>NC_088830.1:25867345-26343174 GCF_904066995.2 Poecilia reticulata | reverse complement strand
CAGCAGTGGTTTATTAGAGCAGGACTGGCAGCTTGGAGCAGATCACAGGAAGGCTGAAATGGGGATGGACGTTCTAATTATCTTCATGTGCGCCGGAAAGGAAAACATCTGATGTTTCTCAAGGGACATGGACGCGCTGTAATCACGCTGTCAGCAAAAGGAAGGATCATTAATTAGTTTTGGTCTTTCAGCTGAGATAAGGCCAGTTAGCCGGTGAGGTGTTCAGTAGATAACTAAAATAATTTTCTGTTTCTGTGATGATTTTTTGAGAACATCTGTCGTTTTGTGCTTTGGAGAGCAGCATCTTCTGTTTCACTACAGTCAGAGGATGAAGATCAGAAGATGCTGTTGGTCCAGAATATTTACACACCCAGAACCTTTTCATGTCTCATTACAGCCACAAACCAGCTGGATTTTAACAACATAAAGTAGGAGATAACGGGGAAATGAACTGCTCATTATTTTCAGAATGTTTAACAAAGATAAATTTGAGCAGTTTGGAGGGCATTTGGATTCAGTTACCCTGAGATAAATCCTTATTGTAGCATCTTTTGATTAATTTGTCCTTAAAGGTACGTCTTTGAAAGCTTTCCAGAGACTAAAATTTTTTTCAACCTTTATCTGTCATGTGCATAGCAGAAACATGTTTGCTTGTACAACGAAAAGCTTACTTTGGTGTCTGCAAGAATGCCACTTCAAACGGTATTCTTGCAGACAGCCGAGGCCGTAGTCCTCATGCCGGTGGTCGCAGGTTCAATTCCCAGCCTGGTGACATTTGCCGCATGTCTTCCTCCTCTTTCCTGTCAAGCTTCTTTAAAATGAAGGCCACTAGAGCCAACAAACCTTTAAAAAATGCAATAAATAAATTTAGAAAATGCAACATTTTTAAATGTCTATATTTCACACAATATATAGTCTAATAAAATGTCTGCTGTTCAATGGACAGTAGCTCGAGCTCATTCAGATTGGTTGGAAATTTGCCTGTCAATGTCAGATTTCAAATCTTGGCACAGTTGGAATAAAGTGTGGACTTTGATTGGGTCTTTTTAGCCAGGGATGGACCGATGTACAAGTTTGGGCCGATATTAAGGTTGCTGTTGCTTTTGAAACTTTGGGGGAAAAACAACCATATTGCTGCTGACTTCATCACTCCTTCTTTGCTTCAGTTAAACTCCTCACAATCACTGATCACTGTCACACAGTGGCGCAACTACACATTATTCAGGTGGATGCGAAAACATAAATCGCCTCCCCCCTCCCCCCCCGAAGGAAGGTATGTCAGGTCAGGGTGAAGGAGTGTAGAAATACGCTCGTGTCCTCCTCCCCCCACCCAAGACGACGACACGTGAAAGGTAAAACTCACTACATTACCTCGTTATGTGCGCGAGGTGAAGGAGGTAAGGCGCGCTGAAGTGTATGGGAAAACATCATCGGCGCACCGCCCCATCCAACGGATTTTGACGCCCCCTCTGGTGTTGCGCCCCTATGCGTTGCATGCACTGCATACCCACTTTTTGCGCCCCTGCTGTCACATGACCAACTTTGTTCACTCCCCTCCAGAAACAAATGGCAACAAGAAGGAAATAAATATTGATGGTTAATATTGCCCAGTTTTGTTTATCGGAACAATATGACTAATATCGGCTGATATTAGTCCATAGTCAGGAGGAAATCGGCACGGTCTCGGAGAAGATGCTCGGGTTTTATGTCCAAAGAGTCGCAGTCTGCTCTCATTGACGTAGTTATGAGATGAAAATCAAGTCCACACCAGGTTCAGGTCTATGTGAAGTATTGTGTGATTGGTCAGACGTGTGTGGAGTGTTTCATGCAGACAGCATTGTACATGATACTGTGGGGGGGTTTAATATGGTGTTCTTCCTCTCAAGATCTACAGGTGACGACGGTTCTAGCCAAGCAGGAAATTGAATTTCAAACAGACTCAGTCTTTATGTGTTCTTAGAAACTGCTTCTGTTCTTTGAGGTTGAGGCAGACGAGTGAGAAAATAGTTTTGTTTTTAACAGCTGCTCTGTGCGTTTTCAGGATTTTGACCTGGCTACCATCTATGTGTCGGATGCCCAGTACAACAGAAACATCTACTTCGATACGTCGCCGCAGGCGTCAGGTGGGGCCATCACATGTTGTTAACAAGATCAAGTTCTCAAACACTTGATCTTGGATAAAAGCATGTATGAAATAATGAAACCAGGCAGCCATCTTTATTGGAAAATGTTCACTTAGCTTTTTTGGTTTACAAAACTGTGTTTCATCTCTTGTGGCTTTGTCCAGGCTTTATACGTCACACAGAGTAGGAGAATCAATAGTATAAATATCAATAGAAAATATATTAGAATGTTCAATAATTTCACTGAATTCAGATTCAGAACAGCATTCTGGGAGATGTAGGCAGAGGAAAGGCTTTAGTTGCTCAACCTCAATTGGCCTCTACTTCACTCTTTGATTCCCTAGCAACAGCTCATTCTTTGGGTATAATGTACATTGCATTTATTCCAGCGTTAGGCAAATGTATCTTGAAGGAGAATAACACTTAAATTCATTTAGAATTAATTTAGAATAAAAAATAAGTCACCCTGAATTACCTTGATACATATAATGTATGTAATAAAAGTGTCATTAATGAAGGGGGAAAAAAAGTCGATCCAGACTTTAAGTACGTTTAGGGTCTGGTGAGGATGCAATTAAATATTTTCCCCAAATATTCAATAAAAAAAAAACCCTAAGTTAAGCATAATAAATTTGTAATCAAAACTTTTGGAATAGTAATTATTTCTCCATCCATCCATCCATCCATTTTCTTCCGCTATCCGGGGTCGGGTCGCGGGGGCAGCAGATTCAGAAGGGAGGCCCAGACTTCCCTCTCCCCAGCCACTTCTTCCAGCTCCTCCGGGGGAATCCCAAGGCGTTCCCAGGCCAGCCGAGAGACGTAATCCCTCCAGCGTGTCCTGGGTCTTCCCTGAGGCCTCCTCCCGGTGGGACGTGCCCGGAACACCTCACCAGGGAGGCGTCCAGGAGGCAACCATACCAGATGCCCGAGCCACCTCAACTGGCTCCTCTCGACGTGGAGGAGCAGCGGCTCTACACTGAGTCCCTCCCGGCTGACCGAGCTTCTCACCCTATCTCTAAGGGAGAGCCCAGCCACCCTGCGGAGGAAACCCATTCGGCCGCTTGTACCCGTGATCTCGTTCTTTCGGTCATGACCCAAAGCTCATGACCATAGATGAGGGTGGGAACGTAGATCGACCGGTAAATCGAGAGCTTCGCTTTTGGCTCAGCTCTCTCTTCACCACGACGGACCGGTACAGCGCCCGCTTCACAGTAGACGCTGCCCCAATCCGCCTGTCGATCTCCCGCTCCCTTCTTCCCTCATTCGTGAACAAGATCCCCAGATACTTAAACTCCTCCACTTGAGGCAGGACGACCCCCCTGACCCGGAGAAGGCACTCTACCCTTTTCCGGCTCAAGACCATGGCCTCGGATTTGGAGGCACTGAGCCTCATCCCGGCCGCTTCACACTCGGCTGCGAACCGCTCCAGTGAGAGCTGCAGATCACGTTCCGATGAAGCCAACAGGACCACATCATCCGCAAAAAGCAGAGATTCGATCCTAAGGCCACCAAAACGGATCCCCTCAACACCTTGGCTGCGCCTAGAAATTCTGTCCATAAAAGTAATGAACAGAATCGGTGACAAAGGGCAGCCTTGGCGGAGTCCAACTCTCACCGGAAACGAGCCCGACTTACTGCCGGCAATGCGGACCAGACTCTGACACCGGTCATACAGGGACCTGACAGCCCGTATCAAAGGGCCCGTACCCCATACTCCCGGAGTACCCCAATTTTTTTCTTTACAAAAAGTTTTGTTTAAAAATGTTTTTTTAATTAAATAAGTAATATTGTCTCGTGAACTTAAAATGTTATTTGCCAAACATAAACTTCTATTTGCACACACCAGAAATTTTTTGTTGTAATTTTAGGCCCTGCCCATGATGTCATGTGAGAATCACAAGCAAAAGTTTGAGTCACAAACAAAAACATAGAATAGCAAGAAAAGATTTCTGACAATAAGTTTGTTTTGCCAATAAATTTTCACTTCATGAGACAAAAATGTGTGATTTTAATATTTAAAAAAGTTTTTAAGCAAAACCCAGAAGGCTTTCTCATGGTGACATGCATTAACAATTAATTTTTTTCTAAAAAGATATGCTGTACTGTTTCTAACTTTCCACAATAAATACAACAACCTGTATTAAGTTTATTCATTAAGTTAAGAGTACTATTTAATCCTGTATGTCCAAACCAACAAATAGTACGGGAAAGAAAGATACTACTTAGTGAGCTTAGTAGTAATAAAAATAAGTTAGTTATAAGAGAATTGTTTCAGAGTTCATCAGGAAATATAGCTTTTGATAGTATTTTTTAATTTTCTTAGAAGAACGAGGAGGCTATGAGCTTCTTATCCATACTCCAACCTGGAAGGTGGCGGTAATGCACCTTAAAGTTGTTTGCCAACCGCCATAAAAAAGACGAAGAAGAAGACGAGAAACAAGATGGCGCATGGTTTGTTTTGTTGAATTTTCGAGAGTTTGTATAAACGAGTTTATCAACAAGCATTTGACTGCTGTTGAAGAAACATTCACAGAGTTTAAAGAAATCATCAAGAGGAAGAGATGGATGATCAACGCAGACTGCTGGATTTCTCCCGGAAGCCCAAGATAATCTTATACCGAATAGGTAAGAAACGCCAGCGTTTGGATTCAGGTTAAGGTTTGAATGTATGAAGCTTTCTGCATGAGGGTCATTATAGTAACCGTTCCCCTCCTGTATACATGTTTATATATCAGATAAAGAACGCAAACATCACAACTACGCTGTGAGAATGGCTAATTTATGTAGAGAGAAAATGGAACCAGTTATCTTTCTTAGGGCTCTCCTCCTTTAACTGCTGAGACTTACTTTAATAAACAGGAGAAATATGTAGAACAATTCAGCAAAAGGCTAGTAAAGCAAGTGTTTCACGCAACAGGGCTGGTGTCGCTGTAACAGACGCAGATTTTTCCTGTAAACAGGATACAACAGGTTAAAATAACGAGGCAGACACAACTCCGTATTTCTAAAATCCTCCTGGAATCTGTTCTGTTTATTGTTTCTATAATGAACAGTTTCTTTTATCCTTCCACATAAAGGCACAGCTGGTCTTTATATGAACCTGTGGCCGACGGGTGCAAATGCGCAGCAACAGAGAAAACAAGCAAACAAAAAAGAGATTCAAAGAAATGTAATGCAGCAAATAAGAAGAAATGACGCAAACAAAAAGCAAATAAAATGCAGCAAACAAAGAGACGCAAATGAAATGCAGCAAACAAAAGATGCAAACAAAAAGTGCTGAAAACGGAAGTGCTCCAGACCACTAGAGGGAGTCGAACAAAAAACAGCCTTGTCCAAATTTAGGGTCTGCATCCTTTAAAACGGGTGTTGAGAAACGCAGCAATGGCAGCAATTTTTTTTTTTTTTTTTTTTTTTTTTTTTTTTTTTTGCTGTATTACACAAAATGATTTTTACAATGTTTTCGGCGAGAATGTAGATGTATAGATCTCAAATATCTGCTAGGTGCATCAATAAATCACTTAATTGCAATATCGCTCCGACGTTTTCGGAGATGTCTGCTCCCGCTGCATTAACAGCCAGCTCCCCTCGCCAGCTGTCAGCTGACCGGGCGCTCCAGGTTCGGTACACCGAGAGAGAACGCACGTCTCCCGGCAAATCGTTTTAAAAACTCCCGGTAGTTTCCCCCTATGAGTGGAGGTGGAACACAGATATTAAGCCAGGTAATAGTTGTAAAAAATTTGTTTCACTGAAGTATTTATTCCTGAACAAATGGGTTTGACTGATTAAAGTTAAGCCTTCAAACATAATAGTTTTATTTAACTGTAATGTCTTACTTCCTGAGATCTAGAGAGTATTTGAAAATGAATAATTTGCTTACATTCCTTGCTATACATGTTTAAACATTTTAGAATCAAACAGATTTCTTTTTAGTATGGAACAGCCTTTATCACAAAAGGTGAAGAATAATACTGAAAAAAACGAGTAAAAAAAACTAACTTCGAGTCCGTTTTTTTCCTTCGGCACTTTGTACTTCACGTTGTCAAGGTTGCTAAGCAACATAACGCCGAGATGGAGGCTAGGCAGCTAGCTGAAGGCTATAGCTTCTCTCTTCTGGTCGTACATGTTCGTGGCCTTCGAAGGACCCGTCTTCCGCAGACCTGGCCATTTCTCACATAGACATAAATAAAGGACAGACGTCTAATGGACCGCTCTCGTCTTATCAATACATATTTATATAAATATAGACAGAAATAAATAATGATTAATACTGAATAATATTAAGCTATGCATGTTTAGCGCTCGCACACACACTCACACACAAACATAGGAAACCTTCAAAACAAAAACGGGAGATTTGGGAGGTATCTTACTTTGACAGAGTGAAGTTCATAATAGCCATTGCCATCTGTGTAAACTTTTCTGGTGAATGTTATAACGTGTAATATTATTTTTATAATATTGTTTCATTTCTATAATAGGCTCTTGTATCAGATATCTAAGTCAGTGTTAGAAAATAACTGAAACTTTTAAAAAAATAATCTTGGTTAGCTTTCAGAGCGGGGACTGAACACCAAGTACTATAGCACTATACCAGCTAGCATTAGCTGATATTTGACTGGTGGACATAAATACAGTAAAGTAATATTCTAATTACAAAATATACACAATATTATGTCCATCTTACTTGTGACACGTTGTCTGTCAAGCCCTCATGTCAATAGTCCGTCGATCTGATCAACAATATCCTGCGGTGCTGAGGCATCTTCTGCTGTTTTGGTCCAGCACAGCAGGAGGGTTTTGTTTGCGTCTCTTTTTTTTGTTTGCTACATTTTATTTGCTTTTTGTTTCCGTCATCTCTTCTTGTTTGCTGTATTTCATTTGTTTGCGTCTCTTTCTTTGTTTGCATGTTTTCTCTGTTGCTAAGAATTATCATTATTCTTAGCAGTAAAAAAAGATAAGACCTGGTGAAAGCCCAGTGCATGCTGGTCCTGTACCAGTCCCTAAACTTACAGAAAATGGACAAACTGTCAAGATTCTGGGTTCTTGGATTAGGATTTTTTTTTAAAGTAAAGAAACAAAAAATATAAAATAAACAATTAACATGAAACTGAACTCAAAGTAATAAAAATAAAAAGTTAATTGCTCCAACATAGAAAATATTAGAAATAATACTAGAAAATTATTTTTAAACAATACCGATCATGCCTGGAGTGAATAAATTAATCAGAAATATTTAATTTGGTAATTTTCCAAATGTCAGCTGAATGTCTGCACTCTTGAATTTTCAGATGTGTTTATTTGGTGATTTCTGTCTTAAATAATGAAAGTCTGTTAATTACTTCAGTAACGTTAACTATTCCTCTTTTTTTCCTGTTTTCCTCTCCAGATTGCCTGCAACATAACGTTTATGAGAACGAAATGTATAACCAGGAGAGGAGATCCAATCTGGACCAGGACGAGGTAGAACCTCTGCAGGTGAAACAAGAAAAAGAAGAGCCAGAAGATCAACATATAAAAGAAGAGCAGCAGGATCTAGAATATCAACAAATAAAAGTGGAAGAGAAAGACGTTTACTCCAGTCAGGGTGAAGAACAGCTTGAATTAAAACAGGAGACTGATACCTGCATGGTGGTTCCTGTTTATGAACAAACAAACCAAACTGAATCAGAACCAAACAAGGAGCAGGTCATCTTCCAGGAAACTGCTGAAGCTGAGAAGCAAAATCAGAAAAGAAAACCTTTCTCCTGTGTGACCTGTAAAAAGCTTTTTGCTTGCAAATATTCTCTTGATAATCATATGAGGATTCACACAGGTGAAAAGCCGTTTTCATGTGGGAACTGTGGAAAAAGTTTTAGGCGAAAAAGTGATTTAACTCGGCACATGAGGATTCACACAGGTGAAAAGCCGTTTTCATGTGGGACCTGTGGAAAAATGTTTTGTCGCAAATTACGTTTAACACAGCACATGATGATTCACACAGGTGAAAAGCCGTTTTCATGTGGGACCTGTGGAAAAGGTTTTAGTCGAAAACCGACTTTAACTCAGCACATGATGATTCACACAGGTGAAAAGCCGTTTTCATGTGGGACCTGTGGAAAAAGTTTTAGTCTAAAACCGGCTTTATCTCGGCACATGATGATTCACACAGGTGAAAAGCCATTTTCTTGTGTGACCTGTGGAAAAAGTTTTAATCACAAACTTAGTTTAACTCAGCACATGATGATTCACGCAGATGAAAAGCCGTTTTCATGTGGGACCTGTGGAAAAGGTTTTAGTCGAAAACCGAATTTAACTCAGCACATGATGATTCACACAGGTGAAAAGCCGTTTTCATGTGGGACCTGTGGAAAAGGTTTTAGTCGAAAACCGACTTTAACTCTGCACATGATGATTCACACGGGTGAAAAGCCGTTTACATGTGGAGCCTGTGGAAAAAGTTTTAGTAACAAACTTAGTTTAACTAAGCACATGATGATTCACACAGGTGAAAAGCCGTTTTCATGTGTGAACTGTGGAAAAACTTTTATTCAAAAAGGGAATTTAACTAAGCACATGATGATTCACACAGGTGAAAAGCCGTTTTCATGTGGGACCTGTGGAAAAGGTTTTAGTCTAAAACCGGCTTTAACTCGGCACATGATGATTCACACAGGTGAAAAGCCGTTTTCATGTGGGACCTGTGGAAAAAGTTTTAGTCGAAAACCGACTTTAGCTCTGCACATGATGATTCACACGAGTGAAAAGCCGTTTACATGTGGAGCCTGTGGAAAAAGTTTTAGTCACAAACTTAGTTTAACTAAGCACATGATGATTCACACAGGTGAAAAGCCGTTTTCATGTGTGAACTGTGGAAAAACTTTTATTCATAAAGGGAATTTAACTAAGCACATGATGATTCACTCAGGTGAAAAGCCGTTTCATGTGGGACCTGTGGAAAAGGTTTTAGTCTAAAACCGGCTTTAACTCGGCACATGATGATTCACTCAGGTGAAAAGCCGTTTTCATGTGGGACCTGTGGAAAATGTTTTAGTCGCAAATTTCGTTTAACTAAGCACATGATGATTCACACAGGTGAAAAGCCGTTTTCATGTGGGACCTGTGGAAAAAGCTTTATTCAAAAAATTTGTTTAACTCAGCACATGAGGCGTCACACAGGTGAAACGCCGTAGAACTATTTTTCGTATGTCCTATGTAGAGGTTCATATAAAACAGTGTTTCTCAACCTTTTTTGGGCCAGCGCCCCCGTAGCCTTTTTCCAGGTCCCTCACCGCCCCCCACCAAAGAATTTGTAGGATACTTTGCACTGACTATTATTTTATCATTAATATTACTTTCGCCATTGTAGATGTTTTGATTTTTATGTTTGTTTCTGTATTTATCATCAAAAATAATTTCCCAGAGAACAAAGTCATGGGAATAGAAATTATTTTCACAGGCGTCTATGAAAAATGCAATGAACATTCAAGTTAAAATTGGTAGGCCTAACAGCAGCAAATCAGAGTGGAAAAAATATTTTTATTTTGTGCCATTTTATAGTTGTTAAATGTTTCACAAAATGACCAGATAAAAAATGTACAACATGCCAGTTTAAACTTTGAACTATTAGCAAAACGACTGAGCTCTGCAACATTAAAACATGGATAGAACTGTAACTACATTAATCATAGCTCTTCTTCTCTTCAGTATTTTTCTGGTGGTGCAGCTCTGTGCTGCCTTCAGGAGAATGGGACATCAGAGTATCATCCATAAAATTTCACCCACATGGCATTTATTGCGCAAATCAGAACTTTCAATGAAAACCAACATTTCCAGGTCCTTTTAATGCCATACAAATATGAGACGGAAACATGGATTATATCTTTATATAGACCTGTCTATTGATTTATAGATTAATAGTTTTACTGGACAGAAATGACAAAGAACAAATCTGGTTCTTAATCAAAGTTTACAGTTTTACAGTTTTACCTAGTTGCTCAAAGTCTAAACTGGCATTGTTGTGCATTAAAGGTGTAAAGTTTACCTTCGACCAAACGTCCCCCAAAGGCATCCCAGCACCCCCCTTTTGTAAAAATGTCCGCCAGCGCCCCCCGGCCATCCTCTGAACGCCCCCTGGGGGGCTGTACCGCCTACGTTGAGAACCGCTAATATAAAAGATGAAAACTGGAGGGCTTCTTGTCTATAAAGTGGGAAAATTGTTTAATTTTTGAATTTGTTAAATGTGATCATTTGGACCTTGACATTTGCATATTGGAGATATAAAATATGAACTTGCAGGATTGATTTGTATTTTTCTGTATAGAGAGAATGAGTGGGGTGAATGAAATTTACTTTAATACCTTTTTAATCCAAAATAAGATGTGCTGTTGTGTACTATTAGTAGATTTTCATTAATTGTTTGCAATCTGAAATTTACAGTATTAAAAAAGTCTGATAATTTTGTCTATACAGCAAAACTAGACTGAAACTGATGCTATTTGTTTCAAATTATATTAACCAGTCTTTATAAACGCTTTTTAAATAAATTAGCATGCCCTTTTACTTAGTTAATGCAATATACAATATAAACATATTTTCCTTCATTGGTTGTTCTTGATTGTACAAATTATGTGTGATTATTGTCTCCAATAATTTGGTGTTTCGCTTGTCTTGGTTGTATAATTTTTCTATTTTTTTTTACTATCTTTTTTAAAGTTTAAACTAATTTAATCTATAAACATATCGATATGCATTTTATTATGTCCTTACAAAGTCATTTATCACTTGTAATTAGGGGTACGATACAATATTCAATATTATGGTCACGATACGATATGTATCACGATATTTTTGAGCGATAGGATTCAGTGCATTTTTACGATTTTCTGAAAGCTTTTAGAGGGACAGAATGATTTAGTGACATTTTGTGTTCCATAGACTTGAATTTAGTTAATTGAAAACTTACTAAACGCACCAACTACACAATACCTGACTCTGATTGGACAGTTTAACAGTCTGCAGCTGGACAAAATGAATCAAAGATGCAGTGAGAGAATTAGTTTCTGTCATTTAATTCATGTGGATTTGACATGAAACTCAAAAGTTTAAACGGTAATCCAGGAGCAGAGTGGGGAGATTATCAGCCTCTGTAGACTCAATATGCAAATTATTGCACTTATGTTTTTCTTTTGGACACTGTGGCGGCACTTTGAAGTAAAAATGCAGCCACAAATGCAGTCTTTTGGGCTATGGGAAAAAATGCGTTTCCACCTTGGTTCCCGGAGTTAGCCGTGGATGTAAGCTGCTTTCTTCTAACTGCTAAAGTAGTGGCTCCGCCTCACCCCGTAGTGATCGACTCCCTGCAGCGCCGCTATTTCCCTGATTGGATCTCTGAGTAGCTGCCTCTCAGGATCTCATAGTACTCTCAGTCTCTGATACTCTTTGTCTATTGCTAATAAGAATGATCGATCAGCTATTGTTATCATGGAAATCCTCACGGCGCCGCGGATTCCGGCTGGGAGGTTTTCCTCTTCGTCTTCCTTAAACTGTGAAAGTTTAAGGAAGACGAACAAAACACAGCGCCGCTGCGCGCCCGCTGCGGATGTCATCAACCCGTGTTCATTCTTCAGATAATCCTTTATATACAGATCAGAAACCGCTAAGCTAAAAACTAATTATGAAGCGAATGCTACCAGTCGAAATTTGCATTAATTTCGCGATCTCACTGCTTTAGCAGCTGCTCCATTCGCGCCGCTTCTCCGTTCCGCTTCTCTTTCACGGTTACTTGCACAACTTTACTTCGTTTCTCAGCAACAAAATACAGCCCATCTTATTTATTGAAGATTTTACATTTCCAAAAACACAGGAATCTAATGTTTCGTTTTGTACGTTGGAAGCTCATTCCCTCTCACATAATCGGAAAAGCCGGTGAATGGCGGCGCTTTTGACATTCGGAAAAATATGGTTTACTAATTTTAGCATAACTCAGGTTATACTTGGTCTATTAGCACAATTTAAAAACTGGTGTGTAGTTTATAATGTGCACTTTAAGCTCAAGTTGAAAGTGTGACTGATGTAGGCGGAGTCTTGCTGCTACGCCGTAACAATAGACGTTAAAAGAGCTATAAGGCTATGGACCCCTATGGTTTAAGGATCGATACTCGCGGATGAAAAATCGATACTTTCCTAGGGCGGATATCGATATATATCGCCGAATCGATTTATTTATACAGCCCTAACTTACATATCCTTTGACGTAAGCTAATACAAGTGAATGGACCGAACTTCACAAAGTGCTGTTCTGCAAAGTATTTTAAGTTAATATTTGACACATTTTCTCACACACGCTAATATATTGTGTAATCAAATAAATGACTAAACAGAGTTTTTTAATGTGATTATTTAGTTGTTTTGGGGAATTTATGAATAAAGAGCACAATGTTTTTATTTGATCGAAATTATTCTGATAGTTTTTATATTGACACTGATGAACACACATACTTTTACAGCATTTTATTTAAAAATATATTGACATGAATCCATAATTTAATGTGCCTTTAACATTTCAAGAAGACAAGAAAAAAATTTCCTTTTATTTTTTGACATTTTATTGTCATAATAAAATTTGATAAATCAGACATTGTCAGACATTAGCTACATTTTTTTTTTACTTTTTTTCTGGCAAAAATATTACTGAATAAAAGTTAACTTTGCTATGGACAGCAGAGTGGAAATAAATTCCAACAGTTAATTTTATTTCATTACATTAGCCGTCTTAATACATTAGTACTTCATATTGAGATATTTCTCCTAAAAATACACAAAACGTGAAAGAATAAAAGTGTGCAGTAAAACAAATTAATGTATATTACACTGGGAATTCTGGCCCCAGGCAGGACTTAAGTCTGCTGGTCAAACTGGGAGAACTCCAACGACTTCTGAGACGTCCTGGTTCACAGGCTAAAGCCAAGGATAAAAGAGAAATGATGCAAAAGTGAAATAGAAAATATACATCTGATTCCTTCAGAAACAACATACATTTACAGCAGTGGTTCTTAACCTGGGTTCGATCGAACCCCAGGGGTTCGGCGGAGCCTCTGCCACGGAGGTATAGACACCCATGTGTAAAGTCGTGATGACGCGCGGCTTTGCCATCACTTGCTGCAGAGGATCACGTTACATTGCTTAGCCAATAAGAGCTGCGGATTAGCTCTGATTGAAGGAGCTCCACTCTCAGCATGGATTTGAACTTTTGTCTTTATTTACTTCAGCAAAACTCACCGTTTTTTACCAAGTTCTGTAGCTTTCGGTGTACTTCTAAATCTGGTCTTTAGTAGCATTTTTTCGGGATTGCTACTGCCTCTAGTGGCGTGGGGGTGGTAACACAACTAATATAATTATATTACAAAATACCGCAGTCTTTTTTTATTTATTATTAATTTTTCATTCTCTTAAGAATGTAGAGCTAATTAAATGATCTAACCAAGACCTTAAAATGTTTCCAGTTTCTCTCGATGGCCAACCTGTTGAAATTGTGGCAAATTTTAAATACCTTGGGTCATTCCTGGACAGTCAGCTCAACTTTGCTGAAAACACTGATTATATTTTGAAGAACTGTTCTCAGAGACTCTACGTTTTAAGAAGACTTAGTGATCTTGGATTTGACCCTATGTCTTGAATTTGGAAAAAAAATCATTTTATTTATCACTACAGAAGGGTTCAGTGAATGTGCATATGAATCTGATGGGTTCGGTACCTCAAAAAAGGTTAAGAACCACTGATTTACAGCATGTATTTTCAGCGCTCAGCATCTATAGGTAAATACCGACATGGTGAAGCTGAGCTGTGAAACAGACTGAGGAACAGCAGCTCCAGCTCTGATCCTGACTGACCTTTCCTCACAAAATCCCCTGATCCCTCGTTAAACCTGCCTACCTGCAAAAAAAAAAAAAGAAATGCAGTCCAAATCGCAATTGCTAATAAAACTCATTTAAATTGAACTATATGTTTAATTTATCCCTAATATAGTTTCATAAAAATTTAGAGAAACAGTGAAAATATCATACAACATGACGCCTGGTGTTGCCTTTAGGGTGTCAATGGAATGTGGGCAAAACACATTTCACCGTAAAAACGTACTGCATGCAGTGATGAATGAAACAATGTGTAATACTTATAAATAGATAAATGTTTTGTGTTGCATACCGAATACAAATACGTTAGTTTCCCTCCTTTTTTTGTCAATAATTTACCAGGGAATTTAAGATACGTTGTTTGTAAACCAGATTTCCGTTGGTCTTTGAATGCAGCACCAGCAGTGGTTGCTGCTGGCAGCTTGGAGCAGATCACAGGAAGGCTGAAATGGGGATGGACGTTCTAATTATCTTCATGTGCGCCGGAAAGGAAAACATCTGATGTTTCTCAAGGGACATGGACGCGCTGTAATCACGCTGTCAGCAAAAGGAAGGATCATTAATTAGTTTTGGTCTTTCAGCTGAGATAAGGCCAGTTAGCCGGTGAGGTGTGTCAGTAGATAACTAAAATAATTTTCTGTTTCTGTGATGATTTTTTGAGAACATCTGTCGTTTTGTGCTGTGGAGAGCAGCATCTTCTGTTTCACTACAGTCAGAGGATGAAGATCAGAAGATGCTGTTGGTCCAGAAATATTTACACACCCAGAACCTTTTCATGTCTCATTACAGCCACAAACCAGCTGGATTTTAACAACATAAAGTAGGAGATAACGGGGAAATGAACTGCTCATTATTTTCAGAATGTTTAACAAAGATAAATTTGAGCAGTTTGGAGGGCATTTGGATTCAGGTACCCTGAGATAAATCCTTATTAGAGCATCTTTTGGTTAATTTGTCCTTAAAGGTACGTCTCTGAAAGCTTTCCAGAGACTAAAATATTTAATTTCAACCTTTATCTGTCATGTGCATAGCAGAAACATGTTTGCTTGTACAACGAAAAGCTTACTTTGGTGTCTGCAAGAATGCCACTTCAAACGGTATTCTTGCAGACAGCCGAGGCCGTAGTCCTCATGCCGGTGGTCGCAGGTTCAATTCCCAGCCTGGTGACATTTGCCGCACGTCTTCCTCCTCTTTCCTGTCAAGCTTCTTTAAAATGAAGGCCACTAGAGCCAACAAAACCTTTAAAAAATGCAATAAATAAATTTAGAAAATGCAACATGATTTTATAAATGTCTATATTTCACACAATATATAGTCTGAATAAAATGTCTGCTGTTCAATGGACAGTAGCTCGAGCTCATTCAGATTGGTTGGAAATTTGTCTGTCAATGTCAGATTTCAAATCTTGGCACAGTTGGAATAAAGTGTGGACTTTGATTGGGTCATTCTAGCCAGGGATGGACCGATGTACAAGTTTGGGCTGATATTAAGGTTGCTGTTGCTTTTGAAACTTTGGGGGAAAAACAACCATATTGCTGCTGACTTCATCACTCCTTCTTTGCTTCAGTTAAACTCCTCACAATCACTGATCACTGTCACACAGTGGCGCAACTACACGTTATTCAGGTGGATGCGAAAACATAAATCGCCCCCCTCCCCCCTTCCCCCCCGAAGGAAGGTATGTCAGGTCAGGGTGAAGGAGTGTAGAAATACGCTCGTGTCCTCCTCCCCCCACCCAAGACGACGACACGTGAAAGGTAAAACTCACTACATTTACCTCGTTATGTGCGCGAGGTGAAGGAGCGTAAGGCGCGCTGAAGTGTATGGGAAAACATCATTGGCGCGCCGCCCCATCCAGACGGGGTTTTGACGCCCCCTCTGGTGTTGCGCCCCTATGCGTTGCATGCACTGCATACCCACTTTTTGGGTATGCAGTCACATGACCAACTTTGTTCACTCCCCCTCCAGAAACAAATGGCAACAAGAAGGAAATAAATATTGATGGTTAATATTGGCCCAGTTTTGTTTATCGGAACAATATGACTAATATCGGCTGATATTAGTCCATAGTCAGGAGGAAATCGGCACGGTCTCAGAGAAGATGCTCGGGTTTTATGTCCAAACAGTCGCAGTCTGCTCTCATTGACGTAGTTACGAGATGAAAATCAAGTCCACACCAGGTTCAGGTCTATGTGAAGTATTGTGTGATTGGTCAGAAGTGTGTGGAGTGTTTCATGCAGACAGCATTGTACATGATACTGTGGGGGGGTTTAATATGGTGTTCTTCCTCTCAAGATCTACAGGTGACGGTTCTAGCCAAGCAGGAAATTGAATTTCAAACAGACTGTCTTTATGTGTTCTTAGAAACTGCTTCTGTCTTTTGAGGTTGAGGCAGACGAGTGAGAAAATAGTTTTGTTTTTTAACAGCTGCTCTGTGCGTTTTCAGGATTTTGACCTGGCTACCATCTATGTGTCGGATGCCCAGTACAACAGAAACATCTACTTCGATACGTCGCCGCAGGCTGTCAGGTGGGGCCATCACATGTTTGTTTAACAAGATCAAGTTCTCAAACACTTGATCTTGGATAAAAGCATGTATGAAATAATGAAACCAGGCAGCCATCTTTATTGGAAAATGTTCACTTAGCTTTTTTGGTTTACAAAACTGTGTTTCATCTCTTGTGGCTTTGTCCAGGCTTTTATACGTCACACAGAGTAGGAGAATCAATAGTATAAATATCAATAGAAAATATATTGGAATGTTCAATAATTTCACTGAATTCAGATTCAGAACAGCATTCTGGGAGATGTAGGCAGAGGAAAGGCTTTAGTTGCTCAACCTCAATTGGCCTCTACTTCACTCTTTTTCCCTAGCAACAGCTCATTTTTTGGGTATAATGTACATTGCATTTATTCCAGCGTTAGGCAAATGTATCTTGAAGGAGAATAACACTTAAATTCATTAAGAATTAATTTAGAATAAAAAATAAGTCACCCTGAATTACCTTGATAGATATAATGTATGTAATAAAAGTGTGTCATTAATGAAGGGGGAAAAAAAGTCGATCCAGACTTTAAGTACGTTTAGGGTCTGGTGAGGATGCAATTAAATATTTTCCCCAAATATTCAATAAAAAAAAAACCTAAGTTAAGCATAATAAATTTGTAATCAAAACTTTTGGAATAGTAATTATTTCTCCATCCATCCATCCATCCATTTTCTTCCGCTTATCCGGGGTCGGGTCGCGGGGGCAGCAGCTTCAGAAGGGAGGCCCAGACTTCCCTCTCCCCAGCCACTTCTTCCAGCTCCTCCGGGGGAATCCCAAGGCGTTCCCAGGCCAGCCGAGAGACGTAATCCCTCCAGCGTGTCCTGGGTCTTCCCCGAGGCCTCCTCCCGGTGGGACGTGCCCGGAACACCTCACCAGGGAGGCGGCCAGGAAGCAACCTTACCAGATGCCCGAGCCACCTCAACTGGCTCCTCTCGACGTGGAGGAGCAGCGGCTCTACTCTGAGTCCCTCCCGGATGACCGAGCTTCTCACCCTATCTCTAAGGGAGAGCCCAGCCACCCTGCGGAGGAAACCCATTTCGGCCGCTTGTACCCGTGATCTCGTTCTTTCGGTCATGACCCAAAGCTCATGACCATAGATGAGGGTGGGAACGTAGATCGACCGGTAAATCGAGAGCTTCGCTTTTTGGCTCAGCTCTCTCTTCACCACGACGGACCGGTACAGCGCCCGCTTCACAGTAGACGCTGCCCCAATCCGCCTGTCGATCTCCCGCTCCCTTCTTCCCTCATTCGTGAACAAGATCCCCAGATACTTAAACTCCTCCACTTGAGGCAGGACGACCCCCCTGACCCGGAGAAGGCACTCTACCCTTTTCCGGCTCAAGACCATGGCCTCGGATTTGGAGGCACTGAGCCTCATCCCGGCCGCTTCACACTCGGCTGCGAACCGCTCCAGTGAGAGCTGCAGATCACGTTCCGATGAAGCCAACAGGACCACATCATCCGCAAAAAGCAGAGATGCGATCCTAAGGCCACCAAAACGGATCCCCTCAACACCTTGGCTGCGCCTAGAAATTCTGTCCATAAAAGTAATGAACAGAATCGGTGACAAAGGGCAGCCTTGGCGGAGTCCAACTCTCACCGGAAACGAGCCCGACTTACTGCCGGCAATGCGGACCAGACTCTGACACCGGTCATACAGGGACCTGACAGCCCGTATCAAAGGGCCCGGTACCCCATACTCCCGGAGTACCCCCAATTTTTTTCTTTTACAAAAAGTTTTGTTTAAAAAATGTTTTTTTAATTAAATAAGTAATATTGTCTCGTGAACTTAAAATGTTATTTGCCAAACATAAACTTCTATTTGCACACACCAGAAATTTTTTTGTTGTAATTTTAGGCCCTGCCCATGATGTCATGTGAGAATCACAAGCAAAAGTTTGAGTCACAAACAAAAACATAGAATAGCAAGAAAAGATTTCTGACAATAAGTTTGTTTTGCCAATAAATTTTTCACTTCATGAGACAAAAATGTGTGATTTTAATATTTTAAAAAAGTTTTTAAGCAAAACCCAGAAGGCTTTTCTCATGGTGACATGCATTAACAATTAATTTTTTTCTAAAAAGATATGCTGTACTGTTTCTAACTTTCCACAATAAATACAACAACCTGTATTAAGTTTATTCATTAAGTTAAGAGTACTATTTAATCCTGTATGTCCAAACCAACAAATATGTACGGGAAAGAAAGATACTACTTAGTGAGCTTAGTAGTAATAAAAATAAGTTAGTTATAAGAGAATTGTTTCAGAGTTCATCAGGAAATATAGCTTTTGATAGAATTTTTTAAATTTTCTTAGAAGAACGAGGAGGCTATGAGCTTCTTATCCATACTCCAACCTGGAAGGTGGCGGTAATGCACCTTAAAGTTGTTTGCCAACCGCCATAAAAAAGACGAAGAAGAAGACGAGAAACAAGATGGCGCATGGTTTGTTTTGTTGAATTTTCGAGAGTTTGTATAAACGAGTTTATCAACAAGCATTTGACTGCTGTTGAAGAAACATTCACAGAGTTTAAAGAAATCATCAAGAGGAAGAGATGGATGATCAACGCAGACTGCTGGATTTCTCCCGGAAGCCCAAGATAATCTTATACCGAATAGGTAAGAAACGCCAGCGTTTGGATTCAGGTTAAGGTTTGAATGTATGAAGCTTTCTGCATGAGGGTCATTATAGTAACCGTTCCCCTCCTGTATAAATGTTTTTATATCAGATAAAAGAGCGCAAACATCACAACTACGCTGTGAGAATGGCTTATTTATGTAGAGAGAAAATAGAACCAGTTATCTTTCTTAGGGCTCTCCTTAAACTGCTGAGACTTACTTTCATAAACAGGAGAAATATGAAGAACAATTCAGCAAAAGGCTAGTAAAGCAAATGTTTCACGCAACAGGGCTGGTGTCGGTGTAACAGACGCAGATTTTTTCCTGTAAACAGGATACAACAGGTTAAAATAACGAGGCAGACACAACTCCGTATTTCTAAAATCATCCTGGAATCTGTTCTGTTTATTGTTTCTATAATGAACAGTTTCTTTTTATCCTTCCACATAAAGGCACAGCTGGTCTTTATATGAACCTGTGGCCGACGGGTGCAAATGCGCAGCAACAGAGAAAACAAGCAAACAAAAAAAGAGATTCAAAGAAATGTAATGCAGCAAACAAGAAGAGATGACGCAAACAAAAAGCAAATAAAATGTAGCAAACAAAGAGACGCAAACAAATAGCAAATAAAACGCAGCAAACAAAAGAAAAGATGCAAACAAAAAGTGCTGAAAACGGAAGTGCTCCAGACCACTAGAGGGAGTCAAACAAAAACAGCCTTGTCCAAATTTAGGGTCTGCATCCTTTAAAACGGGTGTTGAGAAACGCAGCAATGGCAGCAATTTTTTTTTTTTTTTTTTTTTCTGTATTACACAAAATGATTTTTTACAATATTTTTCGGCGAGAATGTAGATGTATAGATCTCAAATATCTGCTAGGTGCATCAATAAATCACTTAATTGCAATATTGCTCCGACGTTTTCGGAGATGTCTGCTCCCGCTGCATTAACAGCCAGCTCCCCTCGCCAGCTGTCAGCTGACCGGGCGCTCCATGTTCGGTACACCGAGAGAGAACGCACGTCTCCCGGCAAATCGTTTTAAAAACTCCCGCTAGTTTCCCCCTATGAGTGGAGGTGGAACACAGATATTAAGCCAGGTAATAGTTGTAAAAAATTTGTTTCACTGAAGTATTTATTCCTGAACAAATGGGTTTGACTGATTAAAGTTAAGCCTTCAAACATAATAGTTTTATTTAACTGTAATGTCTTACTTCCTGAGATCTAGAGCACATATGTCAAAGTCAAGGCCCGCGGGCCACATCCGGCCCGCAAATCAATTATCTATGGCCCCCTGAATGATATTTAATTACTATGAGAACGGGCCCGCAAGCCAGAGCCGCCCGCTCGTGTTTTGCCTGCAAACACTACATTTCCCATAATGCAACGGTAGCCCGCGAAGTGACTACAGCGCGCCCACATGGCTTCATTATTCATCAGCTCAGAGCCTCACCCCGAACATTGATGAACTTGTACAAAAGATGAGACACCTCCAAGTATCAGGCTCAGCCTCAGACAAGTGAGCATCACAGAGCAGTAACGTATTTTCAGTTTATAAGTTTCAGTTAAATTTTTACATTTGTTTCTACAAGACGTGATTTTTCTTTGAATGAAGTATTGTTTTGTCTGTGTGCCATATATTTTTGTATTTTATTTTATTTTATTGTATTTATTTTTCAGTTGAATGGATTCAGGTAAAATTGCAGATAAGAGCCATGAGAAAGAATACAACTGATTTGATTTATTTTTTTACTTTACTATTTGAAAGCAGTGATCGGTAGGATCATAGAGCAGCACAGTAATGCATTTTCAGTTTATAATGCATGCACTTTGATTTAAGCATTTATCTTGATATTAAGAAACATATTTTGTTTTTAAAAACAATTAAATTTGTTGCTGTTTGCCTCTTGAAAAATGTTTTCCCTTGAAGTTACTGACAGAGCCATAACAAAATATTGCATTATTCATTTAATCGTTAAATAATACACTCTGTTAGGTCTTGGTTCAATAGGCTATGTGCAATCATTTCAATATGTTTTAATAAACATTAAACCAGCCCGGCCCTCAGCTTGTAGCAAATTTGTTTCTTTGGCCCTCTGTGTATTTGACTTTGACATCCCTGCTCTAGAGAGTATTTGAAAATGAATAATTTGCTTACATTCCTTTCTATAAATGTTTAAACATTTTAGAATCAAACAGATTTCTTTTTTTAGTATGGAACAGCCTTTATCACAAAAGGTGCAGAATAATACTGAAAAAACGAGTAAAAAACTAACTTCGAGTCCGTTTTTTTTTCCTTCGGCACTTTGTGCTTCACGTTGTCACGGTTGCTAAGCAACATAACGCCAAGATGGAGGCTAGGCAGCTAGCTGAAGGCTACAGCTTCTCTCTTCTGGTCGTCCATATTCGTGGCCTTCGAAGGACCCGTCTTCCGTAGACCGGGCCGTTTCTCACATAGACATAATAAAAGGACAGACGCCTAATGGACCGCTCTCGTCTTATCAATACATATTTATATAAATATAGACAGAAATAAATAATGATTACTACTGAATAATATTAAGCTATGCATGTTTAGCGCTCGCACACAAACATAGGAAACCTTCAAAACAAAAACGGGAGATTTGGGAGGTATCTTACTTTGACAGAGTGAAGTTCATAATAGCCATTGCCATCTGTGTAAACTTTTCTGGTGAATGTTATAACGTGTAATATTATTTTTATAATATTGTTTCATTTCTATAATAGGCTCTTGTATCAGATATCTAAGTCAGTGTTAGAAAATAACTGAAACTTTAAAAAAAATAATCTTGGTTAGCTTTCAGAGCGGGGACTGAACACCAAGTACTATAGCACTATACCAGCTAGCATTAGCTGATATTTGACTGGTGGACATAAATACAGTAAAGTAATATTCTAATTACAAAATATACACAATATTATGTCCATCTTACTTGCGACACGTTGTCACGTTGTCTGTCAAGCCCTCACGTCAATAGTCCGTCGATCTGATCAACAATATCCTGCGGTGCTGAGGCATCTTCTGCTGTTTTGGTCCAGCACAGCAGGAGGGTTTTGTTTGCGTCTCTTTTTTTGTTTGCTACATTTTATTTGCTTTTTGTTTCCGTCATCTCTTCTTGTTTGCTGTATTTCATTTGTTTGCGTCTCTTTCTTTGTTTGCATGTTTTCTCTGTTGCTAAGAATTATCATTATTCTTAGCAGTAAAAAAGATAAGACCTGGTGAAAGCCCAGTGCATGCTGGTCCTGTACCAGTCCCTAAACTTACAGAAAATTGACAAACTGTCAAGATTCTGGGTTCTTGGATTAGTTTTTTTTTTTAAAGTAAAGAAACAAAAAATATAAAATAAACAATTAACATGAAACTGAACTCAAAGTAATAAAAATAAAGTTAATTGCTCCAACATAGAAAATATTAGAAATAATACTAGAAAATAATTTTTAAACAATAACGATCATGCCTGGAGTGAATAAATTAATCAGAAATATTTAATTTGGTAATTTTCCAAATGTCAGCTGAATGTCTGCACTCTTGAATTTTCAGATGTGTTTATTTGGTGATTTCTGTCTTAAATGATGAAAGTCTGTTAATTACTTCAGTAACGTTAACAATTCCTCTTTTTTTCTGTTTTCCTCTCCAGATTGCCTGCAACATAACGTTTATGAGAACGAGATGTATAACCAGGAGAGGAGATCCAATCTGGACCAGGACGAGGTAGAACCTCTGCAGGTGAAACAAGAAAAAGAAGAGCCAGAAGATCAACATATAAAAGAAGAGCAGCAGGATCTAGAATATCAACAAATAAAAGTGGAAGAGAAAGAAGTTTACTCCAGTCAGGGTGAAGAACAGCTTGAATTAAAACAGGAGACTGATACCTGCATGGTGGTTCCTGTTTATGAGCAAACAAACCAAACTGAATCAGAACCAAACAAGGAACAGGTCATCTTCCAAGAAGCTGCTGAAGCTGAGAAGCAAAATCAGAAAAGAAGAAAACCTTTCTCCTGTGTGACCTGTAAAAAGCGTTTTGCTGGCAAATATTCTCTTGATGCTCATAAGAGGATTCACACAGGTGAAAAGCCGTTTTCATGTGTGAACTGTGGAAAAAGGTTTAGTCAAAAAAAGCATTTAACTGAGCACATGATGATTCACACAGGTGAAAAGCCGTTTTCATGTGGGAATTGTGGAAAAAGTTTTAGGCGAAAAAGTGATTTAACTAAGCACATGATGATTCACACAGGTGAAAAGCCGTTTTCATGTGGGACCTGTGGAAAAATTTTTGGTCGCAAATTACATTTAACACAGCACATGATGATTCACACAGGTGAAAAGCCATTTTCTTGTGTGACCTGTGGAAAAAGTTTTAATCACAAACTTAGTTTAACACAGCACATGATGATTCACACAGGTGAAAAGCCGTTTTCATGTGGGACCTGTGGAAAAAGTTTTAGTCTAAAACCGGCTTTAACTCGGCACATGATGATTCACACAGGTAAAAAGCCGTTTTCATGTGGGACCTGTGGAAAAAGTTTTAGTTGCAAATTTCGTTTAACACAGCACATGATGATTCACACAGGTGAAAAGCCATTTTCTTGTGGGACCTGTGGAAAAGGTTTTTATCACAAACTTGGTTTAACTCAACACATGATGATTCACACAGATGAAAAGCCATTTTCATGTGGGACCTGTGGAAAAGGTTTTTATCACAAACTTCGTTTAACTCAGCACATGATGATTCACGCAGATGAAAAGCCATTTTCATGTGGGACCTGTGGAAAAGGTTTTAGTCGAAAACCGAATTTAACTCGGCACATGATGATTCACACAGGTGAAAAGCCGTTTTCATGTGTGAACTGTGGAAAAACTTTTATTCAAAAAGGGAGTTTAACTAAGCACATGATGATTCACTCAGGTGAAAAGCCGTTTTCATGTGGGACCTGTGGAAAAGGTTTTAGTCAAAAACAGACTTTAACTCAGCACATGATGATTCACACGGGTGAAAAGCCGTTTACATGTGGAGCCTGTGGAAAAAGTTTTAGTCTCAAACTTAGTTTAACTAAGCACATGATGATTCACACAGCTGAAAAGCCGTTTTCATGTGTGAACTGTGGAAAAACTTTTATTCAAAAATGGAATTTAACTAAGCACATGATGATTCACTCAGGTGAAAAGCCGTTTTCATGTGGGACCTGTGGAAAAGGTTTTAGTCTAAAACAGACTTTAACTCAGCACATGATGATTCACACAGGTGAAAAGCCGTTTTCATGTGGGACCTGTGGAAAAGGTTTTAGTCTAAAACAGACTTTAACTCAGCACATGATGATTCACACAGGTGAAAAGCCGTTTTCATGTGTGAACTGTGGAAAAACTTTTATTCAAAAAGGGAATTTAACTAAGCACATGATGATTCACTCAGGTGAAAAGCCGTTTTTATGTGGGACCTGTGGAAAAGGTTTTAGTCTAAAACAGACTTTAACTCGGCACATGATGATTCACAGGTGAAAAGCCGTTTTCATGTGGGACCTGTGGAAAAAGTTTTAGTCGCAAATTTCGTTTAACTAAGCACATGAGGCGTCACACAGGTGAAACGCCGTAGAACTATTTTCCATATATGTCCTATGTAGAGGTTCATATAAAACAGTGTTTCTCAACCTTTTTTGGGCCAGCGCCCCCGTAGCCTTTTTCCAGGTCCCTCACCGCCCCCCACCAAAGAATTTGTAGGATACTTTGCACTGACTATTATTTTATCATTAATATTACTATCGCCATTGTAGATGTTTTGATTTTTATGTTTGTTTCTGTATTTATCATCAAAAATAATTTCCCAGAGAACAATGTCATGGGAATAGAAATTATTTTCACAGGCGTCTATGAAAAATGCAATGAACATTCAAGTTAAAATTGGTAGGCCTAACAGCAGCAAATCAGAGTGGAAAAAATATTTTTATTTTGTGCCATTTTATAGTTGTTAAATGTTTCACAAAATGACCAGATAAAAAATGTACAACATGCCAGTTTAAACTTTGAACTATTAGCAAAACGACTGAGCTCTGCAACATTAAAACATGGATAGAACTGTAACTACATTAATCATAGCTCTTCTTCTCTTCAGTGTTTTTCTGGTGGTGCAGCTCTGTGCTGCCTTCAGGAGAATGGGACATCAGAGTATCATCCATAAAATTTCACCCACATGGCATTTATTGCGCAAACCAGAACTTTCAATGAAAACCAACATTTCCAGGTCCTTTTAATGCCATACAAATATGAGACAGAAACATGGATTATATCTTTATATAGACCTGTCTATTGATTTATAGATTAATAGTTTTACTAGACAGAAATGACAAAGAACAAATCTGGTTCTTAATCAAAGTTTATAGTTTTACAGTTTTACCAAGTTGCTCAAAGTCTAAACTGGCATTGTTGTGCATTAAAGGTGTAAAGTTTACCTTCGACCAAACGCCCCCCAAAGGCATCCCAGCGCCCCCTGGCCATCCTCTGAACGTCCCCTGGGGGGCTGTACCGCCTACGTTGAGAACCGCTAATATAAAAGATGAAAACCGGAGGGCTTCTTGTCTATAAAGTGGGAAAATTGTTTAATTTTTGAATTTGTTAAATGTGATCATTTGGATCTTGACATTTGCATATTGGAGATATAAAATATGAACTTGCAGGATTGATTTGTATTTTTCTGTATAGAGAGAATGAGTGGGGTGAATGAAATTTACTTTAATACATTTTTAATCCAAAATAAGATGTGCTGTTGTGTACTATTAGTAGATTTTCATTAATTGTTTGCAATCTGAAATTTACAGTATTAAAAAAGTATTTGATAGGTTTATCTTTACAGCAAAACTAGACTGAAACTGATGTTTCAAATTATATTAACCAGTCTATATAAAAGCTTTTCAAATAAGTTGGCATGCCCTTTTACTTAGAAAATGCAATATACAATATAAACATATTTTCCTTCATTGATTGTTCTTGATTGTACAAATTATGTGTGATTATTGTCTCCAATAATTTGGTGTGTCGCTTGTCTTAGTTGCATAATTTTTCTATTTTCTGCTGTGGCTGTTTTCTGTTAAAGATCACTATCTTTTTTAAATGTTTAAACTAATTTAATCTATAAACATATAAATATGTATTTTATTAAGTCCTTACAAAGTCATTTATGACTTGCATATCCTTTGACGTAAGCTAATACAAGTGAATGGACCGAACTTCACAAAGTGCTGTTCTGCAAAGTAGTTTAAAACCCTCCTGTTATGTTGCGGGTCAATTTGACCCGTTTCAAAGTTAAATTTTTTTTTTTAAATAGTTAGAAAAAGTTTTATGCAGAAAAAATACTTCTATTTGACTTAATAGGTGCACTCTATGTATAAAATGAAAATGGTTCATTTTACACATTTGCAGCCCCCCCTGGGTCTATTTGTTACATCGATACTGTTCGGGTCAATTTGACCCGGCAGTCAAGTTAAAGGGTAAAAAGGTTAAAAAAATGTCCAATTCTATTTGTTTCTTTGCACCTATGAGACATATTTCACCACACACACACCACACCACACCACACATGCATGCACACACCACACACACACCTAAACAATCACGCAAACCCACTCTTTCACTATTCTCTTTACTTCACTAGAAAGCTGCCTGAAAGCAGGTGTTCATACAACTTTTGACAGGTACCTTTTCTGTTCCCCTGGACAAACTCCACTCACACTGAGTGAACACTAGGTAGAAATGGAGGGAACATAAATACTCTCTGCAAGGGAGTCCTAAACACATTACACACTGAAGGTACATGTCATATTGTCACTGTCAGAGATTAGGAAATGAGCAGCAGGGAAATAAAAAGATGAAAACCCTGGAAGCTCTGGAACTTCTTGTTGATCATTCCAGGGTTGACTAGGATGGCAGTAACTCGCATTATAGACATCAAGTCAGTCTTTGAGCTACTCAGGCCTCGTGTAATACAGAAAATTCTTGTTGAAATGACAAATCTAAAAGGAAGGTGAGTTTTTGGAGAGAACTGGAAGGAGCTGGACCAAATGCATTTACATGCATATTTGGAGGTCCTCATTCTGACCAGAGTTTATAAGTCAAAGGACGAGTCAACAGCCAGTCTAAGGGATGCAGAGACAGGCAGGGTAATATTTAGGGCCATAATGTTTCTGGAAACTTTTCTCCAGAGTAATCTGATTTGACAATCGATGGACAAGACAAACTAGCAGCTAATAGAACAGTGTGGTACATGTGGGTTGTAACTTCCCCTGTTCTATAACCCAGGCCCTAATGTCACAGTAGATGGAAGACTTGTGGCATTCATAAAGTTCACCCCTGGCATTCAGAAGGCATATATTGCCTAAATGAGTAGCGACCCTACTCATTTAGGCAATATATGGCTTCCACACCAGCTAAATATGGCATAAAAATCTGGGCAGCATGTGATGAAAAACCCAGTTTTTTGTTTTGAACATGCAGGTTTAAACTGGAAAACCAGCTGGAGGATCATCTTCAGGACTCATTTGTCTTGATTTTAGTCAGCGGGTCAATTTGACCCAGAGCAGAAAAGTGTCTCAAGTTCAATTATAAAGATGACCCCTTAAAAAAAAAATCTAAATGTAATATAAAGAAATTTACAAAAATCACTTTCAAGAATATTGTCATTTTGTGTTTGGGTTTTTCAGTGGGCATAAAAATTGAAAATCAAATTTTTATGTCCAAATGAGTAAATTGTCGTTATTGATCCTTAATTTGTGAGAAATAAAAAAACCTCATTGCACAAATATTGATTGAAATGGTTAGTATTGGAATTAATAATCAGATACAAAAAAGTTTTGGAGGATGTTTTAGGTTTCTGACGCTATTGCATGACTAAACACTCTCCGGGTCAAATTGACCCACGAACATTATTGCTGTACCTCAGAAACAAACATAATAGGAGGGTTAAGTTAATATTTGACACATTTTCTCACACACGCTAATATATTTGGTAATCAAATGACTAAACACAGAGTTTATTACTTTTAATGTGATTATTTAGTTGTTTTGGGGGATTTTTGAATAAAGAGCACAATTTGATAGAAATTATTCTGATAGTTTTTATATTGACACTGATGAACACACACACTTTTACAGCATTTTATTCAATAATATATTGACATGAATCCATAATTTAATGTGCCTTTAACATTCGAAGAAGACAAGAAAAAAAATAATTTCCCTTTATTTTTTGACATTGTAACAATAAACTTTGATAAATCAGACATTATCAAACATTAGCTACATATTTTTCTAACTTTTGTCCTGCAAAAATATTACAGTATAAAAGTTAACTTTGCTATGGTCAGCAGAGTGTAAATAAATTCTAATAGTTTATTTTTATTTCATTACATTAGCTGTCTTGATACATTAGTACTTCATATTGAGATATTTCTCCTAAAAATACACCAAAGGTGAAAGAAAAAAAAGTGCAATAAAACAAATTCATGTATATTACACTGGGAATTCTGGCCACAGGCAGGGCTTCAGTCTGCTGGTCAAACTGGGAGAACTCCGACTTCTGAGAAGTCCTGGTTCACAGGCTAAAGCCAAGGATAAAAGAAAATTGATACAAAAGTGAAATAGAAAATACACATCTGATTCCTTCAGAAACAACATACATTTTCAGCACTCAGCGTCTTTATAGCTAAATAACGACATGGTGAAGCTGAGCTGACTAAGGAACAGCAGCTCCAGTTGTGTTACCACCTCCCCGACACTAGAGGCAGTAGTAAGCCCGAAAAGATGCGACTAAGGGGCAGATTTAGAAGTTCACAGAAAACTACAGAATTTGCTAAAAACTCTGAGCTGCCCTAAAGTAAATAGAGGATATAAATTCAAATGCATTCTGAGAGTGAAACTCCTTCCTAAAGGTGAAAATATATCAGATTTCAAAAGAATATTAAAACGGAAGTGTAGGAAATAGCGCCCCCTTCACTTCCGGATTGCAATGTCAGTCTCAATGGTATGAGGCCGACAGTGGTCCCTTCTGTTTGCTGCACGGGGTCCTTCTCGCTCCATTGAGGCGTCTACGTATTTATGTCTATGCTTCTCACCGCCATTAAAGAGAAGAAGATAGGAGAAAAACAAGATGGTGCATGGTTTGTTTAGTGGAATTTTCGAGTTTATCAACAAGCATTTGACTGCTGCTGAAGAAACATTCACAGAGTTTAAAGAAATCATCAAGAGGAAGAGATGGATGATCAACGCAGACTGCTGGATTTCTCCCGGAAGCCCAAGATAATCTTATACCGAATAGGTAAGAAACACCAGCGTTTGGATTCAGGTTAAGGTTTGAATGTATGAAGCTTTCTGCATGAGGGTCATTATAGTAACCGTTCCCCTCCTGTATAAATGTTTTTATATCAGATAAAAGAACGCAAACATCACAACTACGCTGTAAGAATGGCTTATTTATGTAGAGAGAAAATAGAACCAGTTATCTTTCTTAGGGCTCTCCTCCTTAAACTGCTGAGACTTACTTTCATAAACAGGAGAAATGTGTAGAACAATTCAGCAAAAGGCTAGTAAAGCAAATGTTTCACGCAACAGGGCTGGTGTCGGTGTAACAGACGCAGATTTTTCCTGTAAACAGGATACAACAGGTTAAAATAACGAGGCAGACACAACTCCGTATTTCTAAAATCCTCCTGGAATCTGTTCTGTTTATTGTTTCTATAATGAAAAGGAATATTTCATTTGGTTTAATGCATTTAATTTAAAACATCTGAGACAGTTTCAAATGTGTGTATATATATATATATAACATTTATTAAATCCTCTTAAAAAAATGTTCCTTTTAAAACCAGTTTATTTTAAGAATGAAACAAAAGAAATCAAGAAAAATAAAAGAAAATAGAAGAAAGTGCAGTAGCTGAGGTTACCGGTGTTACGTAAATCCGCGTTTCCCCATTAGATACAGCTCCCCCAGCTGTGTGAAGCTGACACCCCACCCACGTCAAAAAATCCAGCAAATAGTCTGAATGGTTAGTGCTCCGTTTGTGCAGGTTTGTGCCGTTAAAATTTTTGTTTGTGCAGTTTTGGTTTCTGAGATATTAAACATTATTTTTTAGGTCATCTAGAGTTCACCATCCCCCCATATCGCTCCAAAACAAACCAAAGTGGGCTAGTTCGTTAGTGCTCCGTTTGTGCAGGTTTGTGCCGTTAAAATTTTCGTTTGTGCAGCTTTCGTCTTTGAGATATTAAAAGTTATAATTTTGGCCGATGACGTCACCATCCCCCCATATGCTCCAAAACAAACCAAAGTGGGCTAATTCGTTAGTGCTCCGTTTGTGCAGGTTTGTGCCGTTAAAATTTTCGTTTGTGCAGCTTTCGTCTTTGAGATATTAAAGGTTATAATTTTGGCCGATGACGTCACCGTCACCCTATCATGTTCCAAATCAAACCTAAGTGTGGGCTACTTCTTTTAATTCTTCAGATTCTCAGCTGTTGTACAATGTGTACATTTTGTTTTGAACTTCAATAAAGACTTAGAACAAGAATAAATGTGTCTCATTTCAAGAAATGTTTTAAGATAGCAATGTTTTTTCACGAACGTAGCGTTCTCTCCACAATAATTGAATCCTGCTAATAAAGGACATGAAGCCTGACCCTAACGTAATGTGTATAACCTGTTCAACTGTGCTTTGATTTCGGAGGTGGTCTGAAGAATTATATTCACATTGTTGATGTACTGTCTGCTGATTATGCAGCAAACGTGTAAAAAAATTACATGAGCCTATAAAGGCCAATTTGCTAGTTGAGCATTAATTTGATTTTACCTTGTTCAAAAATCAAAATCGGGGTAGAAAAAATTCCAAAAATGACTTATTCAAAACGATTTGAGACCGCTAGAATATTAACGAGAGGTTGAAATTACACTTGCTTTGCCGCCAAAACAAGATCGGGGGTTGTGGGGGCTCACTACAGTGTGGGTGGAGCCAATCCCAGTTGTGTGAGAACTATGTCAAAGTTCGCAAAACATGTGGAGCTTTTCAAAATCCTTGAAGCCCATACACATTTAATGTAAGAAATTGGATGAAATGAAAGTCGTTGCATTGAAAATATATTTACTAAATATTAAGTAGCCTACATTACTTGGATGAACTTTGAAATAATGACACATTTCCGTTTTACTCTGCAAAAACTTTGCTCAAGCAACTAGCAAATTGGCCTTTATAGGCTCATGTAATTTTTTTACACGTTTGCTGCATAATCAGCAGACAGTACATCAACAATGTGAATATAATTCTTCAGACCACCTCCGAAATCAAAGCACAGTTGAACAGGTTATACACATTACGTCAGGGTCAGGCTGCATGTCCTTTATTAGCAGGATTCAATTATTGTGGAGAGAACGCTACGTTCGTGAAAAAACATTGCTATCTTAAAACATTTCTTGAAATGAGACACATTTTTTCTTGTTCTAAGTCTTTATTGAAGTTCAAAACAAAATGTACACATTGTACAACAGCGGAGAATCTGAATAATTAAAAGAAGTAGCCCACACTTAGGTTTGATTTGGAACATGATAGGGTGACGGTGACGTCAACGGTCAAAATTATAACCTTTAATATCTCAAAGACGAAAGCTGCACAAACGAAAATTTTAACGGCACAAACGGAGCACTAACGAACTAGCCCACTTTGGTTTGTTTTGGAGCATATGGGGGGATGGTGAACTCTAGATGACCTAAAAAATAATGTTTAATATCTCAGAAACCAAAACTGCACAAACGAAAATTTTAACGGCACAAACCTGCACAAACGGAGCACTAACCATTCAGACTATTTGCTGGATTTTTTGACGTGGGTGGGGTGTCAGTTTCACACAGCTTGTGTCTTCTTGCCGCTACGCCCCGCCCACGCGGCAAAATATGCACGTGCTCGTGCTGAGCACCGAGAAAGCACGCGCATAGGGAACTACGGACACCGTGAAAGCTCAAACAATATGTTTCGGCAAAGTTGTAACTTTCTTCACGATTTAGCGGGAAACTAATAATAATAACAATAACAACAATAATAATAATAATAATAATAATAATAAATAATAGTGGTGATAAATACAAATGTCACATAGATATTATAATTATTATAAATGTATATATATGTTTAGTTATATATACATATATTTATGAAATAAAAACAGGGCAATGTATTTTAATGCTCAATATTACCCATCAGATACCGCTCCCCTTGTTTTACAGTGGGGGAACCCTATCTGATGGGCATATTTCACCCATCAGATACCGTTCCCCCTATGTTAAAATCACCCATCAGATACATGTTTAGCACGCGCACACACACACACACACACATAGGAAACCTTCAAAACAAAAACGGAAGATTTGGGAGGTATCTTACTTTGACAGAGTGAAGTAAATAATAGCCATTGCCATCTTTGTAAACTTTTCTGGTGAATGTTATAACGTGTAAGATTAGCGGGATAATGAAACATTATTTTTATAATGTTTCATTTCTATAATAGGCTCTTGTATCAGATATCTAAGTCAGTGTTAGAAAATAACTGAAACTTTTTTAAAAATAATCTCGGTTACCTTTCAGAGCGGGGACTGAACACCAAGTACTATAGCACTATACCAGCTAGCATTAGCTGATATTTCACTGGTGGACATAAATACAGTAAAGTAATATACTAATCACAAAATATACACAATATTATGTCCATCTTACTTGCGAAAAGTCTGTCGAGCCCTCACGTCAATAGTCCATCGATCTGATCAACAATATTCTGTGGTGCTGAGGCATCTTCTGCTGTTTTGGTCCAGCACAGCAGGAGGGTTTTGTTTGCGTCTCTTTTTTTGTTTGCATGTTTTCTCTGTTGCTAAGAATTATCATTATTCTTAGCAGTAAAAAAGAAATGGTCTGGTGAAAACCCAGTGCATGCTGGTCCTGTACCAGTCCCTAAACTTGCAGAAAATGGACCCACTGTCAAAATTCTGGGTTCTTTGGTTAGGATTTTTTTTAAGTATAGAAACAAAAAATTATAAAATTATAAACAATTAACATGAAACTGAACTCAAAGTTCAAAGTAATACAAATAAAAAGATAATCGCTCCAACATAGAAATATTAGAAATAATACAAGAAAATAATTTTTAAACAATAACAATCATTCCTACAGTGAATAAATTAATCTGAAATATTTAATATGGTAATTTTCCAAATGTCAGCTGAATGTCTGCACTCTTGAACTTTCAGATGTGTTTATTTGGTGATTTCTGTCTTAAATAATGAAAGTCTGTTAATTACTTTAGTAACGTTAACAATTCCTCTTTTTTCCTGTTTTCCTCTCCAGATTGCCTGCAACATAACGTTTATGAGAACGAGATGTATAACCAGGAGAGGAGATCCAATCTGGACCAGGACGAGGTAGAACCTCTGCAGGTGAAACAAGAAAAAGAAGAGCCAGAAGATCAACATATAAAAGAAGAGCAGCAGGATCTAGAATATCAACAAATAAAAGTGGAAGAGAAAGACGTTTACTCCAGTCAGGGTGAAGAACAGCTTGAATTAAAACAGGAGACTGATACCTGCATGGTGGTTCCTGTTTATGAGCAAACAAACCAAATTGAATCAGAACCAAACAAGGAGCAGGTCATCTTCCAGGAAGCTGCTGAAGCTGAGAAGCAAAATCAGAAAAGAAGAAAACCTTTCTCCTGTGTGACCTGTAAAAAGCGTTTTGCTTTCAAATATTCTCTTGATGCTCATATGAGGATTCACACAAGTAAAAAGCTGTTTTCATGTGGGACCCGTGGAAAAAGTTTTAGTCTAAAACCGGCTTTAACTCAGCATATGATGATTCACACAGGTGAAAAGCCATTTTCATGTGTGAACTGTGGAAAAAGTTTTAGTCACAAACATAGTTTAACTAAGCACATGATGACTCACACAGGTGAAAAGCCATTTTCATGTGTGACCTGTGGAAAAAGTTTTAGTCAAAAAATTGGTTTAACTCGGCACATGATGATTCACACAGGTGAAAAGCCGTTTTCATGTGTGACCTGTGGAAAACGTTTTAGTCGAAAACCGACTTTAACTCAGCACATGATGATTCACACAGGTGAAAAGCCATTTTCATGTGTGAACTGTGTAAAAAGTTTTAGTCACAAACTTAGTTTAACTAAGCACATGATGATTCACGCAGGTGAAAAGCCATTTTTATGTGTGAACTGTGGACAAACCTTTAGTCAAAAAGGGAATTTAACTAAGCACATGATGATTCACACAGATGAAAAGCCGTTTTCATGTGTGAACTGTGGAAAAAGTTTTAGTCACAAACTTAGTTTAACTAAGCACATGATGATTCACTCAGGTGAAAAGCCATTTTCATGTGTGAACTGTGGACAAACCTTTAGTCAAAAAGGGAATTTAACTCAGCACATGATGATTCACACAGATGAAAAGCCGTTTTCATGTGTGAACTGTGGAAAAGGTTTTAGTCGAAAACCGACTTTAACTCGGCACATGATGATTCACACAGGTGAAAAGCCGTTTTCATGCGGGAACTGTGGAAAAAGTTTTAGTCACAAACTTAGTTTAACTAAGCACATGATGATTCACACAGGTGAAAAGCCATTTTCATGTGGGACCTGTGGAAAAGGTTTTGGTCACAAACTTAGTTTAACTCAGCACATGATAATTCACACAGGTGAAAAGCCGTTTTCATGTGTGAACTGTGGAAAAAGTTTTAGTCAAAAACGATATTTAACTCAGCACATGATGATTCACACAGATGAAAAGCCGTTTTCATGTGGAGCCTGTGGAAAAAGTTTTAGTCATAAAGGGAATTTAACTCAGCACATGAGGCGTCACACAGGTGAAACGCCGTAGAACTATTTTCCATATATGTCCTATGTAGAGGTTCATATAAAAGACAGATGAAATCCGGAGGGCTTCTTGTCTATAAAGTTGGAAAATTGTTTAATTTTTGAATTTGTTAAATGTGATCATTTGGATCTCGACATTTGCGTACTTGGAAATGTAAAATATGAACTTCCAGGATTTACTTGTATTATTCTGTATAGAGAGAATGAGTGGGGTGAATGAGATTTACTTTAATACATTTTTAATCCTAAATAAGATATGCTGTTGTGTACTATTAGTAGACTTTCATTAATTGTTTTGTAATCTGAAATTTACAGTATTAAAAGTCTTTGATAGTTTTGTCTTTACAGCAAAACTAGAATGAAACTGATATTTGTTTCAAATTATATTAACCAGTCTTTATAAAAGCTTTTCAAATAAGTTGGCATGCCCTTTTACTTAGAAAATGCAATATACAATATAAACATATTTTCCTTCATTGATTGTTCTTGATTGTTCAAATTATGTGTGATTATTGTCTCCAATAATTTGGAGTTTCGCTTGTCTTGGTGGTATAATTTTTCTATTTTCTGCCGTGGCTGTTTTCTATTAAAGATCACTATCTTTTTTAAAGTTTAAACTAATTTAATATATAAACGTATAGATATGCATTTTATTATGTTCTTACAAAGTCATTTATCACTTGCGTATCATTTGACATAAGCTAATACAAGTGAATGGACCGAACTTCACAAAGTGCTATTCTGCAAACGTTTAAGTTAATATTTAACACATTTTCTCACACAAGGTAATATATTTGGTAATCAAACAAATGACTAAACACAGAGTTTGACTTTTAATGTGATTATTTAGTTTTTTTTTTTGTGGGATTTCTGAATAAAGAGCACAATGTTTTTATTTGATAGAAATTATTCTGATATTTTTATATGGACACTGAACACACACACTTTTACAGCATTTTATTCAAGAATATATTGACATGAATCCATAATTTAATGTGCATTTAACATTTGAAGAAGACAAGAACAAAAAATAATTTCCTTTTATTTTCTGACATTTTATTGTAACGACAAACTTTGATAAATCAGACATTGTCAAACATTAGCTACATATTTTTCTTACTTTTGTCCTGCAAAAATATTACAGTATAAAAGTTAACTTTGCTATGGACAGCAGAGTGGAAATAAATTCTAACAGTTAATTATTTTTATTTCATTACATTAGCTGTCTTGATACATTAGTACTTCATATTGAGATATTTCTCCTAAAAATACACAAAACGTGAAAGAATAAAAGTGTGCAATAAAACAAATTAGTGTATATTAACACTGGGAATTCGGGCGCCAGGCAGGACTTCAGGTTGCTGGTCAAACTGGGAGAACTCCAACGACTTCTGAGACGTCCTGGTTCACAGGCTAAAGCCAAGGATAAAAGAGAAATGGTCCAAAAGTGAAATAGAAAATACACATCTGATTCCTTCAGAAACAACATACATTTTCAGCATATATTTTCAGCACTCTGCGTCTTTATAGCTAAATACCGACATGGTGAAGCTGAGCTGTGAAACAGAGACTGAGGAACTACAGCTCCAGCTCTGATCCTGACTGACCTTTCCTGACAAAATCCCCTGGTCCCCCGTTAAACCTGCCTACCTGCAAAAAAAAAAGAAAAAAAGAAATACAGTCCAAATCTCAATCGCTAATAAAACTCATTTAAATTGAACTATATGTTTAATTTATCCTTAATATAGTTTCATAAAAATTTAGAGAAACAGTGAAAATATCATATATATACTAAGATCCCATAGTTTTTATCCCTAAAACCATATCTATATATGGGAATTATTTCATGTTTCCCAACATCTTTCATGTTCAGGTGGGATCAATAGATCCTCATTCAAGCAAAAAGAAACTTACTGCTGAAGTCATGACAGGTCTTCAAGACCACATGTGGCAGCATTGATGGATATGCTCAGCAGATGGCGTGAAAGGTTAACTAAATGTTGAACCTTGAGACTTTAGCAAAGATCATGTCAGCTCCTGTTTGTTAGACTGAAATACCAAAGATAATTTAAAAGATAATCTCATTTGTACATGATTACAAATGACAACGCTTGTAGTTATCCCTTGAGATAACTACAGGTATTTGTTTTTTCAAAGTAAGGTTTTATTTCAAACTTGAATGTGACAAAAGATTTTGTTTAACACATTTAAAATATACAAAATAAAAACTTGGCTCTCTATTCAAGTTTCTACAAAAAAATGTGCTCTCCTCTTTAGTAAAAATAAAACTATAATTAAATCAAAATAATTTGATAAAAAGTTTATTCAGAAGATCATTCTGGGCCATTCATGTTCCAAAATGATCATGAATGTTACAAACACAAATGTTTACCAAATTAGTGTCAGTAAATAAGAAATAAGGAAATAAGAACAAGAACATGTTTATTTAATGTTTACCAAAGTTGCAAAAACATTTACAAATGTTTACTGTAAATTTCAGAATTTTTAAAAACTGTTTCCGTTATCCTGTTGCTGTGAATCACATGACGCCTGGTGTTGCCTTTAGGGTGTCAATGGAATGTGGGCAAAACACATTTCACAATAAAAACGTACTGCATGCAGTGATGAATGAAACAATGTGTAATGCTTATGAATAGATAAATGTTTTTTGTTGCATACCGAATACAAATACGTTAGTTTCCCTCCTTTTTTTGTCAATAATTTACCAGGGAATTTAAGATACGTTGATTGTAAACCAGATTTCCGTTGGTCTTTGAATGCAGCACCAGCAGTGGTTTATTAGAGCAGGACTGGCAGCTTGGAGCAGATCACAGGAAGGCTGAAATGGGGATGGACGTTCTAATTATCTTCATGTGCGCCGGAAAGGAAAACATCTGATGTTTCTCAAGGGACATGGACGCGCTGTAATCACGCTGTCAGCAAAAGGAAGGATCATTAATGAGTTTTGGTCTTTCAGCTGAGATAACAAGGCACATCCTTCGACATTTAGAGCTTAAAAAGTTTTATTGAAGTCTCCCGAATCCGAGGTGAAGTTTAGGGAAAGTTGTGTGGGAGTTTTTTTTGGAGATGTCGGAACCAGCGGAGAAAAAAGAAAACATTCCTGACGCGTCTGCAGGAAAAGGAATCCCGAACGGAGGGAGTCCTGCAAAAACCCAAGAGGTGAGACCATGAACACACACACACACGCAAACCCACTCACAGCTGGTCCTCCTGTGCTTGCATCATGTGTTTCTGCAGCGTTTTATGCCAGAGCACAGCAGTAAACTCCTGGACTCTTGTCCTTTCAGCTCCATAAAGCAGAGAAACGGCTGATGAAGAGTCTGGATCAGAAACTTTCAGCTGATTTTATCAAAAATAATTGTAATAAATCCTTTAACTATGTCGCGTTGAAACCTCTCTCGAAAATAATCAAAGTTTTAAATGTGAATTTTTATTTAATCCAATCTAATCCATTTAAATATTATGTTTCATGATGGATTATCGTGCATCTTTTCCCTTTTGTTTACATTACATGTTACAGAAAGTGTTAAAGTGGGATTGTTTTCCTTCTTTGCATTCCTGAATATAACATCTTTAATTGCCAGCCTCATAACTTCATCACACAGTATTATTCTCAGTTAGCCGGTGAGGTGTGTCAGTAGATAACTAAAATAATTTTCTGTTTCTGTGATGATTTTTGAGAACATCTGTCGTTTTGTGCTTTGGAGAGCAGCTTCTTCTGTTTCACTACAGTCAGAGGATGAAGATCAGAAGATGCTGTTGGTCCAGAAATATTTACACACCCAGAACCTTTTCATGTCTCATTACAGCCACAAACCAGCTGGATTTTAACAACATAAAGTAGGAGATAACGGGGAAATGAACTGCTCATTATTTCAGAATGTTTAACAAAGATAAATTTGAGCAGTTTGGAGGGCATTTGGATTCAGGTACCCTGAGATAAATCCTTATTGTAGCATCTTTTGATTAATTTGTCCTTAAAGGTACGTCTTTGAAAGCTTTCCAGAGACTAAAATATTTAATTTCAACCTTTATCTGTCATGTGCATAGCAGAAACATGTTTGCTTGTACAACGAAAAGCTTACTTTGGTGTCTGCAAGAATGCCACTTCAAACGGTATTCTTGCAGACAGCCGAGGCTGTAGTCCTCATGCCGGTGGTCGCAGGTTCAATTCCCAGCCTGGTGACATTTGCCGCATGTCTTCCTCCTCTTTCCTGTCAAGCTTCTTTAAAATGAAGGCCACTAGAGCCAACAAAACCTTTAAAAAATGCAATAAATAAATTTAGAAAATGCAACATGATTTTATAAATGTCTATATTTCACACAATATATAGTCTGAATAAAATGTCTGCTGTTCAATGGACAGTAGCTCGAGCTCATTCAGATTGGTTGAAAATTTGCCTGTCAATGTCAGATTTCAAATCTTGGCACAGTTGGAATAAAGTGTGGACTTTGATTGGGTCTTTTTAGCCAGGGATGGACCGATGTACAAGTTTGGGCCGATATTAAGGTTGCTGTTGCTTTTGAAACTTTGGGGGAAAAACAACCATATTGCTGCTGACTTCATCACTCCTTCTTTGCTTCAGTTAAACTCCTCACAATCACTGATCACTGTCACACAGTGGCGCAACTACACATTATTCAGGTGGATGCGAAAACATAAATCGCCTCCCCCCTCCCCCCCCGAAGGAAGGTATGTCAGGTCAGGGTGAAGGAGTGTAGAAATACGCTCGTGTCCTCCTCCCCCCACCCAAGACGACGACACGTGAAAGGTAAAACTCACTACATTTACCTCGTTATGTGCGCGAGGTGAAGGAGCGTAAGGCGCGCTGAAGTGTATGGGAAAACATCATCGGCGCACCGCCCCATCCAGACGGGATTTTGACGCCCCCTCTGGTGTTGCGCCCCTATGCGTTGCATGCACTGCATACCCACTTTTTGCGCCCCTGCTGTCACATGACCAACTTTGTTCACTCCCCCTCCAGAAACAAATGGCAACAAGAAGGAAATAAATATTGATGGTTAATATTGGCCCAGTTTTGTTTATCGGAACAATATGACTAATATCGGCTGATATTAGTCTATAGTCAGGAGGAAATCGGCACGGTCTCGGAGAAGATGCTCGGGTTTATGTCCAAAGAGTCGCAGTCTGCTCTCATTGACGTAGTTACGAGATGAAAATCAAGTCCACACCAGGTTCAGGTCTATGTGAAGTATTGTGTGATTGGTCAGAAGTGTGTGGAGTGTTTCATGCAGACAGCATTGTACATGATACTGTGGGGGGTTTAATATGGTGTTCTTCCTCTCAAGATCTACAGGTGACGGTTCTAGCCAAGCAGGAAATTGAATTTCAAACAGACTCGGTCTTCATGTGTTTTTAGAAACTGCTTCTGTCTTTTGAGGTTGAGGCAGACGAGTGAGAAAATAGTTTTGTTTTTTAACAGCTGCTCTGTGCGTTTTCAGGATTTTGACCTGGCTACCATCTATGTGTCGGATGCCCAGTACAACAGAAACATCTACTTCGATACGTCGCCGCAGGCTGTCAGGTGGGCCATCACATGTTTGTTTAACAAGATCAAGTTCTCAAACACTTGATCTTGGATAAAAGCATGTATGAAATAATGAAACCAGGCAGCCATCTTTATTGGAAAATGTTCACTTAGCTTTTTTGGTTTACAAAACTGTGTTTCATCTCTTGTGGCTTTGTCCAGGCTTTTATACGTCACACAGAGTAGGAGAATCGATAGTATAAATATCAATAGAAAATATATTAGAATGTTCAATAATTTCACTGACTCAGATTCAGAACCGCACAGCATTCTGGGAGATGTAGGCAGAGGAAAGGCTTTAGTTGCTCAACCTCAATTGGCATCTACTCACTCACCCTTTGTTTCCCTAGCAACAGCTCATTCTTTGGTTACCTAGCAACAACATAACTAGTAACTTGCACAGCAGCAGTTTCAGGTTTTGCCACTTTGTTTCATTCCTGCTTAAAAATAAAAGCAGGAATGCTTTTATTTTTATTTTTTTACTCATTTTGTGAAAGAACAAAATGAGTACAACAGATTGAGAAGAAACTGCGGATGAAATGGGAAAGGTTGCAACATCAGATTGCAGTATTTCAGATATTTAAAGCAAAAAACTAATCAATAATTATCAATATTGACAGATGATAATTGTGAATCACTTAAAAACTTTTTAAAAGTCTTACGACTTTTGGAGACTGTGGGATTTTGTATATATTTAGTATTTTGTTTGCATGATTCCTCCTGACTGCAGTCGCTGCAATAAGTGCACTGCACCAGGTTAACATTATAGTTCACATTTAGTGGTGCTTCCTCCATCACAGGTTTATAATGTCTTTGTTTTGTGTGCTTTCAGACTCTACCTCCTCTACAACCACTGGGCCTTAAAGGTTCTCCTGTATTTCTTCATCCTGGTCAATCTGTCGCTGGCGATCTTTGAGGAACCGGCTCTGGTTTCTCTGCCCACGTGGGTACGAAGGCAGATTCTGCTGGACACGCACAGAAAATGCTAACAGAGTATGATCTCCATGTCCTTTACATGCTCCTTTGTTTTTGACCCAATCGCTACTATAATGTTTGAAGTCTGGAGAAGCATGTAAAGGTGAAAATTGGAGATGGAAAACGTGTTGTTTATATTTAGAGTATCACAAGAAGACGTTAATCTTTGGTTGGGAAAATCAAAACTTTAGTTTGTATCCATGTCAGTTTAGCCTCAAACCCATTCAGGAAATTCAAAGAAGGTTTTTTGTTGTTTATTTTAAGCCTTTATATCCTTTTATTTCTGGGTCTAAACTGGACCCACAATTTTTAAACTAGTTTTTTCCAAAAGAAAAAACTGAAAATTTCTCTTTTTCCTTAATTCTAAGAAATCTCCAGTACAATTTGTGGTATATAAAAAAAAAAACAGTGATAATAAAACTCAACTGTTTTGTTCTCAAATATCCATAATAATATAAAAAAAGTGTATATAAAAGTGAAATATGGAATTTTAAATTGAAATAATTGAAACCCATTTTAAACAATGATTTGAATGATTTAAAACCATTTTGCTCAGTTTCTTTGCGCTAGATTGAGACATTGTGTCTCAGCGTTTATCTGAGGCGTTGAGCATTTGACGGATGCTGAGTAAAACATTGCGTTGCAGATGGTTCTCCTCACGTTGGGGGATTTCCTGGTTGAAGTTATGAACTAAAAAAAGAAACGCCCATAAAAGAAGTTCTGTGAAAAGCTTAATTAGCTCTAAAGTCCACACCTTATAAACACAGATCTGTCACATTTCCCTCAGGCATCAACAGGAAACAGTTTCTCAGAGTTTTTAAAACGACGAAGAAGATTAATTTCGTAAACACCTTTACTCCAATGGTTTTATTAGAAACTGGCAATCCTGTACTTTAACTGTAAAAGTAAATAAAAAAACTAAAATCTCGGCCTGTTAGGATACAGAGATTTATTAGTATTTACTGTTTTACCTCAGTCTAGTATTCAGAAAGACAGCAACTCATTCAGCAGCCTGTAACTAGTCAGCTGAGTGTTCAATTTATTCTCCAATTTTTATATACAACTTCTATCAAGCACCTTTTGCTGTCCAATTATTAATTGGTTAATCCAAAAAATAAAAAAACAGGTCAGCTGTACACTGTATTGATATGTTGAACAGAAATGGCTGAACTTTCACATGTTGAAGTATTTTTTTTAGCTACATATGCATCCTTTGCTACAAATGATCAAGCCTACACTAAAGGAATGCTGCTGTTGCATTTTAGTCAATAAATGTTTTTTTTATCATTTAGAACAAATTTATTTATTTTAATTTTAATGTATTTCTAGTACCGTGTACAATTAGAAAAAAAAGGTTCAGGTGGTTTAATGAAGAATTTGCTGAGTTTTGTATCCAAATAATCAATTTCTAAATCGTTAGTTGCATCTCTATTTGATTTTATAGAAAAATTAAAACCTTTTTACTTTCACAAATATCCACTACTTTGTGGTATCATGCTCTCACATAAAACCCCAATAAATCATTTTCGTTATTTGTTTGCCTTTGAAAAGTTCTGCTGGATGCGTGTAATGTATTTATGTAACCTTCATTTAACCAGGCGTGTCTCACTGATATCTGGGCAAGACTGGCAGCAAAATGGCAACAACTACAAACCACAGATATCAAAATACAATATAGGTAATAAACTGTAAGGATTTTTTTTTGCCCCCCCCTTAATCGGTGCGAACCTTAGACACAGTTAATAAAATGAAATCATCTGGGCTCAAAACAACAACCACCTGGAAAATTTCTAACAATGTTTTTGCTAAGCTAACATTTTGAGTTTAACTTGCAAGGAAGGCAAGTTAAAAAAGTGTGAGACGTTGTTTTCACTGGGTTTCTGTTGTGCTGCGCTGCCTTCAGGCCACCATGCTGGTGGAGCTGCTCTGCCTGCTCGTCTTCACCATTCGGCTTGTTCACTACGCCAAGGTGATTCCCCGGGAAAAGTTCTGGAAGGACCCAAAGAACATCTGCATCATCGTCGTCCTCTTGGTAGGATTTCATCTGACTCTTTAAAACACTCTAGTAAATCTGCTTTAGTGCAGTGAATTAGAAGTCTGGATGTTGTATTTTGAAACTTCGGAGACGCTCCTCAGATGAAAGCTGTCAAAATGACACCATGTTCAAGAACCTGGAAACATTGCATCCTGGTGGTTATTTGTGGGCTTTGGACTCTCCCTTGTTTTTTGAGTGAAATAGTTGCAGTGTGCTGAGCAGAGTTCCTGTCTGAACTCGGAGGGCTTGAATGTGCTGAGAAGACGTTCTGGCTGATGTTGTGAAACAGACTTTAGCCAGAAATATTGTCAAGTCAGCGCCTTTGGAGCAGCAGAGGCTTCCTGGTGGCTCTGAGCCTCACTACTACCTAAAACAAAATGAAACACTCCTGCTGAACAACTTAGTTTACAGCAGCAATTCTTCCTCTTTGTGGAAGGACAGTTTAAAAATTCTTGCATAATGCAATGTGTTTATTTTGAAAGCATAATGTTCCAGTTGTGACCAAAGTTTTCAGCAGTGACACAGTTTAAACCTTCAGGTTTTGTGGTTACAGATAACATTGTCCTGTGCAGGGTGATCAGATGTTGGCAAAAAAAAAAAAAAAAATTCTTTATTTCAGGATGTTTTTTATCCGACATTTAGAGCTGAAACAATTAATTGTAAATTATCAACTAATTTAGTATCGATTAATTGTTAACTGGAGCGTACAGACTCTGAAAAATGCCACGTGATGAATGAGATGCATACGCAGAACAATAATTAAACCAAAACTGGATAAAAAGTTTACATTTTATAGTTAAGAGGGAAAAAAACAACTTTGTAAATACGTTTTACCCAAGACTCCTCAAAGGGCAGTTTTAGCCTCACCTTGTTCAAATTTTGTAAAGAAAATATCCTATTAAGAATCTTTTGCTCTTTAATTATTAAACCGTTAATCCAAAAAGTAGTCAACAGATCTGTCCTACTCTGTATTGATAAGTTTTTCTGTATGTTAATGCTAGAAGTATTTTTTAGCTGTCATGTCATTTTATGTTCCCCTCCCCCCGCACTCCTCCGGAGTTTTATAGGCCCATGATTGACTTAAAATAGGATTTGAGCACGAATTGACTACATACTACATCTCCCATAATGCATTCCGATTGTTACCGGCCAACATTACGGCTTCTCGCCACTAGAGAGCAGCAGAGTCACCTCAAGCTGCTTATTGACTTTACCAGCGAATAAAACGTCGACAAGCTAGCATCAAAATGTCCAAGAAAAAAAAACATCGATTTACAAGTAAGACTGTGAATGAAGATGTGTGTGAGTTGGTGTCAGGGTGGCAGGTGGCGCTAGACTTTTTTTGTTATCGGTTATCTTGACCGACAACATAAAAAAAATCGGTCATGTACTATTTATATCCGTGAAATTACAATCATATTAACATCGGCTATTTAGGCGCATTTTATGCGGTTTAGCTAATATTCACCGTGACCCCAGATCCCATTGCAAATTAAGCAGATAAATGCATCTACATTTTTCTCCGTAGTGACAAAAACCATTGACTGAGGCCTCAATAACTTTTAATAAATTAAATGAAGCGACTTCCCTTAAATAACTAGCACTACACCCGCTGGGGTCTGAACTTTCTCCTGGTCCCCATCTGCATAAAAATCTGCGCTAATTCATCAGTCAGTTGGATCTGTCTGATCCAAACAGACCAACTGAACTCAGTGTTTTACCCTGCGCGGTCCGGTGTGCGCTTTTACCAGGATTTTTATTTTATTTATTTATTTATTGCGTGTTTTCGCTTCTCCGAAACGGACAGATGTTGTGTCTGCAGCGCTCCTCCAGGACGCCGCTCTCCTGGGTAACGTGCACCCAGTAGGCTCCATTTGTTAAATCCGCTGGATGAGTTACTTCCAGCGGATTTTAATTCTTCGCAGCAGCGGAGCCGCGTCCTCAGTGGTTGAGCAGCGGACTGCGCATGTTGCAGTTAAGGGTGCGTTCACACTGCAGCCTAATGTGACCCAATTCCGATTTTTTGGCAATTCCGATTTTTTTGCCGGGGCCGTTCACACTGCCAGTAAATGCGACCTGTATGCGTTCTGTAGTGTGAACGGGCAAACAACTTGAAAGTGTCCCGCATGCACACTAGAGGGCGCAATAGCGTCAGCGTCCTCAGTGTTCTGCCAACCGCCATAAAAAGAAGAAGAGCTCAGTGTTTGCAGAAGTAAACATGGAGGCTAACGGTGGAGCTTAGCTTACATATTTGAAGTTGTTGTCCGGCCGGAGCAGCATATTAACAACTTAATCCTCATATAGTCCGTCATGGTTGTTGTTTTTCTTCCCACTTGCGGGTATCAGGACGCAGAATAGTGAGATTTGTTGAGAAACAGTGACGTTCAGTTCGGATGAATGCAACCTGGACGTTAGGTCGCATTTGAATCGGATACGTATCAGATATGGGTCGCATTCGAAAAAGAATCCGACCTGTGCTGTTCACACTGCCACGAAAATATCGGATACAGGTCGCATTACGTCAAAAAAATCGGAATTGGGTCACTTTAGGCTGCAGCGTAAACGCACCCTTGCCTAAATCAATTTATTCTAGTTAATCCTTAATTCTGCGTTGTCATTTATTTCGTCAAGATAAACTGCCGGCTCCTCAAATGGATTAAAACAACGTTGCATTCTCTTTAGTTTTCTCTGGTCTGTAATGGAGACTTGAATTTAACGCGCCATTTCAACCAAAGGTTTTGAATGCGCTTCCTAACCAGACGCTCCAAAGCAGGGGTGTCAAACTCCAGTCGCTGTCCTGCAGTTTTTAGATGTGCCACAGGTACAAAACACCTGAATCAAATGGCTTAATTACCTCCTCAGTTCTCCAGAGCCTTGCTAATTACTTAATTATTCTATTCAGATGTGGTGCAGCAGAGGCACTTCTAAAAGTTGCAGGACACCGGCCCTCGAGGACTGGAGTTTGACACCCCTGCTCCAAAGAGTCCAGTCCATAACTCTTAAGCACGCCGTCAGCTCCCGGTCAGAAAGACGCATTTAGTTCAGATACCATGAGAGAGGATGATTATTATTATTATTTTTAATCAATTGATTTCAGTTGCCTCAGAGATTAAATCTTTGCGTTAAGTCTATAATGTCTGCCCATGTGAACCAGTCGGATCAGCTTTGCGTTCAAGGACAAGCAAACATCACCTACTTGTTTTATGTGAAATACATGTTGGTTGTGTAATAACAAAAAAAATTTATGAATGAAGTTGAGTGTTGACATCAAAACTTGTTTTTATTATTCGTTTGCTTTAAACAGTGATTTAAATACTGTAATTTTTTTAACTAATTTTAAATCCATGGAAACTCAAATGTAATTAAAACTTCAATACATAAAATCAGTTATTTAACAATATGAGGTGTTTAATTTATTTTTAACATTGTATTTTCATACATTTATGCTAGGGCTGCCCAAGTCTAGTTTTCCAGAGCTACCATCTGCAACTTTAGATGCATTCCTTCTCTATCACACCTGGATCACTGACTCATTATAAGCCTCTACAGAACTGAGCTGCTGCTGATGAGGGAAGTCGACCTTTTGTCTGAGGTGTGTTTTAGCAGGGATGCATCTAAAAGTTGCAGTCTGGAGGACTGGACCTGGGAACTCCTGATTTGTACCGTCAATGTGGCCCGTTGAGGGTGGCCGATATGCTGAAGTGGCCCTCGGTGAAATTGAGTTTGACACCCCTGCGTTAGGCAATACAATGTTTAGTTTCTTATACAAAAAAATGAATTGAATTATTTATTTGCATATTTTAATGCATTCTAATATTGTACAAAAATTATTGAATGAAAAATCTGTAGGAGATAATTTTTACCCGATTAATGACCGTTGGTTTCAGCTCTATCAGTGAACTTTATTTCAGTTCAGTCGCATCATCAGCACATTATTCTAGATTTAATCAATCTATTCAGCCAACTGATGGTTGCAAAATAAAAGAAGAGTTGAACAGGAAATCATTTTCATTAAACTGAAAGGCTTAAAAAGTTGGACTCTAATGAGATTTTATTTATTCCATACGAGTGAAAACTTTCACATTGTTGCCATTTATTAGTAAGATGGTCAAACTTATTGCAGATTATTTTTATTCTGATTAAATATAAAAAAAATGATTCCTAAACTAATTTAGAAGTCTGCATGAAATCTACAGGGTGGCCCATGAAAAAGTTTTTTTTTTTTTTACTTTTTCGTACGCTTTTCAAAGTGTACGCTAATAACCCGAGAACTTTACAGCAGTTTAAAGACGATGTCATATACGCGATGCAACTCTGGGGCACCAATGCTCTGAATTGCATTACGAATATTATGTTAATTTGCTCCCTAAAACTGCAATGACGCACAAGGGGATCATTTCCAGCACTTTCTGTAAAGAGTGAGTAAAGATTTTGGCATTTCAAGTTTGTTCTTTCTTTACGGAAGGCCGCCAGTAATACTATAGTAACGCGGGCTACTTTTTCATGGGCCACCATGTACAATATCTGTAGATCATTTAGTTCATTAGAATATTATTAAAAAGTCTATCAATTTTAGGAAATGTATTACTTGGTGAATCACGTCATATAGGTTAATCACACACAGACGGATGTTTGAAAGTGTTTTTCTGTTAAATGTGAAGATTTTCTGCACAGTTAATAGAAAAAATGACATTAAAAATTAGAATATGTCAAAACAAGAAAAAAAGCATTGTATGAAATTCAAATTTCTTGAATATGACTAAGTTTCTCTTGAAGTCATGTCTCTGTATAAATGCATGTGTTCCTCTGTGTGTCATCCAGCTCACGTTAATGGACATGATCATCTACGGAGGGCTGAAAGCTGCTAACCTTTACGGCGTTCGCTGGTCTCGAGTGCTGCGCCCGCTCCTGTTGATCAACGTCACAGAAGGACGGCAGGTAAGAGCCTGAACGCAGCAATCAGCAGCCGCTGCTTTGGCCTCCGCTTCAGGAGAAAAACATTCAGCAACATGTTCAAATAAATTTTTCAATCTCCCATTGACTCGGTGAGAAATCCCTCTATTTATAATTAAATTTTACTGGGTGATAAGTTGTCCGGGAAATTGTTGCGCTAATGTTGCATTGATTACTGCATTGGTCTCCTCGCAGGTCTGCCTAAAAATAATCAATCCTCCAGCTGCAGCTGATCCAGAACGCTGCTGCTGGAGTTCTGACTAAAAACAGGAAGTTAGAGCACATCACCCAGTTCCACAGTCGCTACACTGAGAGAAAAGACTTTAAAATACTGCTATTAGTTTATGAATCACTGAACGGCTTAACGTCACAATACATTAAAGATCTTTTGTTGTCATAGCAACCTTCCAGACCTCTCAGGTCTTGTGGTTCTGGTTCTGCTCTGCATCCCCAGAACCGGAACCAAACATGGAGAAGCCGTATTCGGCTTCTATGCACCACAGATCTGCAACAAACTTCCAGAAAACTGCAAAATGGCTGAAACACTGAGCTCCTTTAAATCCAGACTAAAATCTCAGCTGTTTAGAGTTGCTTTTGAAGCATAATCAATGAAACATTAATCAAAATTTTTATGTTTAATAATGTCACTTGACAATTGTTGACTGTGTTCTACAACTTGATGTAAAGCACTTTGAGCAGCCTGGTTGCTGAAATGTGCTGAACAAATGAACTTGATTGATCGATGTTTGTTTCTGCGTTCAGCTCCGCAGAGCGTTCAGGAGCATCCGGAACGCTCTTCCTGAGGTCTCCTCTGTCTTCGTCCTCTTCATATTCAGTGTCCTCATGTTCTCCCTCATGGCCCTCAAGCTGCTGAGCAAACGGTACAATGGCTCCGTCTTCATCTTTGGTTTTATGTGTTTCACACAGAGGTCAGCAAACCGTAGCTTAGAGATGCAAAGAGGGACTTTAGGTTTGATTTATCTCAAGGATTGTGTTTGTTGAACTAGAGGAAATCGAGTACAGAGCAGATCAGTGAGCTAATATGAAGCAGATGCTAACTTCGGCAGTTAACCTTTCGCAGTTTTGTAGACGTTTACAGAACATTTGTGTCAGGCTTCCTGACCAACAGTGTTTACTAGAGCAGTGTTTTTCAACCTTTTTTGAGTCAAGGTACATTGTTTTAATTGAAAAAATCACAAGGCACACCACCAACCAAAAATGTAAACAGATACTCTGTAGCCGCTTATATTACATAGTCATTCTTTTAAAATTGTCTTGAATAGGAATCAAATAAACACAAAAATTATTTTTTATCATATTTTACATTTCTTATTTCAAATTGCACTTAACATGTCCACTTCAAAAATACACCTGAACATTGCCACAACACTGTTGTGTGATGCATGAATGTAGTAACATGAATGTAGTAACATTCATGCATCACTAATTCTCTTGTTTTAATGTAAAATGCTCTGTACCTACTGCCATTTAGTGATAATAAAATTACATGATTACGCCGCTAGTCACTACTACCGCAGAGGCACTCAAAGATGGCATTATTTCCAGATAATTATTTTGTTTTCAAAAAATCACCATATTTTCCGGACTATGACTATATATAAACCGCACCTTCTAATTTTTTGAAATCCCCCCCCCCCTTGAAACTTACATCAGTCGCACCAGGCTACAGGCCGCTGGTATCTCTGCTGCTCTCGGTTTCCCATAAGGACCCAGCAGAGGGCTTCATCTTAATAACTGCTTGAGTATATTAAGGACGCAGTTCTCCGTCTCCAAATCCGGTTTTGTTCGCACGAGTTTACGTGCAGTGGCTTTATTTAACCTCCTGTACTGCCAGATCGATACTTCTCAACTTAGAAGCTGCATCATAAGAGTTTGAAAACATTTCTCCGTCGTACCTGCTGCTAGCATGTGCTTGTTCTAAATGAAAATTAGCACGTTCTTCTTTGATTTCCAATTTTGATTTTCATTGATTCACTTCCTGCTAGAGAGCGGCCAGGTGGTTCAAGAAAAATCCACCGAAAAGCCACACCGGGATATAAGCCACATGGTTCAAAGCTTAGGAAAAATGTAGCTGCTTATAGTCTGGAAAATACGGTACGTCAGGCACCTACGGTACCTGACGATCACTCACGGCACACTGTGCCGCAGAACAATGGTTGAAAAACTCTGTACTAGTGGACTCAACCACTTCCAACCTGACCCAAACACAAATAAAAGATGATGCCTGCATCTTCAAAATAAGAGCTCACACTTATTTCACCAGAAATAGTCAGGCAGATCTCAGGGGCAAAAACAAGCGGCTTTTTATGCGTTCTTGGTCTCTATCGAGGTTTTGTTTTGGTTTCCCCGGATAGACTGACTTTACTTTGATGCGAAAAATTACAAGAAGTCTTCACACCACTACAATATTGGTTTCTTTCAGATAAAAAAAAAATTGCATCTGATCCAAAACAGATCTTGATTAAGTGAGAGATTTCTACATGTGTTTTTACTGTTTTGGAACAATTTGTGATCTGATGTGAAATAATTTTACTTGGTGATATTTAGGAGAGCGTTTCCTTAAACTCAATGTTTTTTTGTTTTTGTTTGTTTTGTTTTTTTTGTCTGCAGAGACCTGAAGACCATAGAAGGAGCTTCGTATTTCACCAACTACCTGGAGATTGTCTTTGACCTGTATGTCCTCGTCACCACAGCCAACAGTCCTGACATCATGTAAGAGAACCGTTCACATCTATAAAACATCCTGCCTGTTTTCTTCAACTTTAATTTACTCCAAAAACATTTGAAGTTCAGTTATTACAACTTTTACAGATCAAGTCTATTGTTTTCAAATAGTTCTAATATAACACAAGTTGTGAGTCTGAATATCTACAAGGTTTTCTGTTTTACTTGTGTTGTCAAAACTGTTTTACTACTTTTTTAGGAGACAAAACTATTATATTTTCTTCCTACTCTGTAGGAAGTAAATATATTAATGTACTAAAAAATAAAAAGCAAACTAATCCATCTTCTGTCCTTGTTCTGAAAAATTGAGCTGAAGTAAAAGTATCACTGATTCAACCTATTTTTACTGAAATGAAAGTAAAAAAAAAAAAAACGGCTATACAAAAATTACTCAAGAGTAAAACATTTGATAAAAAGTGCTGAGTAACTGATCAAATTATCAAACATTTAATATTTAAAAATTACATCATCAGATGGACCAAAATATAAAGTTATGAGGAAATTTTGGTATTTTATAGGCAAAAATTACAATAATTCAAATAAGTGACGAAAAATAACAAAATCTGGCAAAAGATAATTTTTACAAATCAGTTTCTTTAAATAAAAAAAAAACTCATGAAACGTCAACAAAATCTGCAGGGGTGTGTTGGTGTCTAGTGAATGTTTGGTTAAAACATGTTTGTTCTTCATTCAGTGGGTAGAAAATCCAGAATTTTTTTTCGGTTGGAGAATAAATAAAATGACTCAAGTAAAAAGTGCAGTGTAGTAAAAATATTCTTAAGTATGTTTTTTAAGTAACGTAACTGGTTACTACCCAACTATGGTCTTTGCATTGGGCAAAAAGTTCTATTATAATTTATGGAACTGTGACACAAAAACCACATGAACTGTTTCTGCCTTCTGAGATACACAGAAGGAAGAAACTGAACTGTGACTTTGCATTTTTGACTGTTTCTTGTAAACATGTAATTTTCTGCAATAAATGCCGTCTGTTTCTCGTTTGCAGGATGCCAGCATACAACGCCAACTCTATGTTCGCCCTGTTCTTCATCTTGTACATCCTCGTCAACACGTACATCTTCATGTCCGTCTTCCTGGCTGTTGTGTTCAACAACTACAAAAAACACCTGAAGGTACAGACTGACATAGAAATGTTTGTTTTTTTACAACACAAATAAATTTTTTCTAGAACTAGTACTGTCACAGTTGTATAAATTCTTGTCTTGTTAGCTTTATTATCCCTTTGTAATGTTTGAATTGTAAACTAATGACAAAAACCAACAAAAAATTAAATATTCTGTGGTTCATTTAAGCATAGGACCACTGTTAAAGAAAGCAGCAGTTTTTCGCATTGGAAAAATTGAGATCAAACATAGAAAATAAAAATATTTTACATGTATGAAGCAACATTTATCCTGTATATGTTGCAGGATATATACAGGATAAATGTCACTTTCTGAAAGAAAACGGATCTTATTGACCCTTTCCACTTGACGACACACTATTCGAAACTCCGCCATGACGGACGTCAAAACAACCAATATGCTCCTGTAATGTCTGTCAAAAACGCACCTCTGGTAGCCTGATATCCCTTCTATTTAGTTGATTTCAAGGTAAAAACGGTCACAGGGTGCTGCGTGGTTGGCATGGATAAAAACCAAACTTGTAATTTTATTGTATGAGGAAAGAGGCAGCAGGGATGGATAGCGGCCGTCAATCGTAATGACTGTCAGCCCTCGGTGTAACCGCAAATTTGCAGTTAACACTTTTTACAAAGTAAGAAGATTAACGTTCATATACTTTAAGTACGTGTGATTAGAAAGATATCAAATATTGCATTATGAAGAACGTACTAGTCTAACCGTTGGTAACCATGGAAACATTACAACACTGTCATGTAGCCTATCATGTATGGAAAAAAATTTGGTTAAGCGTCTTCTGTACGTTTTTAATGCTGCTCCGGAGTAAAGGGAGACGCTGTTTATGACATAATCATATATATCACGTGGTTTGAATTCAGGCAAAGTCGATCATTTGACCAACACGTCAGAAGGGAGGAGGTACGGGTTTTTCTAAGCTAGCAATTATGAGCCCCAACCAGGTGTGTTGCGTTCAGACAAATTAGCTCGACTCGAACAAGACGAAGCAATGAATAAACTGACAATTTGGGAAAACGACTTCAGTCACTCAGCTCAATACTCCCGATCTTCATTTCTGACGTCCTTAATGGCGCTAAGAATGATTAAGTGACGAAGTTGCAAAGGGTCAGAAGAGGCAGATGTAAAACTTTAAAGAGGTGTTACAATCTAAATGCATGAATGTACTTTAATACCTTATTGAAGCGCCTTCTACTTAAACAGAATCTGTTAGCCTAGAATTAAAGTCCAAGCTGCGTTTTCCCCACTCTTCTGTTTTGTTTCCTTAAAACAGGAGGAGATACGGCAGCTGGTGAGGGCCAAACGGCACAAAATGGCGCGAGCGTTCGGCGTCCTGCAGGAGCAGAGGGAAGAAGGCGGCCCGCCTGTGGTGAGCCATGAAAACTGGAGCAAGCTGGTCCAACAGGCGCGACCCGACATCAGCAACGCCCACAGAGAGCTGCTGTGGAGAGTCTGCGACGACGGCAACCAAGACTTCATAGGTGGGTCAGGAACCGGGCCGAACTGCACGTTCTTCAACACCGAAACATGAAACTTTTACAGAAATAAACACAATGTTACACAGATAAGACCTTCAGTGCTTGGGCCCAACCAATATACATTATATTTAACTGAAATAAACGTATTAAAAAAAAAGAATGCCAGTTATGATCAGAGTAACTAGTTACAGTTACTTGAGAAATCTTTTGGAAAAAAATTTACCTTTAGGAGTATTTTTACTTTTAGTTGAATAATTTTATAATGAAGTATTGCCACTTTTACTTGAGTAAAATTTCTGGGTACTCTACCCACTGAGTAACTTGAAGTCAAGTTAAAGTTTATTTATAAAGCATATTTAAAACAACTTTAGTTGACTAAAGTGTTTCACAATCATTACATCACAATGGTCGTATAAATAATAAATAAAGCAATGAAAGTTTGACTATAAACAAATAAAGTGGGAAGTAAAATACCAAAGAAATAATAATATGATTAGAAACCAAGACATGTTTGATTCCAGTTGCAGCAATTTCTCAAAAAACTTGAATGAATCATGTTATAATTTTTTCCTTTTTTTATTTTAACGGGTGTTGAAGGTCAGGGAAAATAGATGCGTTTTCAGTCTGGACTTCAACTGACCTCACTTATTTTGCAATTATGTTATTCATATAAATTATTTTAATTTTGCTCTTTAAGGTACCAACATTTCTACATAATTGCATGTTTTGGTTTGTTGTAATTTCTAAATATTAAATGATGTTTTGATCATTTACTCGAGTAGACTTTTTACCAAATACTTTTTCATTCAGGTAATTTCTTGGATGACTACTTTTCACTCGAGTAAAAATGTATTAAAGTAGTGCTACTCTAGGTTGAATAAATGTTTTGACTCTGTCCTCCTCTGGTCATGATGCAGCTCCGTCTCCTCACAGCCAAGATTTGCTCACTCATTTTCTTCACACCGTTCCTCCACATACAGGAAGTCAAACTGCTTGATCATCAGGTTCTGCTTAGATCAGTTCGTCCAAACAGACGAGCAGTTTCAGACGGACATATTTGTTTTATTTTGCTACAATAAACTAGTGTAGTTTAGTGTTTCACCGTCTTTATTACTTTTACAAGTCAACCACACTAATTAAACATAAAATAAAATTGCAGAACACCAGTTTAGGAAAAATGTCAGACCTTTTAATATCTTGGGTTAGATTCAAACTTTTATCAAAAGTTGTTTATTTTTTCTTCTACTGTCTAATGAAAGTCATTGCACTACTTCATTTTTTAATTGGCTTACTGCAGGTTACATAACATGCAATTATTGACTGTCTTGACCAAAGTCTTTTGTTGTTTTTGAATTTTTTGATAAAACATCTGGCTCTGCGGTTGAAGCGGTTGTTTGTGGTCGCTCAGAGTGAGAAATGCACAAACTGCCAGCTCATCGTCTGTCGCAATCGGAGAGAACCCGCGATAAAGACCTTTACTGTGAGAAACCAGGCAGAGTTACTGCAGCAGACATCCGATTCCTGTCCTTAAAGATCACATGCTGTGCTTCCTTGAACAGGATATTCTATATTTCTATGGAATATGCAAAATGTGTTCATTAAATTTGTGTTCAGAATTGTTCTTAGATAATGAAATTTTAATCCTGTCAGTTCTTCCTTATTTGAGCTCCTTTCAGAATGAGCTGTTTTATGGGGGCAACTTTTACATTCTCACATGAAAGTGGTTGCAAACAGATGTACAGCGATACAACTGTACATCTTTGAAAAGCAGAAGTAGGGCCTTCTGCACAACCAACAAGTGGTTTCTGGATGGTAAGTCAACAACAAAACAGTTCCAGCAGCCATTGGACAGCACATACAGAGGTAAAACCGGCTTACCTGCTTGGGTTGCTAGGTAACAAGCTGAGCTTGATGGGGTTGCTAGGTAACAGCCTGGGTTCAGCTGGGTTTGCTAGGTGAAGACCTGGTGATTTGTGACGTTACATTTGAGACATTTTTTTAAAATGGCTCATTTTCCAGATCCCAAATGTTTTTGGGGTTTGTAAAGAAAACAAACAGCTTTTTCTTTTTTTCTTTTTCTTTTTTTCTTAAACACTTGGGTTGTTTTTAGAAGCACTAAAAACAACCCAAGTGTGTTTTAGAAGCACTCCATTTGGAAATGCAAAGACATCCAAAATGTACATTTTGCATAATGGACTCCCTTCAAACTTTTTTTTAATTCTGCACCTTTTTCCTCATCTTTTTCTTCCTTTCCTTCTGTGTTGATCTTATAATAAACACACATGAATAAATGCACTGACCCCCTGTAACTTGCTGCCCAGTCCTTGTTGGACTGATGTTTCGGTTAAACCTGTCTAAGGTGATTTTTGCTGCAGCAGCAACTGGCACAGGTTGTATTTGTGTGACCATGTGACGTGATAATGATGCGGAGGGATTGTTGGGTGCTTAACCAAAGCAGAGAAGCAAAGTCAGCAGTGTGGTTGTTTTATCACGATGTTGAAAGAATAGGGAGATGTATACAATATTGGTTAATATTGTTATCATGGCAATATTATCGATGGATACTGATATCTCAAATTATTGGTTCATCCATATTCTCAAACCTGTCCACATTTATCTTGATTTCCTGCACAAGTTGAATAGTTTTTAACTGCATTTGTTTTAAAATTACATGGTTGTCATACACTGTATACGACACCAATCTTGTTGATGCAAACATTGCATGACTGGTTTTGTTAATAAGAAATCTGATGCAAAGATAAATGCGTGTTGGTCCCCGAAATGTGAGAATATTGCCTAAATATCCAGATAGATTCTTCTTGTTGACAGAAGTTATGCAGATATTGCAGATGGAATTTGCTTTTGTACTAATTAAACCTGAAATTGTTTTATTCTCTTCCTTTTTTCCGGGTTGTTGATGGTTAGGTAAGGTGGCTTTTGTCCAGCTGGCCGATCTTCTGAACATCGAAGTGATTACGCTGAAGTCGAGACCGCACCCACTTCAGAGTCTGATCCCCAGTTTCTACGAGTCGAAACCGAGCCGCTTGCTCTGCAGAGTGGTCCAACACCGGTGAGCTCTCTGTACGGCCGCTTATCGCACAAGAAAAACGGAAACAAGCAGAATATTGACTGCATTATTCCTTTAACTTCAGGGGCTTTGTTATCACCTTTGACCTGATCATCCTGGTGAATGCCGTGTTTATCGGCCTGGATGAGGAGAATCCGCTGATCTCCAACTCGGAGTGGGCTTTTCTGGCGCTCTACGTTCTGGAGATCCTGTTGAAACTCTACGTGTTTGAGCCCAGAGCCTTCTTCTCCAAACATAGCTTCTGGAACTGGTGAGAACGAGTTTGCAATGAAAACCACCAACACTTGGAAGTTTTGTTCTTTATTCTCTCCTGCTGTTGTTTTTGTTGTTTACAGCACAAACAATAAAAAGATATTCTTGTTGACCTCTGCTGACTTTCTATGCAGTTAAAGGTAAAAAAGTGAGAAAATAGTCATACATTTAAACAAATCACATTAAAATGCTAATGATCTGAATGAAGATTAAAAATCTATTATTCCTACTGCTGCTTAAAATATTTTGGTGATTAATGTCATGTATTTATTTAGTTTTTAAAAAGAGGAAGCCTGCAAAGGCTAACAACTTGGATAAGCGGTGCATTTTTAGTTTCCACATCACTGTTCACGTTTTGTGTTTTTTACCTAAAATGTTTCCTCAAACATTTATTTATTTATTTTTTTTAGCAAAGTGAATAAAGAATGCCACAGCTTTCTTTCAGCAACAGGTGGGGGAGGAGCAGCAATTCCTTATGCCCAGAGACACTTTCTCTCTTTTGAAGCACCACTTTAAAAGATAACTATTTAATGGTTTAAATGGTAAAAAATATGCACTTATGAAACCATAACTGTGACTAACTCATGCCTACTTATAAGAAAAATGGTTCTGCTTTTTACTTATATTTATTTTATTCAACAAACTTGTCTGTTTTTTGCTGGTTCAGTAACTAATCCCACATATTTCATTTTAGAAAAATCGCTTATAATTCATTGATTTTTTTTTTACCCCATCGAGGTGAAATATGAAGCTATGTGATTGCTTTCAGTTGTTAGGTTTTTATCCGTTTGGTGTAAAATCCAATGAGCTAAATATCACAAAGTGAAATTTCATTAACAGACGGGTCGGTGTTTGGGTGGAGAAGAACCCAGAACAAAATCTGGTTGCTTTAAGTTTGTTTTATCGAAGCAGCAGCAAAACTATTTATCCTTTCGTTTGATTTTTTTAAAATGTCATAATCAATTAGCCGTGTTGCATCCATTTCACACAGCTTATCCACATCCCAGATTATAAGCACCAGGTATGTGTCACATCTCCGCTCTCATCATCGGATGCTTTTTGCATCGCGTATCCAGAAGCGCTTGCAGCAGCTCTTTGATGCTTTAAGCAGACGTTTTATTCATTTCGGAGCAAAGCAGCTTCGGAGTCATGAGGCTCAGTTTGTGGCCAGAAAGTCTGAAAGTAAAAACTTCAAAGTTGCTTCATGAAACAAACAAAGGGGATTATTACCAGGTTTTTTTTTTTTTTTTACTTTCAGACTTCTCTCTGTGTATATTTGTAAAAGTGAATGCAAACAGCCTGCTATATTACTACAGTGCCGAAGCATTTTGGTTGTTTTTCTGGTTTGTTGGTTTTTAGTTTCGAGAATGCCCTCTTTTTCAGAGAAGATCTTTGAGTGTCTTTCGCTAGACCCAGCTGGATGTAAGAAACCAAACTGAACAATGTTCACATAACAATAATAATCTAATTTTATTATTTATACATGAGATTGGATAGTTTGAGTATTCATCTCCAAAATTTATATAAATTCTTTACAACGAAGTGAACTAAACCAGTACACACCAGTTTGAGGAAATTTATATAAAATGGTGTCTTTTTACTTTGTAAGTAGGTATGAAATGTTGTTTTTTTTCACTAGATGAGCATTGCCTCATTCTGCTAAGATTTAATGTTTATACTTTTGCAAGTAAATCACAGTTTTTGTTTAAGAGGATATAAATAACCCAGTCTGTCGTTTGGGACTGCAATGTTTTTATTTTTAATATTTTACTTATTTCTACTTAGAAACACTTTAGAGAACCCAAAGTTGCTTTTACATAATTTATTAAACCTTACTTAACACAGCAAGCATTTTTAAAGAGTTAAGTGGGGAATAAAATCTTTTTGTGGTTTTACTTTTTTTTTCTTTTCTTTTTGGGCCCTCGTGAGAACGACTTTAGACGCCACTGCTTTACACCTTTCTTTGCTGCAGCTGCTCCAAGTATTTTCTTTTAGTTTTATCTCATCTTATTTAGTTGTCTGCAGCCCTGCTGAGCAGAAATGCAGTTGCCTCCCACCACAGATGTTTGCAATGGGGAGTTTAGATGCTTTGAATGGATTATAAGAAGTGGATGGAGAACACAGTTTCAATCGGAGAGAAAAAAACAATTCACCCATTTGTGTAAAAGTTGGACAAAAAACCTTTTTTTTTTTTTTTTTTTTCCCCCACATTGTAGAGTCCCTGCTGGGGGGAAATGATTATAAAATAAGTTACTTGCATGTCTTAGTGATGTTCTCTGTCCAGTTCTCTTGATACATTCTCATTGAGTTTCTGTAGCTCCGCATATCAGTATCTGCCAACTGAAAACGGTTTTTTGTCTCCAGGTTTGACACCATCGTCGTCATTGCTGCTCTTATTGCCACAATCGTCAACTCCGCCTTAAAGTCATGTAAGAGCTGCTTTTTCTTCTAATATATTAAACTGAGATTATCTTTAATGTGGTGCTTGAAACAAGAAAAACTTAAGTTACAAAAACTAATTGTAACTAACTTGTTGGGTTTTTATTTAACTGTGAACTCTTGGTTGTTAAAAAAACAATCTGATAAATCATGGACATTATGACAAATTTTTATTTCTTCAGATTTTAATTTTTTTAAATAAATGCATAATTCAGTCTCCTTTTAGCTGATTTGCGTACTAAAAACACTTAAGTTCCTACAGTGGATCTTAAAAGTCCCTTCTGACACTCTTAGGTTCTTATGATTAAAAAAAGACAATAAAAATCTGCTATTCCAACTCATTTGCTGTTGCTGCTCCTCTTTCTATCGCTGCCTGATGCGATATAAAGTTTTTCACTCTTTGTAAAAACAATTTACCTTTTAACAAATGATAAGCTATGATGGCACAACACAGGATATATATCACACTAAAGAGGAAATGTATTATTTATGGCTCCTAAATGTAAGAACAACATGTTCTGTCCTGATGCAGCGGGCGGATATACCAGCCGGCAGGTTCTGGACATTGTCTTCATCCTGCGAGTCTTCAGATTGATCCGGGTGGTGGACAGCATCAAGAGGTTTTAAATGACTTACATTCTCACTCATAAATCTTCATCTGGTTGTGGATCATTTATTTATACGTACCAATCAGCCAGTGATCAAGCCCACCGTGTTCAATAAAAGTCAGATGAACGTACTATCCCTTTTCTGTTGGAGTCTCTTCCACACTTCCTCATGGTGGAAACTCAATCTGACTGTAAAATCAGAATAAACCTCAGAGTAGTTTATAGTTTGATGTCTACAACATCCTTTGCTGTTTTTCCCCAACAACTGATCGCCTCGCTTTGTGTTGTCAATTTAGCATCTGAGTTGATGTCTGTGCCCATTCATGCAGCTAAGCTAACAAAGAAATGTACATGTTTTTAGGTTTCGTGCGATCATCAACACACTGATTAGAATTGGTCCCGCGATTCTAACATTTGGACAGCTCATTCTCGTAAGTAGCAGTTAAATTCGCTTTCATTCCTCCTACAGCCTGTAAATGTCTGGATAAAAATCTGGAAAAAGCTCCAACTTCAAATTATCTGCAGCCCTTCTACAAGTCATTTTCTCAACATCATGCTATTTTCAAATAGCTACATCTCTGTAGTGGGAACCTAAAGTTAAAGGTCTAAATTGTGTCCAGGATGCGGGGGGGTCTGCAGAGTGCTATTTTCAAAACCAGCCACCAGACACTGACGCTGTTTCTCCAATGAACATTACATCCTAAGTAGTCAGCTGCTTTGTGAAACAAAATAAGCATTTTCCCACTGTCACAAAAATTCCTTTTTCTTTTTTATAAAAAAAATGACTCCAAAGATGTGCATGTGCTGGACCTTATTTTATTTCTCCTAAATGTATGCATTTATACTTTCTTTGTACGCTACGGAAACTTGAAAATCAAAGTCAGATTCCTTATTTATGCACACAATGTTGGTAAGTAAAGTTAATTTTGATTCTGATATTTTTAAAAAAAACGTCAAATTGTATTTATTTTTCTTTTAAACATAGCTTAATACGTTTGCTTCTGTTTAGCAGTAAACAAAAATTACTCCATGGGATGGAAGAAAACCATTGGTTCTGTAAATGTGACGTCACAAGAACCCCGCCCACTCCGCCATGACGGACGTCAAAACAGCCAATGCGCTCCTTAATCTCATCTGTAACCCAATTTCGCTTTTATTTAGTTGATTTCACTTTAAAAATAGTTACAGGATGCTGCGCGGTCGGCTGCATTAAACAGACAAGGATAGAAACCAAACTTGTCCTTTTCTGACTTTTAATGAGGAAAGATGCAGCGGCGACGGATAGCAGTCGTTAATCATAACGACTGGCAGCTGTTAATAATAATGACTGTCAGGCTTCGGTGTAATCACGGATTTGCAGCAAACATTTTTTACAAAGTAAAACGACTAACGTTGATGTAATTTATAAGCAAGTATGATTAGAAAGATATCAAATATTGCTTTATGGAGAAGGTGCGTTTGACCGTTGGTAACCATGGAGACTGCTGCACCGTCATATAGCCTAGCATGTATGGGGGGGAAAAATTAGCATCTCGTCTTTTGTACGTTTTTAATGCTGCTCTGGTGTTGGGAGAAACCTCGTTTATGACATAGTGATGCAAATCATGTGGTGTGAATTCAGATAGTCGGTGATTTGATCAACACATCAGGAGGGAGGAGGTATGGGTCGGTTTATAAGCTAGCTATTTTGTAAATATCGCCGTCTATGAGCCCCAACCAGGTGTGTTACATTCACAGACAGATTAGCTCGACTGAAACTAGAAGAAGCCATGAATAAACTGGCAAAAACAAATTTAGAAAACTATTTCAGTCGCTGTGTTAAAAACTCTCGTCCCTCACTTCCGACGTCCATCATGGCGCCTCGAATGACTGATGTAGTTGCAAAAGGTCAATACCATAAAGACTCTTTGTTCTCCAAAGTTAAAACGGTGTATAATTAGGCCACTCCTGATCTAACTATTTGAAACTAATGTGTTATATGTGTTATTTTTAAAGACATTTTAGGTTAAATTGAATGTTTGAACATGAGGCTCTAAGCTGTTTTTGTTTCGTTTTTTCCTTAGGTAGTGTATTATGTCTTTGCCATGGTGGGGATGGAGTTGTTCAAAAACAAAGTGAAGTTCTATGAAGACATCAACAACCCGGAGAAGGCATACTGCGGAAACCCGTTACTGAAAGGCAGCACGTTTGCACAACTCAGCTACTGCAAAAATAATTTCAATAATGTGGTTTCCTCCTTCATCCTGCTGTTGGAGCTCACTGTTGTCAACCAATGGCACGATATCCTTTACACAGTCAATCACTGCTGCCTGCAGAGTTTTCCCTCACTTTTTACAAGAAATTATTTCAATTATCCGGAATTTAGATTTCATATTTAAATCCATTTTCATTCCTTAATTCGATCCCACTGCTCGGCTCTGGATTTGCCACAGTCACTCATAAATCGGCCCTGATCTTCTTTGTCCTCTTCCACGTCATGGTTGTGATCATCATCATCAAGTATGACCAGATGTTACCAATCCTACTCTTTCACATCGTCTCCAGAAACAAAAACACATAATTTTCGTGTCTGAACAGTTACTAAAATTAATGTTGGCCAATGTAGGCAGCAACATGTGGTGTTGTTACCAAAGAATAACGTTAAGTGTTGATTACTGAGAGACGATGTAAAAATTTAAGTGTCCCACAACCTCAACTATTAGTTAAATTTACTTACTAATTTTTAGAATGCAATTCAGCATTATATTATCAGCATTCTAGCAATTTGAGGTGTGCTGTCATGAAACTAAGAAAACTTTTGATTGCAAATTGGTGGTTTTACAACAAATTTTATTCGAGGTTTATTAAATTTGATGCTTCAGTAGTCGATAAAAGTAAGAATTAGTGTTGACTTTTGAATTCTCCCAATATTTGTTTTGTTTATGATGTTATTTGCAAACACCTGAACAGTTTTGAATTATTCCAGTAACTCAAATGGGTCGAATAATTCCGTAATGTAGATGATTCAAATAAAATTTAACTGGATTTGGATCGAATTGCTTTGTGGATTTCTGTTAGAGGAGATATAGAGATGAACAATGCCATATTTACACAAAGTAAAACGGTTTCTGTTTTGTCTCTTGAGTACTTTGTGTGACAAATCTCTCCTGTTTTTCAGTATCTTTGTGGCGTTTGTTCTTGAGGCGTTCTTTGTGGAGTACTCTGTGGGTAAAGGTGATCTGCAAACATCTCTAGAGAGGAAGATTGAGGAACTGGAGCTCGCCGTGGCACAGTAATGTCACCTTGGTCTTAGTATGCTAGCGTGATTTGTACAGGACACTGAAGCCATGAAGGAGGCTTTTGGTTTTATCTGTATCACTGGATTATGGGATTGTGATTTATTGTGCACACTCTTTGCAGATTACTTTTGTTGAGGATGAGGGTGGGAGGGCTGTATGCAACTGATTTGTTTCTGCTGAGTTGTGCTTTCATATCTTTACCATTTCAACAGGGAGAAACTGGAGGACAATTTGGTCAATGCCATGGAAACCATTGACAACGACTTAGGATCTGGGCAGTCACCCACAGCAAACCTGCCTTCGCTACTGTTTAAAGTTGCTTCCAAAAGTAAGTTTACAAAGCAGTATTACTTTTCAATGAGTTTTGATCCTTTTTACTTTTGAAAGTTTGGTGTTCTTCAGCTTTGCAGCATCTGGTTCAACCATGGTTTGTTGGGAAAAGCGTTAAACGCCTTGATATTTTTGGGAGTTCCTCAAAGAGCAGGAGATTTTAGAGACAGAGACCCAATTTCAAAGGCGTTGAATATCTAAGTTGAATTTATTAAGACATATTATTTATATATGTAGCATTTTCATAACAACTGAAGCTAGTAATTTTATAGCACATAAATAATGGTACTCTCTTAACAGTACCTAGATTACAGTGTCATCCTATCCGCTAATCTACTATGTACCCATATTTATGTGACTGAAAAGCTTTGAGTAGACAGAAGGATGGTTTTGTTGAGTGTCTTTCTGTTCTTGTTGACCAGCGAATTGTTTTATCATCTTGCAGGATACCGGACAGTGGACGCGTTGTTGCAGCGGATGTTCGAGGCGGACCTCGACCCAGAAGATTTCGCTGAGAACGACATTCCTGAAGACCAGGCTGGGAACTTTGAAAATCCAACATTTGGAGTAGCATAGACAACTCGGCACAGTTTTATAGCATATGGATAAAAAAGAGAAATTGTATCATTAGACATAGTTTTACATGTTGAAATGTGATGCTTAACCAGTGCAATGCATCAGCTGTTTGATTGTGTCATGACCCGAGGTTTATTTTTATACTTGCGTACAAAAGCAAAAAGTGTAGAATCAAAACAAATTTGTATTTTCACATAAAAGCATGTTTACATTGATGTCTTGTGTTGAAATATTTGAGGGGAAAAAACAAAACATTGTAACGTTTTCAGATGAAACAAGCAAACTTCTTCCATTTTTATTTGCACTGAAAAAGCAAATGGCACGTTGTATTTATTTTCTGTTCATCTCAATAAATGGCATTATCATCAAACTCACTACATTTGAAGAGTTTCTAATTATTTTTAATCGGTTGAGAAGCTATAACACGGCCTATTGTTTGGTGTTGGTGAAAATACGAACACATCATTAATAAAGATTTATACATTACTGTTTCACTAATACATGTGTGTATGTACAATTCTTTTCTTGTTCATTCTATGCAAAAGAAGATGTTAGGTTTAGAAAAATGTGGTTTTTGGGAGGACAGATTTATAACAACCGCAACAGCAGCCTCTAGCGGACAGGAGAACAAACTGCAGCTTTCACTGATTTTTCTCCATACATGCTTTTGCAAGATCACATCTTAAAATTATGTTCTCTAAAAGTATAGATATATCCACGTTTGTAAAACCTGTTAGAAATGGTATAACTTGTGATGAATTACTTTTTCACAAATACTGGAAAGTGCACCATTCCTGGAAATACTGCAATACCAGGATGATGCGTGGAGTGGACAGAGCAAGCCCTTATTCCATCTCCCTGTTTCAAAAATCAATTTAATATACAGTCCCCAAGTGGAGACATATCAGATATTAAACTGATAAGAACAGAAACTACACACTGATCTTAGCCAAAAGGCCGAGAAGCGATGCCACATAACCGGCGAGGAAAGCAAGTCATTCTGACTGGCCTCACTTTCACTCACGGTTCCAAAACTTTCTTATTTTATAGACCTTACTTCCAATAGTCACTCTGTAAAACGTGAATTACCACCATTTTATGTTGTTCCGAAGCAATAAATGATCGTAAATAAATCACATCAAGCTAAAACTGAGCAACAATAGTCAAATCAATTTGCTTATTTCTAGTAATGTGGTTTGCTTTAGCCCAATAGGCAGTTGAGAAGCTATAACATGGCCCATTCTTTGGTGTTGGTGAAAATACGAACACATCATTAATAAAGATTTATACATTACTGTTTCACTGATACATGTGTGTATGTACAATTCTTTTCTTGTTCATTCTATGCAAAAGAAGATGTTAGGTTTAGAAAAATGTGGTTTTTGGGAGGACAGATTTATAACAACCGCAACAGCAGCCTCTAGCGGACATGAGAACAAACTGCAGCTTTCACTGATTTTTCTCCATACATGCTTTTGCAAGATCACATCTTGAAATTGAGATCTCTAAAAGTATAGATATATCCACGTTTGTAAAACCTGTTAGAAATGGTATAACTTGTGATGAATTACTTTTTCACAAATATTGGAAAGTGCACCATTCCTGGAAATACTGCAATACCAGGATGATGCGTGGAGTGGACAGAGCAAGCCCTTATTCCATCTCCCTGTTTCAAAAATCAATTTAATATACAGTCCCCAAGTGGAGACATATCAGATATTAAACTGATAAGAACAGAAACTACACACTGATCTTAGCCAAAAGGCCGAGAAGCGATGCCACATAACCGGCGAGGAAAGCAAGTCATTCTGACTGGCCTCACTTTCACTCACGGTTCCAAAACTTTCTTATTTTATAGACCTTACTTCCAATAGTCACTCTGTAAAACGTGAATTACCACCATTTTATGTTGTTCCGAAGCAATAAATGATCGTAAATAAATCACATCAAGCTAAAACTGAGCAACAATAGTCAAATCAATTTGCTTATTTCTAGTAATGTGGTTTGCTTTAGCCCAATAGGCAGTTGAGAAGCTATAACATGGCCCATTCTTTGGTGTTGGTGAAAATACGAACACATCATTAATAAAGATTTATACATTACTGTTTCACTGATACATGTATGTATGTACAATTCTTTCTTGTTCATTCTATGCAAAAGAAGATGTTAGGTTTAGAAAAATGTGGTTTTTGGGAGGACAGATTTATAACAACCGCAACAGCAGCCTCTAGCGGACATGAGAACAAACTGCAGCTCTCACTGATTTTTCTACATACATGCTTTTGCAAGATCACATCTTGAAATTATGATCTCTAAAAGTATAGATATATCCACGTTTGTAAAACCTGTTAGAAATGGTATAACTTGTGATAATTTACTTTTTCACAAATATTGGAAAGTACACCATTCCTGGAAATACTGCAATACCAGGATGATGCGTGGAGTGGACAGAGCAAGCCCTTATTCCATCTCCCTGTTACAAAAATCAATTTAATATACAGTCCCCAAGTGGAGACATATCAGATATTAAACTGATAAGAACAGAAACTACACACTGATCTTAGCCAAAAGGCCGAGAAGCGATGCCACATAACCGGCGAGGAAAGCAAGTCATTCTGACTGGCCTCACTTTCACTCACGGTTCCAAAACTTTCTTATTTTATAGACCTTACTTCCAATAGTCACTCTGTAAAACGTGAATTACCACCATTTTATGTTGTTCCGAAGCAATAAATGATCGTAAATAAATCACATCAAGCTAAAACTGAGCAACAATAGTCAAATCAATTTGCTTATTTCTAGTAATGTGGTTTGCTTTAGCCCAATAGGCAGTTGAGAAGCTATAACATGGCCCATTCTTTGGTGTTGGTGAAAATACGAACACATCATTAATAAAGATTTATACATTACTGTTTCACTGATACATGTGTGTATGTACAATTCTTTTCTTGTTCATTCTATGCAAAAGAAGATGTTAGGTTTAGAAAAATGTGGTTTTTGGGAGGACAGATTTATAACAACCGCAACAGCAGCCTCTAGCGGACATGAGAACAAACTGCAGCTTTCACTGATTTTTCTCCATACATGCTTTTGCAAGATCACATCTTGAAATTGAGATCTCTAAAAGTATAGATATATCCACGTTTGTAAAACCTGTTAGAAATGGTATAACTTGTGATGAATTACTTTTTCACAAATATTGGAAAGTGCACCATTCCTGGAAATACTGCAATACCAGGATGATGCGTGGAGTGGACAGAGCAAGCCCTTATTCCATCTCCCTGTTTCAAAAATCAATTTAATATACAGTCCCCAAGTGGAGACATATCAGATATTAAACTGATAAGAACAGAAACTACACACTGATCTTAGCCAAAAGGCCGAGAAGCGATGCCACATAACTGGCGAGGAAAGCAAGTCATTCTGACTGGCCTCACTTTCACTCACGGTTCCAAAACTTTCTTATTTTATAGACCTTACTTATTTCTAGTAATGTGGTTTGCTTTAGCCCAATAGGCAGTTGAGAAGCTATAACATGGCCCATTCTTCGATGTTGGTGAAAATTCGAACACATCATTGATAAAGATATATACATTACTGTCCATTCAGGGAAGCAGAGCTGCATCAAACTTTAATGTGGAACTGCAGAACAAAGGAAAAAACTTGAATTGTTAATGCATGCCACCATGTGAAAAGCGTACTGAGTTTTGCTTAAAACAAACTTAGAAATCATTACAATTCCAAAAGTTTTGATTACAATTTTATTTTACTTAACTGAGGTTTTTTTTTTCCATTGAATAATTGGGGAAAAATTTTACTTAATACTCTGCGAACCAGACCCTAAACTTTCTTAAAGTCTGGATTGAATTTTTTCCCCTTAATTAGTGACACACTTTTATTACATTAAATCTATCATGGAAGTTCAGGGTGAGTTATTTCTAATTCTAAATGAATATCCTTGTTGGACTTTTATTTAAGTGATATTCTCCTTCTAGATACATTTACCTAACGCTAGAATAAATGCAATGTACATTATGCAGCAAAAGAAATTAGAAGACATGTATCCATTATGGAGATGATCGGGCGATGTGCCCCTATTGCATAAGCAATACTGAAGATTGACTGATATCATTAAAGATACAGGGAAGAAGCTTTTCAGGGCTGCACAGTGGCGCAGTTGGTAGAGCTGTTGCCTTGCAGCAAGAATGTTCTGGGTTCGATTCCCGGCCCCAGTCTTTCTGCATGGAGTTTGCATGTTCTCCCTGTGCGTGTGTGGGTTTTCTCCAGGTACTCCGGTTTCCTCCCACAGTCCAAAAACATGACTGTCAGGTTAATTGGCCTCTCCAAATTGCCCCTAGGTGTGAGTGTGTGTCCTGTGTGTCTCTGTGTTGCCCTGCAACAGACTGGCGACCTGTCCAGGGTGACCCCGCCTCTCGCCCGATACGCTAGCTGGAGATGGGCACCAGCAACACTCCCGACCCCACTGAGGGACAAGGGTGTAAGAAAATGGATGGATGGATGGATTGATGGAAGAAGCTTTTCAGTTATCTAGCTTTGCTAGCAAAGTTGTTAGCTAGCAGCTAGCTAACAGCCGCTCCAAGCCACAGGTGAGCAGCAGCAAAGGAAATGAGCTGGAGAATCTACATAGCCGCAGAGGGGGGCTCACAGCAACGAACAGGTACGCGCTCATGAACATCAAACTTTATCGTGTTAAAACACGACAAAAGCAAATATTAATGTTTTTTTTGTTTGTTTTTATATGTTCCAGTCATCACTTACAGAAGAGAAAGTGCAGCTACTTGTGTGACCCAGAGGTTAGCAGACTTCCTGGTCCGTTCCAGTAACACCATCGACAAACGAGGGCTCCAGCACCTACGGCAAGAGGAACCTACATCAGCCTCCCGACTACCTGCCTTTCTAGTACAAAACTGGGAGAATACCTCAGTGACTTAGGTGTAACCCCTCTGGGTTCCCAGAAACATAACAAATGTAAGGTATCCAAATGCATTTATTAAAAAGAATTCATTTATTAAAAAAGGATAAAATTCTCGGTCCTTGGGTTAAAATAGCGGTTCTCAACGTGGGCGGTACCGCCCCCCAGGGGGCGTTCAGAGGCCGGCAGGGGGCGCTGGCGGACATTTTTACAAAAGGGGGGCGCTGGGATGCCTTTGGGGGGCGTTTGGTCGAAGGTAAACTTTACACCTTAAATCCATAACAATACCAGTTTAGACTTTGAGCAACTTGGTAAAAATGTATTGTGTAACATTAACTCATGCTTGGCTGCAACGGTATCGATGGCAGCTCCTCTTCTATTCAGTGTTTGTAGCTTCATGGCGCAGCTCCGCTCCGCATCAGTTCAGCGTTACACCGGCTGCTGTGATTCACTTTGTCTGGTATTTATGTAGGCTACGTTTTGGCAGTTCTGTGATCATGTCAAAGCAGCAATTTATATTAAAAAGTGTTTTATTTCCGTTTGAAAGCTGCCTGCTACCATGGAAAAACAACAAAAAAATCGCTCTTAATTACTAAAATCACGATACCTTCACTTTGTATCCCTCTGAAAAATTAACCCATTTAAATAAAGAAATCCGTCCATGGGTGATACCACGATAGAGAGCGTTCATTTTATAGCGTTAACACCGGTGCTGTAAGTGGTCCGACGTGAAACGGGTTTGATGGAACAACGGTACCACAACACTTTAAAATTTCAATAATCAGAATGCCGTAATTGTTTCCGTTGTTTTAAAAGTTTCGTGTCAGTCTGCCTTTTCACCAAAGATATGTTTCCCGACCGCCCTGCATCTTAGGGAGTTAAAAAAAAACAAACGCCGCGCACATTGCGCAAAATTCTGAAACGTGAGAAGCGGGCAAAACGTAGCGACAAACTAGATGTGAATTATGGCATAAAAACAGTTAATCCGACGCTGAACCGTGAAAAATCAACACATGATGTGAAAAACATGACGATTAAGCGGCGCAGCAGGTGATGAATGAATATTACTGATGATCAATAAACAATAAAATAAATCTAGCAACAGGAAAGAAACTAAAGTGAACATAGCAATAAACCGAGAGAGGATAATACTAATCAAATGAAACTAAATGGAAATGAATGAAAAACAAAATGCAAGAATAAACTAAGAAACTAAAGTAAATATGGAGGAATAAACTGGTATGGCAAGACCTTTTGACCAATAATTAATACAGAGACTGTATGGCAAAAAAACAGACACTATTTCCAGACAAAAGGTAAAATAATATTGTTGAAGTGCCATGGGCAGGGGCGCAACTACACATTATTCAGGTAGATGCGAAAACATAAATCGGCACAACCCCACAAAGGAGCGTAGAAACATACGCTCGCCCCCACTCCAACCCCCCTCCTCCAGACGCCGATACGTTTAGGGCAAAACTCGCTACATTTACCTCGTTATGTGCGCGAGGTGAAGGAGCGTAAGGGGCGCGAAGTGTACGGGAAAACATAATCGGTGCGCCGATTCAAAACATCTACAATAATGATAGTAACATTAATAATAAAATAATAGTCAGTGCAAAGTAGCCTACAAATTTTTTGGTGGGGGGCGGTGAGGGACCTGGATAAAGGCTAGGGGGGCGCTGGCCCGAAAAAGGTTGAGAAACACTGGGTTAAAAGAGTGAAGAAAATAAAGAGTTGATTTAAAAAGACAATAGTTGAAGTAAAATGTGTTAAAATGTGTTCTGTCACTTTAAGAAAGAACCATACTGTGTTGTTTGTCTGTGAAGACAGTTCAGCGCGAGAGTGTGAGAGACTATATAGTGCTGGGTATTTTCTGGGTTGTTCTGCCCAAGATCGATTTTTATTGGGTGATTGCACTTTTTCTGAATTTGGATTGACTGAGGGGCGGGACTAGCGGGAGTGCCGCGAAAAGAGGGAGAGAGGACGGGGAAACTCGACGGAGTTGGCTGGACGCTTTTGTGTGAGCTGTTTTGTGGACCGAACTGCTGGAAAGGTGCCACAGCCAAGGTGTGCACTAGGACCAGGGGATTGCTGGAGGAGCGAGGTTGGAGCGAGCGGTGAGCTGGACGCTGGAGGTTTGAGCTGGAGCGGTGGAGAGGGACAGGCCCGCTACACCTGCACGGGGCCCGCTGTTTGGAGCTAGCTGCGCTTTCCCCGCCTTTGAGAAAGGCACGGAGCAACAAGCTGCTAGAGGAGGTTTGACTTATTCGGACCTTTGCTAAACCTGGTGCATCGAGGAGCTTGGTGAGTCGTCAGTATCAGACCTGCAACGGGGTAATGACTATAATGCCGGCTTTTATTTTTGTTAATGACACACTTTTATTACATACATTATATCTATCATGGTAATTCAGGGTGAGTTATTTTTAATTCTAAATGAATATCCTTGTTGGACTTTTATTTAAGTGTTATTTTCCTTCAAGATACATTTACCTAACGCCAGGTGTTCAAGCCCCCCCTCTGCACGTGCCTGTAACAGACCATTTCTTTTGGTGTTGCTGTAAATATAAACACATCATTTACATAACGTGACACTAATGCATATATCTATACACTTCTTTTCTTGTTCATTCTATGCAGCATAAAGTAGTAGTTAGGTTAAGAAAAGATAGGTTTTGGCGAGACAGATTTATAACAACTGCTACAGCAGCCTCTAGTGGACATGACCCTAAACTGCAGCTCTTACTGCTTCACTACTCCTCCACGCAAATAGAAAAAGAATTTTGTTAGTTTTTCAAACATTTTTAGCTCAGAGTCAATAAGTAGTTTTAAAACCTTTGGAAATGGCATTTGCAAAAGGAAAAAACAATATAACCGTTCTGATGTTAGTGTTACCCCTTAATAAAAAAAAAGTATATATTTTGTGAAAATGTTTTCTTTCACAGTTTTAGGTTTTAGCATAAAATCAGGATGATGCAAGGAGTGGGCAGAGTGAGCCCTTATTCCATCTCCCTGTTTCAAAGATACAAAATAAGGTGGTAAATTGGTGATTAATTGCATTCCATGTGCTTTGGAAGTGGTAAATTAACGTAAACAAGCCACATCAAACTAAAAGGAGAAAATGTCTAGATTAAGAAAAGTTATGTTTTGACGGGCAGACTTGTACATGCTACAGCAGCCTCTAGCGGACATGAGACCAAACTGCAGCTCTTAATGCTTTGTCCATGCATGCTTTTGGAGTACTTCTCCTCGGAACTTGTTAAAATTCTGATGTCTGAAATTAGAGCTACGTTCTCATGTACTACATAGTGAAAGATCTATTATTATTTGTTTATTCTTGATTTTGACAGCTTTGACTCTTCATACTTTACTACTATAGTCTTGTTTGCGTCTCCTTTTCCTTCTTATTCTTCTTAAACTGAGCATTTGCATCCCGACTGACATCCAACTTAAAGACGCTTTATTGCCACCTACTGGACGGGAATGGGAAACTACGACTATTGTACATAAAAAACTGAAAATACTTTTAAAAGTTGAAAATTTGCTAGAAAAAAAACTCAGAAATTTGGAGATGAATCTAAGAAATAATAATAATAATAATAATAATAAAAAACTAAATTTCAAAAGCTGAAATTTTTCTCGGAAAAACTGACATTTTGAGATTCATCTCAAATTTTCTAGAAAAAATGGGAAATTTTTGAGTTTCAAAATTGAAACATTTTCAACTTTTGAAATTTAGAAATGTCAAAATCTCCACAAATTTTTCTAGAATATTTTTTACTTTTCAAACTCAGAAATTTTTCAGCAGTTTTTCTCTAGGAAGTTTCTTAGATTAATCTAAAAAAAGTTGTTTTGGCTGAAATTTGTTACAAGTTGTTTTGGCTGAAATTTGTTACACCTAATATGTAATAGTCTGAAACAGTAGATTAAAAAAATGGAGCACCGGCCGTTCTGTGATTTCCCAGTTTGCCTCTGTTTGCATGTGTCAGAAAAACCATGAAATAAAGAACGACAGGACACGGCTCCACATCACCAAGACTTTACTTCACAGCTCAGTGCCCTGCAGCCCCAGACTAACACAGGCTCCAACATTCAGCACAAGTTTGCACCAAATCTAAGCAGGAATAACTTCCTCTCATGGTTAAACCCTGTTTTTCTCATGCGATCAAAAGAAGAAGAAAAAAAATGGCCTATTACCAACACACTGGAACACAAGGTTAAAGACTCGGGTTTACTATTCGCTTGGCAAGATAAAAAATAAAGATGTCTTTCATGGAAATGATTCTGTTATGTACAATTTTAGAGAATAAACAAAATAAACCCTCAAAAATAGAATGTGTAAAGCATGCCCAATGTCACACCATGAGGAGGAGGCGAGTTTTTCTTGGAGTCCGTTCTTTATGCTTCTCTTCATTCACTGCGAGTTCAGAATATATTTGGGAATCTTTTACATGCCAACATAACGCGGCGCTAAATCCACTCCAATTTGGCTTATTTATGGAAAATAAGATGGGAAGATCTATATTAAACCACTTTTAATACAGTTTTCCCTCTACAGATTCAATGCATTTGTGATATACTTTACCATGCAATGTGAACCAAGCAGAGTATTGTTGACAGAAGACTAGCATAGTTGTGGAAAGCTGGGAATACTGTGTTATGTGAGAATATCTGAAAACGGGGGCCATGACTCTCGGCTGGAGGAAGAAGAGGAAGTTAAATCAGGGATCAACCAGGGAGCAGCAGAGGCATCCGTAGCACCGTGGCAGCAACGCTCCCGAACGACAGTCAGTCAGGAAACTGGAAGCCCAAATAAAGTTCAGTTCGCTGTCCTTCAAAAAACATACAATGTCCGTTTCCATTAGATGAATTTGAGGTTATTGTAACACCAGAGTCTCTTGCTGTGAAAACCTTTGAGGCGTAGCTTGACAGGAGACTGATAACACACCAACAGGTCTCAGATCCGAGTCCCTCTGTATTATCTAGCAGGCACCGCCTTATCCCTGGCATTCGCTTTCGCTTTAGCCCCGCCGGCGGGTTTCGACCTGGGCCTGGCAGGCGCAGCGGCTGTGGAGGTCTGCGCTGTGGCTTCCTGGGAGGCGCTGCGACGCATAGTTGTTGTAGTTCTGGGTGGCAGCATGGGGACAGTGGGGGCCCGGACCGAGAGGGGCTGCCTGGACGGGCACGTCCTCTGAGGAGAGGGGCTGTCAGTCCTGCAGTGGGTGGAGCTAAGGCTGCGGCGGCCTCCCAGCAGGGCACGTAGGGGCATCCGTGGGCTGCCGTGTGGACCGGAGACGGCTGATGGACGAGGACAGGAGGAGGAGGACCGAGATGAGACGGGCTTAGGTTTCTTTTGGGTGGCTAGTCCAGCTTTCTGACTTCTGTGGAGAAATGAGCACATATTAAGTTATTCACGCACTGTAAAACATTTGTAGGTGGTTTAACTTGAAAATGAAAGTTCACTTGTTGCCTGGAAAATGCAATTTAACTGAATAAGAACATTTATTTGGTTTTAACTCAGAATTAAAGTTTATGAAGTTGATTTAACAACAAGAGACAAGTTGTTAATCTTGAATTGTGAGTTGTAACTCAATTCAATATTATTTCACAAAATGCAAGACAAAACCTGTCCTCGCCTGGTTAAAGAGCCACATTCCTCTATTATTTATCAAGTTAAAATAACTACGTATTTTATTTTACTTAAGAATAATTAAAATTCTTGTTTCAAATTGCATGAACAAAATTTCTGACCTGATAACAAATTTTATTAAACATCACAATGAATTCGGCTCAGAAACATTTAGTGTGAACAGGACTTTATCCTCAGGCTTTAAAATAAATATAAAGACAATAAAACAACAATAAAGAGTCAGATCAATGTAAGGCACTTCCAACTCACTCAAAACTTTAAGATTAAATAATCAGCTGCTATTAAACGTCCCTCTGACTCGACTTAAGGATAAAGGAGGTCAGGATTTCCAGTGTTTTCTCCGGGATCATTACCCATCCAGATCACATCTGGGTCATTTTAAATCACTTTTTAAAACTTATTTTTATTCACTGGCATTAAACTGAGATCTGATATGGTAACTTTTCTGTTGTGATATTTTAGTGTCATCTTATTTTCGCTTCATCATTTTATTCTACTATATTACTATATTATTTTTGGTGCAGTTTGGTGCAATTATTATAGTTAATATTACATTTTTTAAGCTATTTTTATCATTATGTACATAATTACCTTTATCTAAAAGGTGCTGTATATAAATAAAAACAGGCTTACCCATTGATGACAGATGAAACTCCTTTTGTATTTTTGGCATCTGGCAAAGAGAGCGGAGAGGCGGCAGCGGCAGTGGCGCCCCCTGGTGGTCTTTTTATGGGGGTGACAGGTCGAGGGATTTTGCTCCTGCAGTCTTTGGAGCCTTGCTCTTCAGTCGGTTTGAGACGCGAACTCCTCCTGGACTCGTCCGAGACATGCACGTCCTCCTCCGATCCCGTTGTGGATAAAGTCTCCGATGCCCTCCAGCGCTCGTCGTCCCCGGATGACAGCGATGAAGACGTGCCAGACAGCATCCTCCTCCTCATCCAGCGGCCCTGTTGCTTCTGAACCAGCAGGCGCGCCAGGTCCAGCTGCCGGGCGCGCTGCTGGAGCCGAAGTCGGGCCGAGAGGGAGGAGGACTGCTCTGAGCCCGAGTCCTCTTCAGAGATTAGGATTGGGATTCTGCTCCGGATTCTGGGCTTGGCGCCCACTGACGGTTCTGACCCAGCAGGGTGAAGCTTTACAGCTTCCTCGCTGGCCGACAGCTGCTTCTTCGCTTCTTGGGACGCATCTTTACGATCGTGAACCGGTGAGGTGACTTTAGAGGAGTCCATGGACACGGGGAAGACGGCTGACGGGCCGTTTTCGGTTTTTGGTTGCTTAGCCTCTGTACTGGTTTGGTCCGGCACACTCTCCTCTCCAGTCTCTTTCAACAATGATGCAACTTCCTGCTCCTGGCTGTCAACGTCTGCAGCCGATTCCCTCGTGGCGGTTAAGACTTCCCGGTCACTCTCCTTCGCAGAGTGACCGTTGGAAGACATAACGTTGAGGTGTGACGTCTCTGCGATGTGAATGAAAGTGCGCTCGACTTTGGTAAAGGGCGGTGACCCAGGAGCGATGGGAGTGGAGGGTCTCAGTTCTGAGCGGAGGGCCGGTGACAGACGGCCTGTCTCGGACAGTTCAGGCTGAATCCCCTCCCCGGTCAGTAAGCGGTCATTACGAGAATTTAGAGCGTTTGGCGTGGCCAGTTCCCCCTCCAGGACAGCTTCCCCGCCACAGGGAGACTTGCGAGTGTCTCCGGGCGAGAACAGAACCAGAGTTTTGGATGCGTCCTCCAGATCCGGGTCTGCATCAGCAGCCGAAGCGTGCTCCCTCGGGCCCCTCTGGTCCTCAGCCATCAGTGTTGAAGGCGCAGCATCCTGGCTGCGCTCGGTGCTTTTCTGACTCGCCTCGCTGTTGGACTCGCTCTTTGTGACGTCGTCGTCCTTCGGCCCAGTAGGTTCTGGTACCTCTTCGTCGGGTGTGGCGAAGCTCCTGCGCTGAGGCAGCGTACCGGTCAGCATGACGGTGAGAAAGTCGGCCCTCTTGGCTTGCAGCTGAGGAAGGATGTGGAAGTGCTCCATCTCATCACCCTGAGCTTTTGTTCGATAGTCTGGAGAGGACGGAGACGGGATGTTCTGCTCCGTGGGAGACAAGACCTGCGAAAAGGACAAAAGAATATTTTATTACAGTTTTAATCTGGATTAAAGCAACTCTGGCCAGAAAAAAAAGATATGATACAGCATTATAACACTGGTTTGTACACTGTAAAACATTTGAGCCGCATTTAGTTGTTTCTATTATCTTCTAGTCTTTAAGTCAAATAAATGTATCCAGTTTTCGATTTTGAGCCTAAATGTGAGTTTGTGGAAGATAAACTTACAGCAGTAAGTTGTTAACTTGTTATTAATTTAGTCAAACCTCCAAGAGTTGAATAAACTAGAGTTTTTAGGTTTGCACTTAAAAAACTGAAAGGAGAAAAAGACAGGAGTGGGAACTATTTCCCAGAATGCTTAGTGGCACGTTTCTCTGTCCTGAGATGGAAGTGCGTTACATTGATCTGACTCTGGTGTTTTATTAAGGAAAATGTTTATTTTAAAGCTTGAAGATAAAGTCCTGATCACACTGAATGTTTCTGAGCCGAATTCATTGTGAAGTTTAATAAAATTCATCATCAGATCAGAAATTTTGTTCATGCAATTTGAAACAAAAATTTAAATTATTCTAAAGTAAAATAAGTAGATATCTTAACTTGATATTGTGAGTGAAATAATAGAGAAATGTGGCTCTTTAACCAGGTGAGGACAGTTATTTTATTGCATATTGTGAAATAATGATTTGGTTTAAATTGCAGCATTAAGTTAAAACTCACAATTCAAGATTGACGAACTTAAAAAGCGACTTTTAGACAACTTGTCTCTTGCTGTTAAATCAACTTCATGAACTTTAGTTTCTGAATTAAAACCAAAAAAACTTTCTTGTTACTTAAATTACAAGGCAGCAGGTGGACTTTCGTTTTCAAGTTAAACCAACTTTAAATGTTTTACAGTGCACAAAATGTCAGCAGCTTCTTTAAAGCTACAACGTGAAACTTTTTGACACATCAGGCTCAAGAGATACAACTGATATTTACAGAAAATACCAAACAGATCAATTCAAGTAATCAGTTTGAAACATCAGCTTATAACCAAACTAAATCCCAAACAGAGACAAGACAAAACAACAAAGCAGAAAAAACAAACACACACACAATGCTTTTATTCAGTCTGGTGTAATTGTTTTCAAGGAGTTCCAGTAATTGATTGATTGATGGTAGATGTTTTCTAGTTTTAAAAGAGACATGACATCCTTCCTTCAGCTGGACTGAAGCCGCTGAGGAGTGAGCAGATTTCCATTCAAGTCAATATAATTCTTTGTTGTGAATAAAAACATATTTAGTTAAAACTGTCATTGGAGACAATAAATAAATAAAGCTCTTCCACTTCCTCCCAGTGCTGCTTTAGCAATTTGCAAAAATGCAACACTTCCGGTCAAAAACAACCAATCAGAGACAGGAGGAAGGTTGAAGTGTTGTCAATCAATCGTGTGTATGCGCTGCTCAATGTGCTTATGGCGGAGAAACAACTCACGGTTCCAGGAAAATTGTTTATCCGCCGTTATCGATGGCCATGCTAACTAGCCTTAGCACTCAAAGAAATGCAACAATGCAATAGGAGAACAATAATATTACGAAATTATAATATATATGCGAATATCAAACAACTATTAGATGGAGGAAACAATTAATTTCCTTCACAATTCTTGTTTTTTCTTAGTTACATGGCAGTTTGGAGCAGAGTTTCTTTTAAAATATGATTCCAGTTTAACTTCACAACAACAAATAAGAAACAATGTGCCAAAAAATTAAGAATAAAAATCCGACTCCAACCAATCCATTTGCCACAGAACCATTTTATTTTCATTTTGGTTGTACACAAGCTTTTTCAAGATTGTCTAGATTACATACATTGATATAAAAGGCACAAAAAATGCATTGCAGAGCTTATCTTTAGCACAAAGTCTAATATCAGGTGATTTTCAAGTGTTTCCCCTCATAAAGATTCATCAGCCTGTACACACATTTACATATATATATATATATATATATATATATATATATATATATATATATATATATATATATATATATATATATATATATATATATACTAAACCCCGCTACCTGTCATGCTATTAGAGTTTAACTGCAAACCTAATTACTGCCTACATTTCTGTATATATGTACACAGTTTATTGTTTGGGTTTTAAAAAAGTTTAAAATACATGCTTTACCTGTAAATTATACAAGCAGTACTGTACAATAATATTGTGATAGAAAACAAATGCTTATACATGTTTTATACAACGGAAAGACACTCACGGATCATCACACCAAACAGACACGGAAAGCTCCTCACTTTTCTTCTCCTCCACAAAGAAACTGGACTTTTATTGCAAAAACATTGACGGGCCGTTGAGCAGTTTTATAAAATCCTTTCGTTTTATTTTTATTGTCCATTCATTCACATGAAAACGTCGCTTTCAAGACTCTTTTAGCACGTCAACGTAGCCCCATCGAGCCCAGAAGATCTTTCACAGTAGAAACGACTTCCTAAAGTATTTAAATGCAATTTTTTAATAAATAAGAGGAACAATTCAGCGTGAAGAGATTTTGTTTGGACTTGCAAAACTGGTGAACGGAACAAAATAAATCTAGTGAGGAACGGATGGTCACTCCTAAAGACAAAAGAGTTTTCTCTTCCTACGGTCGTTTTTTATACAACGACTTTCCATCAAGACTAAGAAACATTTATTCAAGTATGCAATAAAACATTTTGATTTAATTTCTATAAATTATGTGAGTATTTATGCTAGTTTTATGGTTTGGTTGGCGATTCAGAAAACAGATTTATTTACATCCCAAAACAGTTCGGTAAATTTTGATTGACTGAAAAAGACATTTTCAGTACACAAACGTGTTCATAGTTCATAAATAAGTCCTGAAATCCTGGGTTTCTTGATGCAATTAAAACATTTATTTATTTTTATCTGACAAATGCTGCTTTATAAGCAAAAACATTTAGTTTATCGTAACATCAAAATTAAACTCAAATTTTAAAGCCCTTTTTCAACTTTAGCAGTGGTAAACTTTATCTAGGCCTGTCACAATACACAATAAATCAATTAATTGCATGATAACTTAAAACTAGTTCAACAGTTATGCATGATTTGTCATTTTTCTCTTTCTATCAAAAACTGGATGACAAAAGTCTTCAGTTTGGTGTTTTGGTCTCAACCAGCACTTGTTTTGAAGGACTGTTTTGTTTACAGAGACTTCATAATGAACTTTATTTGTTGTTTCTGTTGTTTATTTTAAAATGTCTTTCAGTTCCAGTGTTAAATGTTCACTAAAATGAAAAGTTTTTTTTATGTTATTATTATTATTATGCCTTTTACATTGTATTGCTTGAAAATTGTCCCAACAATATGATCATGTATTGCAAAAACTTCTGGGATAATTTATAATCCAGTAAAATTTGTTAGAGAGGCCTAACTTTATCACACTGGCAATTTTCTATATATATTTCTTTTTGCTATACTTTTAATTTTAATGACAGATAATTTATGCAATAGCTAGCCACTTTATTTTACAATAAGGAACAGTTTAGAAAAACACATTTTGTTTTTCTCTTTTGTATTTTCAAGACATTGAGAAGTTTATCAGATAATTAAGAGAACTTTTAGTTATTCTTAATTATTTTGACCACAATAAATACAACAGTGGGGTATAAAAGGTGTGACAAAAGCTCAGTGTTGGACCAAACTGGCTACTCCCACCAGCTCTGGGCTCCGCAGTTCTGATCCGTGAGTATCTCCTCAAGTAGTAGCTATTTACAAATACAATAAAAAAAAGTAAAATAAATTATCACAGACCTCTTGCGACCAGAGGCTAATGTTCACTGTGTTCGTGTTGTCATTACAGTACAGTGCTGATTGTAGTCATTTTACAGTCAGAAGAGTGTGACGCACAAACAGATCACATGTGGATCTCATGCAAAAAGTGGTGACAGTCAGCGGTCAGTCTTTTCATACGAAAAACTGTCAGAAATGCAGCCTATCGCCGTTTTTTTAATTCATCTTGGTGTTGTCAGCAGGTCAAGCACACAGCAAGGCTCCTCCGGCCCGGTAGTATGTCAGTGCAGCACTGCTTTAAAGACGATACAGGATAAGCATTAATCGGTGACAATCTTAGCACAGTAAATCAATAAATCAGCTAGCAAACAAAACTAGGTTCTCAGTTAGCAGCTAGTCCACTTGTGTACATTCTCCAAGAGGTTGTACTATAAAATTATGCAAAGTATAAAACAGGCAGGGCATCCTGAACTCAGCGTGAAGCAGCAGGAAAACAACGTCAGGAGATCTCCTCACCAAACCGCTGCTGCTGTGAGCATCAATAGATGAAAAAAGCCTTTAATACAATTAACAAGCAAGTGGTGCATATTTAGCTAATGTAGCCCTTTAACACGTCGAGAAAGCAACAGTTTGGCTTTCATTGCACAAAGTAAAGATCCAACCCTGTCTCAGGAAGTCATGTTTTGAACTTGTTCAAGTCACGTTTTGGGATCACCAAAAATGACACCAACAATGGCAAACCAAAGGCTGCTGCTTTGGAAGAAGAAGACACAAAGATCAAGCTTCACTTCATATTCCTTCAGTCAATGAAACGTACAGAAAGAAGATAAAACATCTGCTCCCGTCCTAAAGATCTGTTGTTGCAACATGATGCCACGGTTTAAAGAAAACACACCGCTCTGCGTTTGAATCGGTAAAGCAGCCAAATCTAAGGTTACGCAGGATGATCTGTTGCTGCAGAGTGAAAAATTAAATAAGCTAAAATAATCGTGCTTATTTGTAACAAAATCAACCAAGTGGAGTCAATCTTATTGGAAAGTGATGACAGTTTTGGGGGGATGTCACAATCCAATCTCAGGTATTCGGCTCCATGAAACAATCTGAGTATTTTTAAATTATTAGCGCTGGAGTTACTGATCAATATCTGTTGTTGGAGTAGTTTGTGATTTTATCTCAGCCACTCCTTCAGCAAGCTGTGCAGGTCCAAGTTTACATTTTTAAAATGTGTTGCTTATTTTATTGTTTTACTGCAAACTCATTGCTTTGTTCACAGTGAAACAGAAGCTGCAATGGCTGTTGCGGTTTCCTCCCACTCCAAACAGTTTATCTCCCAGAGAGTTATCTTCAGTGGTCGGCACACTTCCTAGAATTTTTTTACTTAGCGTTTTTGCTAACTTAGCTTACCCAAAATTAATTTTTCCAATTAAATTCTTAAACGCTAATTTGATTGGTTGTTTTGTTAACTCTCAGTTGAATACAGCATACAATTATGTTAAAGTTGTGGTTATCCACTGTTAAGAATGATTTAAGTAGCCATACTCTTATTTTTAAGTGGGTGAAGACTGTTTCCTCTCGCCCCGCTATGGTCAACTAGCCAAAATCAGAAACAGAATTAGCAATATTCAACAGTCAAAAAACTGTGAAATCAGAGGGAAAAGTCTGTTGCAAATAATCATTTTATGAAGCACAACTATTCAGGTAAGTGTGGGATAACAAATTTGATCTTGTTTAAGGAGATACTCTATGTTAAAACACATGTTGTGGGTGTAAATATGCTTGAATTAACGCTGTGGGATTAGCTTCTGCTAAATACCATGTTGTAGCGCTTTAGTGTCGTTAAAGCTAATGTTTATGATTTTTGCTTTAGGGTTAGTGCAGTTAACTTTTAAGTTGTGTGCAAGAGACAGCTGGAGATGAAACGCTCATCTTTCAGTTTCAAGAGCTTCAAAGCGCTAAATTCCCAAAGCAAAACAGCAACAGCTTCAGAAAGTTGCCCTTAATTAACTTGGACTACACTGAAACATGTTGACAGATGAGCCATTAGTGAGTCATATATATCAAAACAGAGGAACCATGTTAGCGTAGCCCAGCACTGTGGAAAACTGCTCACCAAGGAGCAAGACGTGTTTCCTTTTTTGGATGTGTCCAACCAGCAAAAACTCCTATAAAACACGATTGTTGAGTGAATATTTAGGACACGGTCACAATACTAATGTAAACCATGTAATACTGGTCAAATGTAGTGTTTTATTCTTACAAACTCGTACAAGGCGTTGATTTTAATGAAGCACTGGAGTGGGAGACACTATTTGAAAAGGTCTAAAAATCCCAGCTGATTAATCTCAACATGGTTCATCTGATAAAAAATGTTTGTCAGAATTAATTCACAGCAGCAAAATGTTTCATATCAGTTTGAAAGGGGGAAATGAGCAGCAACTGATTACCCAAAACATTTCTCTTGAACTCATTTTGAGGGAGAGTTTATCCAGACTTCAGGTCTGAGTAAAAGCATTCCCACAAAAAAAATGATGAATGGGTAAAATGACAACTAAATATAAGATATATCATATTTATATGCTTTAATAATGTCACACATATAACTTATTGCATCAGCTAATTGCATTTATATAGTGAGCCCGTCTGCCCCAACCTGATCCCCGAGTCTAGCCTACTGTGATAAAGTGCAAGAGTAATGTTAGAAAACTGTGATGAAAAAGGAAGCACAATGGAAGAAAGAAGATATAATCTAAAGAAAATTATTAGAGCTACTCAAAACTCACCTTTAACCACTGCATACTATTTACAAAGCAGGTAAACCTCCTTCAGATCAGTCGGAAATAGAAAAACGGAAACCACTGGTACTAATAAACGACCCTCTGCAGGTAAATACCAAAACATTTACAGCAACTCCAACATGAAACTCTAACTGCATTTTTACTGATGCCTGAAACTGTGTCATCTGGAAGACTTGGATTTATCTCAAATAAACAGAAAAATGTGACTTGATGGAAATTTAAGAAATGGGTAGGAAATGAAGCAGCGAGCCTATCACTGCTTTTACTCCTGTTGGTTTCTGTGTTGATAACTTCATAACTTCTGAAATGACCTGACACAGGTAGCATCAGGCTGTTGGGCTAACTGCTCCTAAACGTGATGATAGTGATCGTTCTATTCATAAAGGTCAACACTTCTGCTCAACTTTCCACGTCTCAAGTCCAAGTTTCTGGTTCTGTCCGGTCAGACTTCAACACAACCCATCCAACGTGTTTAAACACCAACAGACGCAACACGGCGTTCTTGATATGCGTTCCTCTTGACCGACGCCACAACTTCACAACCAATGCATCCACCCTGCCACAAAACCTCAAAACTCGTCTGTCTCCCAAATAAATGCTACATTCTGTCTCCAATCAGATCTTTTTTTTTTTTTACATTATCTTTTTAAATATCACATTTGTTGAAAGAAATCCACTCAAATAGGCTTTGAAATTTCGAGTAAAAAAAAATGCTGACGTTTCCCAGCCGTGCCAGTAGGTGGTGCTATGGGTGACATTACTAACATGGATTCAAGGAAAACGTGTTATAAAAGAAAAAGAGGCCGCTATCTCGGATTTCTAAAACTTCCAGTTGCAAAGATGATGCATTACAAACAGCTATAATAACATTTTTAAGAATGTCTATTTGGCAAAATATCTAAATTAGTTTAGGATCAATTTCTTTAAACTATTATAGAGATACTTCTTTGTGTTCGCACTGCAACAGCTGGCTGACCAGGATTTTACTTCCCCAACTACTTCTGAAGTCTTTAGTACACGAGACACCAGTGCAACATCTACAGTGATTGGCTGAACAGTCTACTAAAAACCAACAGGATAAAAAAAAGAGATAAAGTTGAACATTAGCAACAATTCTTTCACAGTAGAAAGGACTTCTAAAATATCTATCACAGATTATCTGAAACTTTCTACTGCAGGACATTCAGTAGGATCGTTTGCTAAAACTTGAATGGCCTGCAGAAGAAAGAAAGGCTCCTTAAACAGAGGTTGACATATTAAAACGCCAGCAAGCCTTTGGAAAAACAGACACCTCAAACGACAGACGCAACAATCAAAGTGTCAGGAAAAGGAAACTCTATCACGCCATCTGTGTATCTAAAGTAAAAAAAAAAAACAGCACCAGCCTCCGATACGCAGCCCCTTCCGACCGCGAAGGTCACGTAAAATAAACAGCTCATAAAAATATGCATTCACGTCATTCACAGACACAGCCGGCTGTAAGTTCGCCTGCTGTCACAGCAACGTAAACATTTCAATTTAAAAGAATGCAAATATATGTGAATCTCAAAACAAACTATTATTTAATCAACAACTGCAACAGTAAATTTTACTATTTGTATTCATTTTCTAAATTATTTTTGCAAAAAGTATGAGATTTTGTTGTGTTATGTTTTAGACCACAGGTGTCAAAGTCAAGGCCCAGGGGCCAAATCTGGCCCGCCGTAGCTTCTTAAGGGGCCCTCTACACTCCAAATTACATCAACAATCCCTCCAGTTTTTCACAAATCTTCAAAATTCACACAAAACGGATTTCCATTGTCTGATTTTACTGCAAATGTTCTCAAAATTGGTCAAAACCATTGAGTTTAAGTGATTGCTGCCACAGCCTCACTTGATGTGAAGTTAGTCCGTAACTGTGCAGATACGCCGAGTAATAAAAAGTAACATTTAACATCAGACGTTAGCGCAAATATTTCCAAATAATCACCACAGAATTTGTGATTTTGATTGCAAAAAAACACTTAATCACAAAACCCTGGACGATCAGCAGTTTGCTGATTTTTTAACAGTTTAATTGGTTTAAGAACATTCAGAGTTTTGAAATGGCCCAAAATGACAATGGGTTTGACATCCTTGTTTCAGACTATTCATTGGTTTGGACTTTATATATATTCTTGTTGTGGAGTTACTAAAGTTATGAGATGCTTTTATTTAGAACATATATTATTTCTTTAGTAGGTTTTTAAACTGTATTTAATGCCAGTGTGTAATCTCCCTCAATAATTAGTTGTTTTAAAGAGTGCCAGGATTTTGTTTAGTTGCTTTATTTGACATTTTTGTTCTGCTTTACTTTCAGTTTCTGTCTAAGATTACTGTAAATCACCTCCTACACCTTCAGACAGATGTTTTCCAAACAGTTCACTGCTTTCACACACAACATTTAATGAGGCAGGAATCAGGACGAGACACTTGGATTACTGGGTTTTGTGCAGGTAAAGACATGATGTGAAGCAGCAGCAGCAGCGTATTGCTCTGTGAGCGGGATGTTGAGACTCCAAAAGTCTTCGTGCAAAAGCCTGATCGCTGGGACGACCTGCATACCTCTACGATCGCTCCTCTGTTCTAGGCGAAAAATTATGACGGAATAAAAAAAATAAATAAAAAAAATGCACAAAATCTGTAAAGCTTAACAGTCTCTTAGCAGCTCCACTCGGTTTCAAACTCCTCTTCTTCACAAAACGGGAAGTTTTCAGTTTCACATTGTTTCCACCAGCCTGCCAGGTCTGTGGCGAGCGCAACTTCGGCGTTGCTGAGTGGCTTCTGGAGTTTATTGCATGAAAAATATTCTCAATATTTCTCCTCTTTTTCTTCTTCTTAAAAAAAAAACTGTTTCTAGAGCTACGTCTGTGTAGATGTATGAATCTGTGTGTTTATTAACACAGCTGTACCGCTGCGTGTTGGTGATATGGCTTGTATGACCTTCCAGTGTGCTGCGATTTTATTGGTTTATGTGCACATTCATATCTGTGTAAGATGTTAAAGAGCTGGCCAGGTGGCATCTACGCAAAAAACAAAAAACAAATTTTTCTTGCTAGCCAAATGCTCTATATTTCTCATACATTCCCTACTCTGGGCATGGGCTGGTCAGTGGTACGAAAATACATCAAGGTTTTAGAAAGTTACAGTCTTAAACCTGCTAACATTTCCTGTCACACCTCTATTAAATCTCAACTTCCCTTTAATGCCAGAGAAAGTGCCAAAGTAGAGTTTTCCAAGGCTGTGTGGAGCGCAGCGTAAGATAAGTTGTTTTTCTTGCTTAACAGAAAAACAAATTCAGTTGTTTGGGTTGATTTCAGGCTGGGAAATGCAGCCAGGATGTAAAATCTGAAGGACAAACCAGCTAATATAAGCTGCTGGTTATACTTATGTTAATCTATAATGAGCAGAAAAGCAAATATGTATGATATTCTACTCAATTAGCACTAAAAACTGCTGCTAAATTTAGTTGGAGGTTATTCTGCATGAGTCTATGAATCACAAATGAACAAATATCATCTGTTGATGATCAGTACATCTCATAAATGTAGTGGTTGTATCATTTGTTTTCTGTTTTATATGAAGTATTTTGATGTAGTATTTTAACAATCAGAATCTCATTCTGGTTCAGAACATTAATTAATGTGGCGGTGAGATTAACGACAACTAAACACAAAAACACTATTATGTTGGACCATTTTCTTGTAAATTTGTGTATTTTGGGAAGTTTTGTTCTTTTTACTTTTTCTTTCTGCTTCCCTTACAAACGTATTTGCATGAGAAGTCACTTTAAAAGATGAAGCACCTAAGAGTGGCTAAGTTCAGCCCAGGCCCAAAATCTTCTCTGACCATTCCTGCATCTCTGTGTTTGTGTGCTCTGTTCGTCTCTGAATCTATGGCTGTACACATCTGTGTTTGTTACATGTATTCATATATATGCGTGTGTGTGTGTTTTGAGTCCTTTTCTCAGTCCTCTCAGCTATTGTTGTTCTTGTTCATGAGCCTGGCTAGCATCTGTTGCAGCTGCGACCTTGACACGTTCAGAACCGAGTGCCGGCTCCGCGGGCTGCCAGGCATCGGCAGAGTGCCGGCGTGCCGGCGCCGGGCCGAGGCGGTGGCGGACGTGGCGTGGGCGGGGCTGCTCTCGGCCGAGCGGCTCCTCTGGATGAAGCTGCCTCCGGGGTGGGGGTACTGCTCCGTCTCCAGCGTGGAGGAGGAGAAGACGTAGGAGGCCAGCCTCCTCAGCTGATTGGGCCGCGCTTGGTGTCTGTCCTCCTCCAACTGCAAACAGACCAATCAGACAGAGGGAGGAAGAGGAGGTTAAAGAGTGAAAATTGACTCTTTTCATATTAAAAACATTTATTAAACAGGTCGTTTCTGTCTCCTCCCCCTCCCTGACAGACATTAGACATGAGAGAGCAGGTGGATGCTTTCACATATCTAAAGCCTGCAGCTGATTGGTCAAAGGTCATGTGGGGAGGAGCCTGGGGAGAGAAGCTGAGGGGATGTTGGTGTAACTCTGGCTCTATCTACAGCTGCTTTTCATAACTACTAGTTAGAAACTAAAGAAAACTCCTAACAGGGGGGCGTTTAAGCGTTTTAGCTGTGATTAGTCAGACTAGCATCCGAAAAAAAAAAGTTCAGAAAAACATTTCTCCCACAAAGAAGCACGCTAAAGGAACAAAAAGTCACCAGCACAAGCATTGCACACACTGTCTCACTAATCTACGACAGCCTGAGCCTCGACAGGTTTCGGCTTTTTCGTTCTGAAGGAAAAGTTACCACTGAAAATGCAAACAAATCAGGGAACTTAAAAGAGAGAGATGGAGTCATCAAGCACACAAAACAGACACACAACGAAGGGAAGAGGGGAAAAAAACAAACAAAAAAAAACATGTCTGAACAGAAGAAAAAGGAAGAACAGAAACGGAGTGAGAAAACAGAGGTACAGGACTAGTCCTAAACTGTGCTTACCCCGAAACATCACTTTATTTCTTCTTGTGTTGATCCCAATGGCCCCCTCGCTCTTTTCTTTGTCTCCTCAGGTGAGTCAAACTTGACATACTGTGTACTTTTAAAGCGATAAGTTGGGGGCAAAGGCATCAGTAGTTATGTGGAAGGGGGTAAAGAATTGGAGAGGAGGAACAAAGAAAAAATAAAAATAAACTGTGGTCCTCGATGGTTGGTGGCAGACGAGCTTGGTCATGATCTAGTGTGACAGTTGGCCAAACAAAAAACAAAACGAAAAAAGAAAAAAATGAAGCAGAGCTTGCTAATGGATCTGTGCACACATTTTCATTTTCACACTGGCATAAAATATCCAGCCTTCAAACAGCAGCCACCGAGTATGGAGGACCAGATGTGTCAATAATTAACTGAAAGAGCGCATGATGGAGTCAAATGGTGACATAAATTTACAAGTGAAACTAAATGATCAAAATGGATAAAGAAACAAGAAATCACCACACCCATGAGGAAAATCCTGCAGAAGGAAAATAAAATGGAAACACAATGTGAAATCCAGGTAAAGGTCAAAGAGTAACTGGCGACGCGCATTCCTCTTTCCTCCGATACAAACTCTCCAAATAGAGCGTCACACGAAAATCAAATTCAGAAAAATGCAGAAAGAAAAAGAAGAATATTCAATAAATTATTAAAATATGTACTCAGATAAAGTATTTTTTTTATTCAGAATAAGTCTGAAAATAAAATTTAAGAGGATATTAAACATACTTTTCATATAATTATATTAAAAATATTTTTATTAATCTAATATATTTTCGTCTTAAATGTGTTTTTATGAGCTGCAAGCACAAAATTAAAAGAAATAAAGACTTGAAAACCGTCTGTAATTATTAATCTACGTGATGTTTCACTCAGTGAATTGAATTATTTAAATAAAATAACTTTTCAACTTATAGAATATGACTATATAACACTAAAATCAATTTTTCTCAGGTGTTTAAACCCAGTTTGCATCCAGCTGATCTGAGTTTGTTTCTAGAAAACGATAAAGAAGCCGCAGTAGGCAGGCGAGTCAGGGCTGATTAAAGCCGGTTTAGGTTATTAAGGAATATCTTAAACGCTACACAGAGTAACAGGAATATGAAACTTCCCCACAAACCCACCAAGCCATGGCCGTCCACTGTACAAATTTTTGGGGCCAAATCTGTCAAGTCAAAAGGACATTAGGGGCAAACAAATGTCATATCTATAATAAACTCGTGTTGTAATTTATTCTTTTTTTTTTAAAGGTTTTGTTGGCTCTAGTGGCCTTTATTTAAAGTAGTTTAACAGGAAGGAGGGTTATGAGAGAGAGGGGGAAGACATGTAACAAATGTCACCAGGCTGGGAACTGAGCCTGCGACCACCGGCATGAGCACCAAGGCCTCAAAACATGGGTTGTGCTTTGCCCCTGCGCAGCACCCCGTGTTGTAATTTATTCTTACTCACTTGATAATGTAAATGTTTAATTAAACAAATCAAGTAGTCAGATTTTTTTTGTTGGACAGAGATGTGTAAACTGTTGTTTACACATCTCTGTGCATCTCTTTAAGTTGAGCCCAAACTTAAAGGGTTTTTCAGATTTGGCCGATTAAAGGAAATATTTGTCAGGTGTTTATTGACAAAAATTGAGTTTGGGGAAAAACAAAGTAAGATTTTGATCAAACTATGTCTGTATATTTACAGTCATATGAAAAAGTTTGGGCACCCCTATTAATCTTAATCATTTTTATTTCTAAATATTTGGGTGTTTGCAACAGCTATTTCAGTTTGATACAATCAATAACTTATGGACACAGTAATATTTCAGTATTGAAATTAGGTTTATTGGACTAAAAAAAAAAAGTGCAGTACGCATTAACACAAAATTTGACAGGTGCAAAAATATGGGCACCTCAACAGAAAAGGAACATTAATATTTAGTAGATCCTCCTTTTGCAAAAATAACAGCCTCTAGTCGCTTCCTGTAGCTTTTAATGAGTTCCTGGATCCTGGATGAAGGTATTTTTGACCATTCCTCTTTACAAAACAATTCCAGTTAAGTTAAGTTTGATGGTCGCCGAGCATGGACAGCCCGCTTCAAATCATCCCACAGATGTTCAATGATATTCAGGTCCGGGGACTGGATGGCCATTCCAGAACATTGTAATTGTTCCTCTGCATGAATGCCCAAGTAGATTTGGAGAGGTGCTTTGGATCATTGTCTTGCTGAAATATCCATACCCGGCGCAACTTCAACTTCGTAACAGATTCTTGAACATTATTCTCAAGAATCTGTTGATATTGAGTGGAATCCATGCGACCTTCAACTCTAACAAGATTCCCAGTGCCGGCACTGGCCACACAGCCCCAAAGCATGATGGAACCTCCACCAAATTTTACAGTGGGTAGCAAGTGTTTTTCTTGGAATGCTGTGTTTTTTTTTGCTGCCAGGCATAATTGCTTTTTTTTATGACCAAACAACTCAATCTTTGTTTCATCAGTCCACATGACCTTATTCCAAAATGAAGTTGGCTGGTCCAAATGTGCTTTTGCAGACCTCAAACAGCTCTGTTTGTGGCATGCTTGCAGAAACGGCTTCTTTCGCATCACTCTCCCATACAGCTTCTCCTTGTGCAAAATGCACTGAATTGTTGAACGATGCACAGAGACACCATCTGCAGCAAGATGATGCTGCAGGTCTTTGGAGGTGGTCTGTGGGTTGTCCTCGACTGTTCTCACCATTCTTCTTCTCTGCCTATCTGATATTTTTCTTGGCCTGCCACTTCTGGGCTTAACAAGAACTGTCCCAGTGGTCTTCCATTTCCTTACTATGCTCCTCACTGTGGAAACTGACAGCTAAAATCTCAGATAACTTTTTGTATCTTTCTCCTAAACAACTGTGTTGAACAATCTTTGTTTTCAGATCATTTGAGAGCTGTTTTGAGGTGCCCATGATGCCACTCTTCAGAGGAGATTCAAATAGGAGAATATCTTGCAATAGGCCACCTTGAATACCTTTTCTCATGATTGGCTACACCTGGCTATGGAGTTCAAAGTTTAATGAGGTTACCAAACCAATTTTGTGCTTCAGTAAGCCTGTGAAAAGTAGTTAGGAGTATTCAAATAAGGGTACCCAAATTTTTGCACCTGTCAAATTTTGTTTTGATGCATATTGCATATTTTCTGTTAGTACAATAAACCTCATTTCAATACTGAAATATTACTGTGTCCATCAGTTATTAGATATATCAAACTGAAATAGCTGTTGCAAACACCCAAATATCTAGAAATAAAAATGATTAAGATTAATAGGGGTGCCCAAACCTTTTCATATGATTGTAAAGATGGATACCAATAAAAAGCTCCCATCTGTATCAAACAGCTGTGCTGGGGGGCTAAATTTGTGTTACTCTTGAATTGCAGTCAGAGGCCGTCTAAATTAGGTTTAGGGGCCACAAATGGCCTCGTTCCACCCTTTGGACATCCCTGACATAAACTGACAGGCCAGGCAAAGTGAGCATTAATCAGAGAAGCAGCCAAGAGGCGCCTGATCACACATTAATTGACATTACATATTAATTGCATGTATTATGTATTGCATAATATTTGCATGTATTTGCATCTCTAGTCTCAATGGCAGGTTGATAACAAAAAGAAAAAGTAACCTCAGACTACTGCACAACATAAAGGAGAAAAAGGGGCTGATTAAACAGCAGTTTCCAATTTGTATACTATAATGGTCCAATAATTTTCACTTTATATTGATAAACTGAATCGAGTTAGCATATTGGCACTAAAATACAGTTAAGCTACGCTAAGCTAAACAGGGTAATTGAGTGGCTAGGAAAATTTGCCTGTGCACTAACCTGCTGTAACAAACAACAAACAAATCTACTGCATATTTTTCACATGCTAAACAGATCCATTTGTCTTTGTTTGGGTAAATAAATATTCAAATTTTGGCCCATTAAACCGAAAAATGCAGTGAATTTAGATTAAATTGTAATTTTATTGCCTCGGTCTGGAACTCCCAGCAACGACAACAAAAAAAGTCTAGATATGCTAATTTTTTCACATCCACTTAAAATAATATTGAGACTCTGGTAACAGTTAAACATTTATTTGTACAATCCACTGGCAGCATCATTCTACAACCTATTTATTAAAACCGATTCATAAAATTAGCTCATTTTATAGCTTTAAGTCCCAAAACAATTTTCATGTTCTGTTTATTAACTCAATTAGCAACATTTAAGGAAGTTAAAATAATTTCCTGGGTTGTGTTTTTCTTAGACTAAACACAGTAAGAGTCTGCTCAAACTGTAAACAATGGTTATTTGCTTTTTAAAAAATTTTAGTGCAAAATGTGCAAATGTATTCTTTTTGTAGACTTGATCATTTTGTGGTTGAAGCGTTGACAATTATTCCCTCTGGTTTTGGATGCTGTGCAGCTGGAAGGATTTGTGGTGTTCATTTTTTATCTTTGTTGTTGTGATGGGTAATTGTGAAAACAAGGTAATATATTACATCTGCAAGCATCTAAAGAGCCCAAATAATTTGAACTATGACCTCAGATCCCTAAGGATTTGAAATGAAGGCTTCATGGATGCAGAGCAGAGAGAGAGGAGGAAGTTTAAATCATAATGGGCGACATCATTTCCCTGAATCTAACGTCTCTACTTGGTTTTCTAACCAAGCGGCCAGTCAGAGACTTAAGGAGAAGTGGCAAAAGCAAATGAGATGGATTAGCAGTGCTTGATAACAACTGATGGTGCCATCCACGACACATATCCATGGTACATCGTCTCTGGTGTTCAGAAATTGAGCTGTTAGCAAATCATTGCAGTTAAACATCAACAGTCCTCTACAGATTGGTTGCAGGACTGACTGCTACCAGAGATCCAGAGTTACTCTGGATCTCAGAGTTACTCTGGATCTCTGGTAGCACTGACATTACACTGGTTACACTGACATTTAATTTCATTTTGGGAAAAATTAAAATATTTTTTCAATTTAAAATGAACTGAACTTTCTTCATAACGTTTCGTTCAGTTCATCATGAAGATCCAACCAAGCCAACAAGTCTTTATTTGAAACATTCAAAACAGTCTGCCTAACAACCTGTTCTTTTTTATTTAATAAATCTCCTCCATTTAAAAATTAATTAAATAAAATCCCCAAACTTTGTGTATGCATTAACTGTGTTCTGTTCTAAGTACAAATCTGTGTTTGAATTGAAGGTTTAATTCAAAGATATGTTGCATCACCGTGAGAGGAACAATTTTATCATTACAGAATAATTCAAACCGCAATTATAATTATGATTTCACATTCATCCCTACAACCAATAAAACACTCCAGCTAAAAAAAATCTTATGGTTACATTTAACACAATAAACCACTGGGATCACACAGACACACACTTACTTCCTCCCACTCAGTCAGATAGTGTTTTCATCCAGAGCAACATTAAATGTACGATATGGAGCAGGTTTCATGTCACAGTATGTTTCCATGCTTTTACTGACAGAACTACACTGTAAAACATTTGAGCCACATTTAGTTGTGTCTACTGTCTTCTACTCTTCAAGTCAAATAAATTTAGTGACTTTTAGATTGTTAACCTACATTTGTGAGTTTGTAAAAGATAAACTTACAACAATAAGTTGTGTTAACCTCCAAGAGTTGAATAAAGTAGATGTTTTAGGTTAGCGTTTAATTTCCCAGAATGCTCAGCGGCATGTTTTGTATCCTGTGTTGCACCGTGAGTGACATGGATCTAACTCCTGTGTTTTAAGGCAAATGTTAATTTTTATGTCCTTGACACACTAAATGTTTCTGAGCAGAATTAATTGTGATGTTTACCAAAATTCCCTATCAGATCAAAAATTTTGTTTAAACAGGAATTTAAGTTATTCTAAAGTAAAATAAGTAGTTATTTTAACTTGATATTGAGTAAAGTTGTAGAGAAATGTGACTCTTAACTAGATGAGGAATTTTTTTTCCTTACATCTTGTGAAATAATTATTTGGATTAAATTGCCGCTAAAACTCAATTCAAGATCAATGAACTTAAAAAACAACATTTAGACAACTTGTCTCTTGTTAAATCAACTTCATAAACTTTAATTTCTGAGTTAAAACCAATAAAATTTTCTTGACTTAAATTGCATTTTCAAGGCAGCAGGTGAACTTTTATTTTCAAGTTAAATCACCTTCAAATGTTTTACAGTGTTCCAACATCATGTGTGAAAAATTTCAGAAAACACAGCAGAGCATCGTCAGCGTCCACAAGCTTTATCACAGAGTCCAAGACGTCCTCACATCTGGACAGTTCTTCTTATGACTCACAAGACTCTTAGACACGAACCAGCCGCACCAATCAGGTTAACATTTATGCTCATTATGCAAACAGCAAATGCACAAATAATTCTACTGAGTGGTTTAGCGCTCGTTCACAACATACAGGTCCTCTCTCTGTGTGAGTTAAATCAATTTTAAAAATGAGCTAAAATCTCATTTAAACAGTCTCCAGTCCTGCTTTTCCTTGCATCTGAGTTTTATCATGTATGTTTTTGAGAGACATTTTATACCAATATGAAGGCGCATTCTTGGTGTAGCAACGTCCAAACAGAGAGCAAAACGCTAAAGAAATGTTCTTCCACCTGTTAAAATACTCCCAAGGTAGAAATACAGCAACAATTATTCACACCCTTTGCAGATTTGGGCCTAAATAAACTTCTCTTAACATTTCTTGCATTTTTCCTTCTGACTTGAACCTGATAGAGAATCTGTGGAGGGAGCTAGAGATCTGGATGATTCAACTTCAGAGATTCGCAGCTCATTACCAAGCATACATGTCAGAATACCAGTGGAAACATTCAAGAAGCTGGTCACCAATTATAATAAAATCCAGTTTTTCAGAGACAGTGTTTCTCAAAAATTAAGAACAAACTGTGAAAAAGGTCAAGAATAATAAATGGAAACAAATCCTGTTGGTTTTCAGCTTTTCCCTGATTTAAGGCTAGCAGTGAACAACACCAACTTTTACTAATTTATAAATATGCCTGTCCAAAACTAAACACTGCATTTGAAAGATTTGTGATTAGAAGATAGTAAGCAAGCAGAAATAATAATAACCATAAAACTCTTTTTGGAATTATAGTAACTTTCTGAAATCCCCAATAATTACCTGCTGTTGCTTAAAAGAAGAGGTCCACCGATTGGAGTTTTGCAGATGATCTCTTCTTTTTGTTTAACGTAAAGATACCATTTTTTCTTTTTAAGAACTTTAGTTTAAAAAGATGTAAGAAAACTATGCTCATTGTTTATTATAAAAGTAGAGAGCTGTTGTGGAGAAACGGGGTTTTACTATTTTAAGAAAGACAAAATGATCAGAGTGAGTTCACATTTTAAATTGACATTAGCAGCTCATAAGTGAATGCAGACCTTTACTTTAACCATGACTTAAAGAAAAAGGCTGCTAACATTTCCAAATGCAGTACATTCAAGACATTCAGAAGGTAACAGTAACATATTTAGCCTTCCTGTTACCTGCTAAAAGTCTCTCTTTATAGCAGCTTAAATAAATCACAGGTTTCCTTCAAAATGGCTTCCAATATCTTTGTGTTTCCCCTGAATTAATTTTACGCATCCTCATCTAACTTGATGGTCTTTTCATACAATAACAGAATCCACACTGAAGAGTGTTATCGTTAGAGCAACTTTGTAGTCCATACTGGATTCACTGATTGTAAAAAAAAAAAATGTTATTTTGAGTAAAAAAATCGTCTCATTCTGTTTACATGTTGACAAAGAAATAATCACTGTGCTAGCTCGTCTGCAAACTGTAACGGACATTCTGGTGGACGCTCCACGTGTGTGTGTGGTGTGTTCAGGTGCTGAACAGGGCTGCGTAAAGCTGCAAACACATTCCATCAGGAGTATGTTAGCTTCTCATTTTAGTTTTAAAGGACAATTCCAGCTTGAATCCAGGTATTTTGCTTTATATCCCAAAAGAAAGTGGGTTGTCTGTAATGCCCTTTCAGCAAGGGAAGTTTTTTATTTGGAAATTGCATAAAATCCATCCCTGTATTTCTGCCAAAAAACTGTAATTCAGATCACAGAGTTAGTTAGTTGTATTTAGTCTGTAAACTTAATTTGCTGTTTCTTGATTTCCCAAAGCATTAGCTGCTTCATATGTAATTTTATTTGGGTAAACACATAATAGCAAATGTTCTGCTGCATATTAAAATAATAAATAAAATGCAAGTAAAGTAAAATATAAATGATTCACAATGCAGAAGATAAAATGACAGCCAATCTCCTGATAATTACGCTGATAAAACATTAATGTGAAATGGCTGGATGTACCTCAAGGTGCCTAGAGTAAATATTTGTAATATAAATTTTACCAAATTATGCAAAAATTAGATGAAAAGTTTAATGCATCACTTATTCATCCTCCAATAATGCTGAATTATTATGATATCTTAATGTTGAATCTTATTTCTTTTATTTAAAATTTGGTTCGCAAAGCAACATTCAGCTTTTATGCACCAAAAATATGGAACAAACTTCCAGAAAACTGCAGAACAGCTGAAACACTAAGTTCCTTTAAATCTAGACTAAAACTCAACGTGTTTATAGAGTTGCTTTTGAAACACAATAAATTAAACATGGACCAACATATGTAATGTGTAACAATGGCACTTGACAAAAGGTAAGAATGTTTTGTTAGCTGTTGGCTGTATTCTATGACTTTGCATTTTTGTGTTTTTATGATGAACTGCCTTGTTGCTGAAATGTGCTATACAAATAAACTTGACTAATAAAATATTTTTGCCTTCAATTGGATTATGAACCAAAGGACTAATGGACAAAAAGTGGGAATTAGCAAAACGTAGTGTCATGCTGGATTTGTCCTTTAAACTGCATGTTGGAAGTGGAAAAATGAGTCACGGTGGCTGCAGCGCCTCACTACGACAGCTGCAGCGGTAACATGGGCTGCAGCCGATCGCTCTGCTCATCTGTCCAACCCCAGCGCATGCTGTTAGACTCTCTCCTCTGATTGGATGACTGGGTCTCTTACCGGTCTCTGAGGTCCAGTGGGCTCCGACTCTCTCCTGCGAGGGCGTCCCGACGGCAGCGAGTGGCACGGTGACTGAGCCGGGCTCCCACCGCTTCTTCTCGACGCTTCCTCTTCCGTTAGCGTGAGCATCCCGCGGCTGCTGTCACGGGTGTGAGTTTTGGGACGGACCACCAACTCGCCTCCTGCAGGAAAACCACATGTTGACGCGTTTTGTTTTCATTATTCAGGGTGATCTAATCCATCAGCACCACTTGCAGCTCAATCTCTCCCCTACCTCAGGGGTCTGAAGACTTTACACTGCAAAAACAGGTAATTTTACCAAGTAATTCTGGTCTAGTTTCTAGTGCAAACATCTTAGTACACCTGAAATAAGACACTTGAAAATAACATTTCATCTAAAAATAGGAAGTTATTTTAAGTTAATAACTCCTTAATACTGACCAAAGAGTACTAGTTCAATTGGCTGATTTTTTTCACTTATAACATGGGAGAAATGTCTTGTTATAAGTGAAATAATCTGCCAATTCCTTAATCTGTAAAAGCAATACCAAAGTAGAACTTGATAAGAAGCACAATTTCTCAAGTTCAAATTATAACTTCATTCTCCTAATGACTTCATTCTCGTAATTGACGAAACAAAAACAAATCCTAGCCTGGCCCGAATATGCCATCGTAGTAGAGTTGACATAAATTTAACATCCAAATTAACAGAAGCTGTAAAACATGCTCATCAAACAAGATGGCGGCCCTGGGCGTGCTGACGTCACTCTGAACTACAAACACGTGGCATGTTATTGTCTACATGCAGACATTTCGTGCATGTGCACAATGTTGGAGGGCAAAAAGACTATTCTACTTATCAGTGGTGAGCAGTCTTTTGGCCTCAAACAGGTGATTTTCTTGGAACCAAAAAGTTGATTAATCAATAAAATCGATTTATTGACCAGCCCTGATACAACCCCTTCATATTTTTTACTGTGACTTTGCAAAAGGGGACTAATTTGGCAAGATTACCTCCAGCCCTGAGCCTCCTCCGCTCCTCCTGCTCCTCCAGCGGGCGGAGCTCCTCCGGCTCCTCGTCGGTGGTTCCTGACGTGGTGGGGTGGAAGTCCCGCAGCTCTGCCTCTTTGTCGATGATCACCCACTCTTTGCTGTCAAAGTCCTCCTCCTCGGCCAGCGGGACGGACCGGATGAAAGCGTTGCTGTGCGCCTCCTGGTCAACAGAAGCCACCGACACCTCCTGGCGCCCACTGGCCTGACGGTCACCACGACAACCGGGGTCAACTGAGAGCATCTGAGCCGGCTGGGAGGAGTAAACGTGACGAGAAGGAGAGCCCAGCATGTCCATCCTAGACCTGGAGGAAACACAAATCGTCATGTGACTCTGATGTCTTTAAGGTTTAATTACTTGATTTAGATAAACTGCAAAAACACAAAATCTTAACTTTCACCTCAAACAACTGCACTGTCCAATAAAAGTTAAAAATCTATTAAAATATGCGTTCACCTTAACATTTTTACAGGTGTGCCTGTTTTTCCGCACAAAAACAGTGTTTTTGGCCTAGTTTCTAGTTGAAATATCTTTGTACAATTGAAATAAGAAAAAAATAACTTACAAGTAACTTTTCAGCAAGATATAGGAACTTGTTTAACGTTAATAATTCCTTACTATTGATTTGAAAAAGTACTGGTCTCACTGGCAGATTATTTCACTTAAAACAAGATATTTTACCTATGGTACAGTAATCATTTTCTTTTTACATTTTTTCTTGCAATGGATTTTGCCACTGGCGCAAACCACAATGAGGAAGACGACAGGATGTAGTGGTAGGATGATGTTTTTTACTGACAAACTTATTCATGTATGCTTTTAATTGTGTTTCTTACGTAATGGAAATTGCATATTTGTGATTATTTTTACATTAGCAGAGTATTGACAAAGTTTTGTACACATTTGTAATGGAAATGCAGCTACAGTTTAATTACCTCTGTCCATAGCCATCGACTCTGCCTTCAGCAGCAGACAGGCGATCAGATTCTGGACTGTTGACCCGACGGTACCGTAAAGACCGACCCTGACCTGTCGGTGACTCCGGGCCTCCTCCTCGAACTGGCGATACCGGACAGGCCCCTCGCCCCGCCTCATCTTCCTCAGCTCCCTGAGAAACAACATGAAGCCAATTAAAAACAAGCAGCAACAAACCAATGACAAACAGCTCAATTATTCTGAAAAACTGAAAAACTTTATATATATATAGTCATATCAGTGACGTGCAGTCAGGGGAGGCAGGTGAGGCAGAGCCTCACCTGTCATCATGGAAAATAATATATAATAATAAAATCATTTATATTGCTATTTTCACCCTGTGGTTAGTACTATAAAGTATCTATTTTTTACTTAGCTTAACCAATTCTGATTATTTTTTCTTCAAAATTGCTGTATTGTCGCATTTTTCCATTCAAATGCTCAGAAGCGAAGCCGGTGAGGCAGCAACAAGCTGAGCCTCAGTTGAGATTGCGCAACCTCTCGCTAACGGCACTGACTGCCATTATATGACAGCATGTTCATCCTGTCTGTACGCCGACAATAAAATGGCTAAAAAACATTTAATATATGGACTGATTTTCCATAATTTAGCTTATGTACATAATGTACAGTGTTTTTTGTTACTAACTGTGTGTGTATCATGTTCTGTGTGCGGAGGAGCGATCAGAAACGGCAGAGAACAGACTTGAGGTGAGGCAGGCAGTTCTCTTGCCTTACCACTGGGGGCGCTCATGATCTCAGATATTGTGACTGCACAACTGCAGAGTAAGACACAGTGAGCTAACCATGGAGCTAGCCACACAGTAAATAAGTAAAGTACAGCGATATATTTGTTTTCTCCTCTCTTCTGACATCAACATGAAAGACTACATTTCTACACGTAAACAGTTTTCTAAAGTGAATTTTCAGTTGAAGCAGGAGATGATAACTAAAGAGCAACACCTCTATCTCAAAACTGCTTTGAGACAGTTTGATGATTCTCAAATGGAGTAGAAAAGACATGCCGAGGATAGACTTGGCTTTTAATGAACGGGTATTTTTGTGCAGAATTACGGGTACATGGATTTCATTGATAAGGTAAGACAGCAATAAGATGTTTTTGTTTAGTTATTGAAATGTGCGTTTTGTGGGCTACAGTTTGCATGTCTAAATAATTCAGTAAAGTAGAAGCGGTAGCTAATCTACCACAGCAATTATTTATTAATAAAACATTAAGCCTAAAACGTACTACTACAACAACAGACTGAATGTTCCGTTCTGTGTGCAAAATTCTTGAATGTTTTTTGGTGTTAAATCCTAAAACATTAAGTGGCATTGTTGTCAGTTGCTATGGCAACGAGTCTGCGTGTAGCTTGGCGGTACAGAGCGAGAAAGTGCTTTCTCGCTCTTTCCCTTTGCTGTGGATCATAGCACAAAATTAATACCTACATTTCAAAGTTTCACTGAGTTAACACGGCTATGGATGACATGTAAAACTATTAAGATCAGTCTTTTTGACCCCCAGTGTTGTATGTCTGCGTGAAATTTCCATATGTCCAATAACATGCATGGTGTCTATATAAGTCGTAAAGAAATTAACCTCACCGCACGTCACCGATATATATATATATATATGACTTGCACTTTACTGGAAATACTAATATCTACCATCTACTTATTTAACTCATTTATTTATTTGATATCATTATTTTTCTGTCTATAAGCGCTTCACACTTCAGCTTCTACAACTACACTGGCTCTGTTTTGTGATAGTTTTTTGTTTTTTTTTAATAAAAAGTGTTGAACAAAAACCAGGCTGTAGATTCAGACCTTGTTAAGGCTGATCCTGAGTCTGTTGCGGTTGAAGTCTGTGTCCTCCCAGGCCTCTCCCGGCTCCCCAACGTTCTGCTGCGTGGCCGTCTCTGCCGGAGGCCGGCTCGGCGGCGGAGGAGGCGCGTTCTCCTGATCGCTGAAATGTTCATCCCGCAGACCGTCCTCTGTGTTTTCTCTCTGCGGATCTCCAGGAACCGGCGTCACAATGGCTCTGGAGCAAGAAACAGACCCAGGCTACATCACAAAAAATATCTAAGAAACTAAAAGAAATGCTTCTTTTACAAAGAAAATGCATTCTGCAAAATATTCAGGTTAAACTGAAACTTCCAACAGTTTTATAAAGGATCCCAAACATTTCTTAGTAACTTCCTAGCAAAGGCTGCATATAGGTTGGTGTGATTTCCAGTAAAGTTTTGATATTCAATAAAACCAGAATATGAAGAAAGATTTAACGGTGATGAACATAAATACAAGAAATTACTCACAAGAAAAGTTGTTATGGGTTCAGATGTTTCTTATTTCCTGACATTATTTTTGCATTGCTCTGGACAGCGCCCTCTAGTGTTCATTCTGCACTGATCTACGCAGCCTTTGAATTAAAGTGCAAAATTCCCATTTTGCTTGTTTTTATGCTTTCTGTTTGGGTTTCTACTGCTTCCAAAAACAGCCCAAAAGAAAATCCATACGTTTCTTGGTTATAAGTTAATATTTTGTGGTGTCTGGAAAATGAGCTGTTTTGAAAACCTCAATTGCTTTCTTAAGAAGATATTTCATGTTTTAAAATGTTTTTGCAAGTAAACTAAAATGTTAGGAGGATGGATAATTTATCTGATGCAGAATCATCCAAGGATTTACGTTTTTGAAGATTTGATTCACATTCAAAAATTATAAGCAGGAATATACTGGACTTAATTTGTGTTATTAAAAGTAATTTTGGAAAGTTAGCTAACCAGCTAGCTAGGTAGCCTGAAAGAAAGACAGACAGATCTTTCTTACCCCACTATGGCTGCAGTGGGTCGGGTATTGTGCTGTGGCTGAGTGGAGGCACTGGTTGACAGCGTTGCATCACTTCCTCCCTTTTCCCAGTCGAACGGTTCGTTCTCGGTTATGATTCGCTCCTTCATGCTGTTCTCAAACACTGACATCAACAGCTAGAAGATAATAAATAAACATGAAGCTGTGTTCCAGTGCTGGTTGTGCTCCCAAAAGTGCAGTCATGGCTGCTTCTGCAGTACCTGGTAGTCTGGTTTGGTGTAGTAGTCCAAGGCCTGGACATGATCCAGGAAGATATTGAATTCTGAAGGCATGTGTTTGAGCAGCATCCGGTGGTCGTAACGCTCTTTAATCTGACCGACTTGTTCCTGAACAGAAAATAAAACATCAGCCTCAATCTTAATTACAATGTAGATTATCTCTGTGTTGTTTAATTCCATGATAAAACTGCATGATGGACATCCAAATTAGCTGTTTTGTTAATATTCCTCGCTCCTTTATGAATTAACAATTTGTGGGTTGTTGTTTTTTAAATAAAACTGGTGTCTTATCTGATTTTTGACATTTTGGTGAATTTCATAGATCACAACTGAATCAATTAGTTCAAAGGCAAAGTTAATTACAAATGTTTCTCTGATTTGATGGTTTTATATTAACAATTTGACAGCAGGATAATGTTCTGCAAGGATCATTCTTGGGAATGTGGTAACAAGTTTTAAGTTTTATTTTCTGTAGTTGGTTATTATTGCTCACTGATCTTCTGTCTTAACCAGGTAGAGGTGGGTAAAGCACCCAAATATTTTACTCAAGTAAAACGTGGCTGACAAAAAATTACTCAAGAAAGCGTAAGAAAGTATTTAGTAAAAAGTCAACTCAAGTACTGAGTAACTGATTAAAACACCAATCATTTAATATTTAAAGATTACATGCGCTCATTAAGTCAATAAATGCGCTGTTGTTGTGATTACTTAATAAGTTGCTCAAGGTTTTTGGTAGGAATGTGATGCCATACGACGACGCTAAAAAGAGACTACTAAATCAAACTACTCATTTTTGTTATTTCTTCTAAAAGTTGTTGTGTGAATGGATAAGTTGTCATCCTGTCCATAAAAAACCCTCTGACCTTGTCTTTGATTTTCCGCCACGGCAGCTGTCCAACAGCGAACTCCACCAGCATGTAAAACAGGGACCACAGGTCGTCATGGCGACCCATTTCCTGAAGAGACACCAAGAGGCATTACTCAGAAAAGAACTGCATGTGTTCCTGTTGGGATAGTTAAAAAAACTTTAAGATCATGTTGAGATTATTGTCAAAAGAAATGCTGTTCTCATTCAGCAGATTATTCATTTATTTAACCCTCCCGTGGTGTAAGGAGCGCAGCTCAGGAGGAGTGCAGCAAATGATGCCATGGTCGAACAGCAGGGGATTGACAGGGGTTTGTCCCATCAGACCATCAGTTTCCAAAATCACTCAAAAAAAACCCCAAAAAACAAACAAACTTGTACAAGCGCACACATGGTCAGTGCAACTCTGCCAGACTGCACGCAGAGTAAAAATGACACCATCTCTTAAGACCGTGGGAGGGTTAAATGGACAGTTACTTTCAGCTGTTATAAAAATGCTGCATATATGAAATATGACTTCAAAGAAATTTTACTTCATAACTTAACACCTTTAAATTGGGCTTCTGTCTCTTTTGAAACTCCTGCGCTTGCTGGAACTGCGCCTTCAGAACTTCTTTACAACATGGCTCCTCTATTAACTTAACATTTTTACTAGTGTAACTTGTAAAATGAGCTCAGCAGAGGTGCAGTTCCACCAGGTGTTTGCTGACTGCTGCTGGCTAGTCTGAAGAGTCTGAGTGGGAAAGGGCTGCTCTGTGAGGCGGACGCTCTGAGGAGGAGCTGCGTCTCAAAGGCGGGGCTGGGTCCAACCAGGCGTTTTTCACAGCTGAATGGTTGCCATGGTGATTAAAGGATTCTTCAAACGCGCATGAAAGAATCAAAGCAACACTTAAGGTATGGTTTTGACGAGGGAATAACATTATAACATGATGTAGAGCTCTAAAAAAAGTTGGTTTTACATAACAATTCCCCCTTTAATTCAAATGCTAAAACTCCAAAGTCGGATGAGGAAGCACGCAGGACTGACCTTGTTCTTGTGGGCGTTTACTGAGGCATAGCGGACCGTTCCTCTGAAACCTGCCACAGTCCTCGGCTGAACACATAATGAAACAAAGTGAGTCAGCATTCAGGATCAGCAAATGTTCACATCACAACTCACCAACCCATCATTTCCTTTTTTTCCCCCTACATACGCCAAACAGAAGTTTAAAACAAAACTCATCTAAAATAAATGCTATTCCTCCTCAGAGATACTCTGTGCTTGTTGTGGTTGAACTGAAATGGAAAGATTTATTACTTTAGCACTGAACATCGACAGTGAACGCAAACTGCATGGCACTCTGGTTTTATTGGTTTCAGACAAACTGGAAGACAAGACTGAGTTACAATAAACATCAGCAAGGAAAACTGAAGACTGACAAGCTTGAGGATATTTTATTTTGAGATTCAGCCAATTAGTCCTTAAAGACTTAAATTCTCCATGGAGATGCTAGCTGCTCTAATTAAATGAGGTGAAAATGGTTTAAAATGTCCTGTGTAATAATTCCTTCCTTTTAAAAAACTTTTTTCAGAAACTGTTTATTATGTTAAATTATTAATGATAATTACCACGAGGACGGCTGTAAAAAAGACCTTGATAAGTCCTGCTGTTTTTACTTTACAGAGACTGACTTGACTAAAATTGGAATTTACACGTCAATTCAGAGCAGTAGATAGAAAGTGGATTAAAAAGCAAAGTGTCACTTTGAGAGGCATAAAGAAAGACTTAAGATCACTTTTTTTAATAATGTTTTACCTTATAAAACATTATAAAGTAGTTGGAATCCTTGGAAGTGAAATATAAAGTCACTAGTGGTTTTAGGCTCTATATTTTGATTTTAAATTATTTGCTCAAACTGGAATCAACTTGCTTTGTTACCGTATTTTTTAGAGAGTTTAGATGAAATAAAAGGCCCAGTGTGCATCACTAAAGACACTCAATACAAAGTAGAAAATCTCTCACAATAATGAGATAAAATGAAAGTGTCCTATCCTGGTTCGGATTTATGTTCCAGATGCAAACAGATAACGTTCAAACCAAACCAAACAAAAAAACATGTCACAAAAAGGAGGTTAAAAGGTCAAACTGAAACTACACAACCTCCAGTTTTAGAAACTGACCATGAAGTTAAATTCATAAGCAGAAAATTATACTCCAGTGCTCAAGGGACACAAGCTAACAAGGTTTTCATATAAGCTCTGCAGGCGAGCTCTGGATCTACGTCTGCATCACTTCCAAATGCAAAGCCGCACAAAAAGCTTAAGTGTGTGCTTAAATGGGCCGGAGTAACAGATAGCTTCCCCTCCAGTTTTCCTTTTATTTGACTCCGAGAGAGCACGTCTCCTGCAGCAACTCTTCACCATCCAAATAAAATATGCTTGAACAAACAGTGTCAAGAAAAAGTACTTGCTCCCCTACAGATTTTTTTTATTTGTATCATGCTTCAACGTTTTATTTTAGCTAAGATAACCTCAGTAAATATAACATAATTGCTGCCTAAGCTTATTGGAAACTGCAGCTGGATTTCACATCGCTGCTTAGAAATCTTGGCCACTTTCTTTGGGGAATTGTTTTTAATTTAGTCACATTGAATGTGGCTAAATGTTTTTGCTGCACAGACGTTGTAGAGTTCATCGGCACCAATTTTGACTGATTTGAAGAAGGTGGGGAGGCTAATAAATTATCTCTGGAAACATTTATTAATATCTTTAAAATGAGAACGGCACAAACATTTTTGCAGTGCAAACCAGCACAAATCTTTGTGCTAGATATTAAAGCTAGTTTATTGATCTGCAGCTTTTAAGTGTGTCGACACAGGGAAAACCTAAGAAATCTGAAGAAATTAAACACCTTTTTACAGCTGTGTATTCTAACCATCTGTGTTGTTAAATTTTCTCATCAAAGAAAATAATCAGATATCACTAAAGTGGATTTTTTTTGGTTTAGCCTCTAATTGAAAGGTAATCTCATATCTTAGGTTGGACAAGTGGTAGATGTGTGAAGAAAGCCACCTATGACCGATTACAACTGATTTTACCTCCAGAATAAATAATTTATGTTAAACAATTGAAAGCAAAAATAATTTTTCTTTTCATATTCAAGTTTTAATTTCTTGGATTGCTGGTATGGTGCTGCGACCCCTCGGTAGCTATAGAAACCACTCACATCCCTGGGGATTCATGGAGGTGACGGAGAAACGGGAGGCATGCACGTCAAAATCATAAGTCCAAAGGAACTGTAAGAAAAACAAAAGTAACGCTGAAACATAAAATAACCAAAATGAAACACAGTCCACACGTACAAAGCAACAGAAAAGTCACAGAACATAAATAACAGCTTAAAAAAAATACAACAAACAAAAACTTGATGACTGGTGATCAACAAAGTCTGAGCATCTGACCGCTCACATAACATGAAACTTTCTGAATTGACTCTTTATATGGAAACCTGTGAACAAATGCAAACTGATTACTCAACCAACAATTTACTGCATTACTGTGGTGAATATTCATACAAAATGCTGACATTTTACATGTGAAAACCAGTATTCCTCAAGTTAGAAATTGGAAATTCATCATAGATTATGGATTATTCCAAGTATAATGGATCCTGATCACAGTGTTTTAAATGACTGACTTCAGAGTTCCTGCTTTAGATGGTGCTGTTTTCCTACAAAAAGGTTTGGCTGCAACTAACAATTATTTTTGTAATCCATAGATTATTCCAATGATTACTTGGATAAGAATTGTAACCACTTATGCCTTTCTTACACTGCATTAGAAATACATTAAAAGTTGCAACAGATAATTAAGTTCCTTTTGAAATAAAAATGTTCTTGCGTAAAATGCAATGAAGTAGCATTTTTTACGTATACTTGATCATTTGTAGCAAAGGATGCATCTGCAGCAAAAAATAATTTCTATAATGTGAGACGTTCAGCTCTTTCTGCTGGACTTAACATAAAAACAATGTAGAGCTGATCTGTGGATTGATTTTTGGATTAACTGACTAATAATTGGATAGAAAATTGTGCCTAAAAGAAGATTATCTTTACAGAATTTGAACAAGGTCAAGCAAAAATTATTCCACTGGATGCATTTTGGGCTCAACATATTCACAGACAATTTCTTTCTTATGTTAAATGCAAAAAGTAAATACAGCTCTGCACTGAACCACGTTAAAAATCTCCTGGTTATTCCACCAAACACTGGTTTCTGAACTCTTCCTGAGTTAAAACATTAGTGTTGTTGTTTCTAAATTAATATAAATTTGTTTTCTTTGCATTATTTGAGGTCTGAAAGCACTGAATATTTTTTATTATTTTGACCATTTCACATTTTCTGCAAACAAATACAACATTTCTGCTTGGAATTTCAGACACATGTTGTCAGTAGTTCATTGAATGAAAGAACAAAGTTCATTTTACTCAAACATAAACCTATAAAGAGTAAAATCAGAGAAACTGATCATTTTAAGTGTTCTCTTGATTTTTACAGAGCTGTATATTGTTTTGGCTAAATGTTTGCTCTGAATATGCTGTTCTTTCAGCAAACGGCCCTTTTTAGTCTGCGTACGTCAATTAACGATTAATCAATAACTAGTTGACGATTAGTCCATTACGATTAATTTGATTAATCATTTCAGCCCCTTCAGTAAAGAAGAAAATGTCAGCAGATGTTTTAGATTTTGCCGAGGGAAGTGCTGTTTCCATCAGTTAGGTGCCTCTGACCGAGCTTGATGGATGGAAGAAGAACAAAAATGGGAGAGAAACAGGAAGAGGAGAGATGGATGGGTAGAAACAAGAAGGAGAGATAGAAAGAACTGACTCAGCTGTAGGAAGATGATGACCGGGGAATACAGGACGGGTGGAGGGAGGGAAGCAGGAGAGACCAGCATTCAGAGTCTCGCCCAGTGACGCACGCCAAGGCATCAAATATTCATCTCACTGCTGCAACAGACGCAACACAACACTGCAGGACGAGCGATGGGAAGAAACGACGAGGGAAGGATGTGAGGGAAAGGAGGGGTGGCGACTGGAGGAAAAAAAATAAAAGAGGATAAAGATGGGAGAAAATGAAATGAAAGAGGAGGAGAGCAGCAGAGGAGAGGGAACAGTAGATGGATGCACCTCACGTACTAACTGATCTAAAAATAACTCGCAGTTCAGTCTGATAGAAAGAAAATAAACGAGAGGTGAAGTGGAAAGAGACTCACTGCAGATCAGAGACAAACTACTGACTCCATCTCTTCCTCAAAACCAGTGAAAACATTTAGACATTCAAACATCCAGTTCATTTTCTTGTTTTTTTCCCTTTTCTTTTCAGTAAACAGTCTGAAAATCCCTGAGACTTGGTATTGATCCCAGAGATTCACTGACACACAGGATGTCAGGCAGGACGGACGAGACAGTAATGTGATGAGATGCTGCACTGCAGCAAACACACCCACTTTACACACAGGGAAGGGGACTGTTCCTTTAAAATATCATTAAATGATTAATAATTGAACTCATCATTAAAGCATTAGAAAGCCAATGGACAACTAAAAGGTAATGTGGATTTGTGATTTATTGTCTAAAATTAAAATTTAGATTAGAATTTCTGATTCTTTCTGTTTCTGTTACATTTTCTTAGAAATTTGGTCTTAGCAAACATATTAAATCTAAAACAACATGCATGAAAGAAAAATATACATTTCAGACCCTAAAACTTTAATATTCTGCTGCTTTGTGCATATACAACCTCGTCTTCATCATTAAAAGATATTATCATCTAGATCAGAAGTACATCTGCCATAAATCCAACAATCTGCACACATTTCTCGTTTATAAAGCTCATTGCAGTTGTATATTCATACACAATGAAGAAAATAACAAATTAACTGCATGATTAGGACCTAATCATTAGCTGTGTTGCCATTACTAATGTGCGCAAAACTTTGCTGATATTCAGCTAATGTAAAAAAAGCGTAATTTCGCAAATGCAGTGTTTCCACTAAATAAGAAATAAAACTAAAATAATGTGAACCCATTTGTCTAAGTCATCAAAAAACATGGTTCTCAAAACTTGGATCAGATTAATCTACGCTGATCATAGGATTAAAAAAAAACTTGATTTTTCACTTGTTCTTTGTGCTATTTGTGAAAATAGTTGATGTTTTATTTCACCCAAACGCCATCCTGACCTGAAAGTTGTACGATGTGTGGGTTTCACAGATGTTTTCCATGATGACAAATTAAGTATATTAAATGCTAAACGCTGCTATTCTACAATGTAGGAGACAGTTTGTTGCAGACAAGACTGCTGATGTTCAGCAGGCAATGTGGGTCAGCTGCACTGGAGCTTTCCATGCATGAGCCGGTTAAAGGTTTGCAATACTTTTACTCAGAGTGAAGCACTAGAGACGCTTTAGTCAGGTGTGTTTTCTATGAATGGGGGATTCAGTCGGTGTGATGTGCCAATGCTTCTGGTGTTTCTGGTGAATTTAACACTACATCACTACATGGACCTGGAAGGAGTAATGTCCTTTTCCTCCAAACCAACAACATATTTTGATATGAACATCCTCATGTTATAGTACACTTCTTAAAGTTGCAGTGTGCAACTTTAAAAAGATTTAAAAAGATTTTTTTTCTTTTTTGTTGAAACTCTCGCATTATTGCATTTTTTTTTACAGTTTGATTTATTGTCTATAACTAACATTTAATTACAATTCATGATTTTTTCTTTTAAAATACTGATATTTCAATGCTACATTTTCTTTGAAATTTAGGCTTAAACACAATACACCTAAAATAATGGCATGTATGAAAGGAAAATATACATTTCAGACCCTAAAAGGTGAGATATTCTGCTGCTTTGTGCGTTTACAACCCCGTCTTTATCATTAAAAGACATTCATTATCATCTGGATCATAAATTCAACAATCTGCACACTTATCTTGTTGATAAAGCTCATTGCAGTTGTATATTTGTACCCAATGAAAAAATATTTTTACACTTTTAGTGAAGCACTAGACATGAAGCTGCAGTATACAACTTAAAAATAAGTTTTTCTTTTACATATTTGTTGAAATTTCCAATATGTCATGACAGTTTGGTATGAGACAGACAACCTGTGGAAAAAATCAAGCTTCTACGTTCTTCCAGTGCTTCCAGTGCTAACTAGGAACAACCAATCAGAGCCAGGAGGCGGGTCTTAGTGCTGTCAATCACAATGATAATGTTTTTTTTTGTTTTTCCACCATTAGAGCATTTAGCTGCGTGTACATGAGGATGATTGACAGCACTAAGACCCTCCTCCTGGCTGGAGACAGACAGCAGTAGTAGCTCATGGAGAAGGTGGAGGAACTCGATTTTTTACAGATTCTCTGTCTCATAACAAACTGTCACATTTTTGATTGTACAATTTAATGAATTCGACCTCGTTAGGAAAAACATAAAAAATAAAACAAAAACTATATTGTTTGCTAAAATTTCTGAAAATAAAACAAGAAAAAGAGCTTGAGGTTACTGTAAAAGTGCTTCCAGATCCTTCCGATGAAGCTATTGCTATCCAGGGAAAAAGAGAGAGATAGATTATCACGGTTCCTTACCGGTCGAACTTCTCCAGAGGTGTTGGTGTATTGACGCGCCAGACCAAAGTCCAGCATGTAGCACTTCCTGTAAGTGGAGGGGAGCCGGCCCATCGCAAAGTTTGACTGGAAAAGACAAGAGAACAAATTCATCTCATGTAGTTTTAACATCTCAACATGACTGCAAAATCAGAGGTAAATATGTCACTTTTAAATGAGATTGTGATTTTGTTATGACACTGACAAAATTTCAGTTTCTCTTTTATATCTAGAAATATTTTTTAAAAACATGACATTTTTCTTTAAGTTTAGAGAGACTTTTGGCATTGATTCTTAAAAAAATAAAATGTTACTTTTCTCAGTGTAGTCTTTCACAGCTTTAGGACAATTCTTAACATGTTTTATTCTGTAATGAAAATATTTTATATGAAAACTCAATTAAATCTTCAATTTCATTAAACACGACTTATGATCTATTTCATGATATGTTGGTTTTTGGCTTTTTTGTGTTTTGCTGATGCACTTGTTTATTTATGTTCTATAAATCTTGCCATAATCAGTTCATTTGTCTGTGTTCATTATTGTTACAAAGGTGTTGCCGTATTTTTATACATTTCTCCAGTGGTTATCTCCACTCTTTTGTTCCTACTTGATCCAAATAAAACGTTAGAGTTTTTACAAGAATCACCTCAATGAATACCTTCCTGCTTCACTATAATTTGATTTAATCAGTAGATTTATTCCGTTTTACGTTGAAAATTATCATTTCCAAACTTTCTGCCACTAAATGCAGCCCAAAAATGAATGGTTTAGGACCGATTGATCCAAACTGAATGCAGTCTGATGAAACCCCTCCGGGGATTTTTTTCTGCATTCCTTAATCTGGCATTCCTAATCCTACCAGCCTAATCAGCACTGTCCTCCATCTTTTGCTCCAGCTCTCATTGTTAATATGCAAATTGAATCAGCACAAAGGTTCTCAAATCCTCTTAAAAATTCCCCTCTGCTTCCTCTGTTCTGCCTTTGTTTGGTGGTTTATAGCGCAGCAGATATTTGAAGTTGAGAGGAGTTCAACTTCATTTGGAAACTGGCAAATGTGCTGAAGATTTAAAACAAAACTATCCAAAAAAAGGTTTTATTAAAGCTACACAAATACCTAATTACTGCTTTATTTTATTTAAATGAAAGCAGTGTAGTCTTTCTTTGTGTAAAAGAAAGACATACATGAAAGCTGCGTTATGTAACTTTTATTAAATATATTTTTTACATATTTGTTGAAACTATCACTATGTGAAAATCTGTGGAAAAGGGTTAGAGTGAAGGAGATCAATCTTTTCACAGATAATCTTTTTCATAACAAACTGTCACAATATGGTGACAGTTTTTACTTGCGGTGCACTGAATGCAGTTTTCTGGCCGATCGCCGATTATCAATCATTTGAAAAACCTGATTCCGATTTTGGTTGATAGCAAATTTGTTTGTCTGAAATGTTGCTAAATATAGCAAGAAAGTCGCTGAGTTGGTAACAGTGGGGCGACTGTTGTTCAGAAGAAACACAGAGACACGACCTGATGGGCTGGTCTGCCAGTCAAACCTCTCGATGCAGAGCAGAAGAGGACAGTGGCTAGTTTTTAGACTTTTGCTGAGTTAAATAAGATTGGCTTCACATGTAAGTGACATCAACTGATCTCCCAAAAATAAGGAAATCGGCACAGATAAATCGCCTGGCCGATAAATCGGTGAACCTGTAGTTTTACAAACATGTGAAAATGCTTCCTTTTTATTAAAAGTTACATGCTGTAGCTTTAAACCGATAATAATTAATGATCCATCCCTCATGACATACAAAACTTGACCTTCATCTCCCTCATTTTGTATTTCAAACCACGACAGCTGGCCTGTTGTTTCTGTCTTTTTAAAATAAGAAAGCTATACGGATTACTCAGATCCAAGGCAGTTTGCCGCACGTCAGATGTGGTGATCTCACCTCTGTAAAATCTGCTTACCGGTTTGATGTCGCGGTGAAGGAATCCCACTGAGTGGATGGCTTCAATGGACTCCAGGATTTGCTTGCCGAGTCGCAGGGTGGTGCTCATGGTGAAGGTTCCTCTGGGCTGACTCCTCCGCAAGTCAGCCAGGTTACGGCCCTGGAACGACACAAAAAGAGGAAATCAGACTTCCTCATCAGCACGAGACTCATAGCGCTGGTCATTATAAAATATTGGAAATTGGAATGGAAATTATGATCAGTGCGTCTCTAGTTAAAAAACAACAACAATCCATCCACAATAGGGTTAAATTTAAAGTATTTCTAGAAGACATTCTAAGCTTTATTGTTAGATATCAAATCATAAATACATTTTGCTACTAATTCTTTGACATAGAAGTACAGTAAATGAAATAATACAGATATTGCCATCCTCCTGGTTAAAGTCGCCCACGCTGTGACTCACCTGAAGCTGCATCACCACGTAGTTAAACTTGTCATTTCTTCCACAACCAATAAATTTACAGACGTGGTTTTTACCTAAAAAAAAGAGAGAGAGAACATTATTTGACGTTTGCTTTGCTAGCATACAATAACAGGAACAAATAGATACAATTATAATATCCAAGACACTCTGTATTTTTATTTAATAACTTCCACACTTTGTATTCATCACAAGCTTAAATGCAAAGGAGGCAGAGTTCATAATTTCTATTTGCATATTAGAGCTGAGTCACTCTTCTAAAAAAAATTTCAGTGTCACCAGCATGCAGCACGATTAACTCCTCAGACAGAGACTCTCACTGAGGATCATTAGTGGATGTAGTCGTGCATTAGACAGCAAGAAAGACATCGGCTTTCCTCAAGTTTGATTGGAACGAGAGCCAAAACAGACAACATACTGGTTTACTTTGAGATTTTAAATGCTACATGAATTTTTAGCTTTTAATCATGCAGTTAAATAATTACTTTTTCACCTGCATTCACTGCGAAAACACAAAATCTCACCAAGTAGCTTTTCTGCAAGACTTAGAACCTTGTTTTCAGTAAATAATTCTTAAATATTGATGAAGAATTAGTGGCCATGTCACTTATAACAAGACATTTTCCCTTGATATAAATGAAATAGTCAGCCAATGAAATTAGAACTTTTTCAACAGTATTAAATAATTATTTACTTAAAACAAGCTTCCAAATGTTGCTGAAAAGTTACTTATACGTTAGTTTTCTTATTTCAAGTGTGTTAAGATATTTGCACTAGAAAGTCATCAAAAATCCTTAAGATTTTGTGTTTTGCAGTGCAATACACTCAATTTATCACAAGTGGACTCCATTTAAACCATGGAAACGTCTAGCAAAACACTAAAAACACTTTTTACTACGTTGCTGTAATGGTGTATTTTTGTGTAGAATGTAGAGAAGAAAGGGATTAATTTAATACAGTTTGGGATAAAAACATATTATAACAAAATGTGGAAAAGGTGAAGTGATGTGAATACTTTCTGTATACTCACTAATATTTAGAAAAATGTCCCTTAGAAAGTTACAGAAAAGCCACTCCATCAAAACAGTTCTGGATTTCTAATCAGAAATGATTAAGCTTATTTAGGTTGTGAGAGCTTTTTTTTTTTAAAATCATAATCCAAACATTTTCACTCAGGTTCAGTTTGGGTTTTTTAATCATTCAACCTGTGACCCTCAGAAGAAAGGAAACTGCTTAGGAAACCCACCTGAATCATAACAGAAAAGATGGTGAAACTGTTGATCTCTTAGAAGGCAAGTGTTTCAAATAACTACCATCCTACGGTTACACACTTAATAATTAATCAGTGGGATTTCGCAGGGGTTTTTGTTGTTGTTGACAAATGTTAACACAAACAGTATCGACAGTGAGCGCCTCTGCTGATCAGCCGTTACTGCGCTGAATCGCGTTGGCTAGCTTCGTAAATACATATAATCGGGCTCTAACAAGAGATCATTCATAACTTTTCCTCAAATATCAGGTTATTTTTCACGTTAGCTCACATCTCCTACACATTTGAGATAATATAAGTTACCTGTTAACAACACAGACAAGAGCGACAGTGAGCGCCTCCGCGGATCAGCCGTTAGCGCCGCTGAACAGCCGTTGCCTCGCTGAGTCAGGAGTGCTCACAGTTCTGTACGCCCACTGGTGGAGAGCTGCTGTAACTACAGCTTAATGCTTCCCTCAGTCCGAATCAAGATGTCGAGATGTGGCAAGTTGTGTCTTCCACATTTTTTTAAGACGTCAACTGCATGTTTCTTGTAAATTAATCATAATGTATTTAATTATGGTTGCCTATGGATGCTTTTATAGATTCCAATAAACTAAGGTAAGTACAAGAGTGTTGTATATAGCTCCAATTTTGCAGTTAATTTGTCTGCATAAACCAAACTCTCCATGCAGGACAACCAAAATAGATTCTGGCTAATCAAAGAATTTAGATAAAATTAGATATCCTCTGTTCGTTTTCTGTCATGTTTTCACACATATTAACTGTGTTACTTTGTATGTTTTGTTGCTGCGTCTTGGCCAGGATTCCCTTGGAAAACAGTTGTTTTATTTTATCTCAATGGGATTTTATCCTGATACAAAAAAAAAAACAAAAAACTAAAATGTGCTAAATGAATTCTAATTACTTTACAGGCAGCATTAACATTGACGATGCACTTTCAGAGAGAAAAGAAAATGTGGTTTATTCATTTGATGTTAAATAATTCACACAAAGTGAGAGTGAGAATATTCGCTGCGACCTGCTGGGGATGGCGAAGGGAGAGAGAGACCGATGGACCATGACGAGCCGATCAGTCCAGCAGCTTAATGTGCCTCTGTGACAAAGTGGAGGCTGCTCCAGTCATCACTAACCCAGCCAACCACATATTGCCCTAACATGTGACACAATCAACACTTAGGTGATATAACACTGTTACGCAACACTGTTTTCTCAGCTATTATAATTCAGTATGTGGAAGAGCTGCATAATTTGGCTTTCCATGGTTTTACAAATCACGCTACATCAAAAAAGATTTTTAAAAAAGAAAAATATGTGTAAGTTAGAACAGAAATCAAATTACATAAAGTATTCTTTAACTGAGAGCTAAATATGAATTTTTTTTTTAGATTTCTGCGCCACCTTTCGTCTTCTAGACCCAAAGGTTGTTTTGCACACTCATATAAATCCTAAATAGATCAGATGAGTTGAGGTGTGCCTCAGGGATTAGTTCTTGTTCCACTTCTACTCTCCATTTACATGGTTCTTTTTAACCTGCTGACAGTGTTCGTTGCCATTACTATATAGACAAGGATTAAATACAAAAAGGTATAGTCATGTTCAATAAATTTGAATAGTAAAGAAAACAACACACTATATAGATGAATTACACACAGCCCTTACTTCTGCTTACTATGATGATTTTCTGCTTAAGGCTGATGGAAACTCAACACTTAAGATCAAATATTATATCACACAAATAAAAAAAATCTATTTAAAGCTGCAGTAGGTATCTTTTATAAAAGTATGCTTTTTACATGTTTGTTAAAACTATCACCATGTCCTGACAGTACAGTAGGAAACAGATAATTTTGTGTAGGATAAAGTTAAATAAAGTGTAGAATAAAGTTACAGGGAATAAAGTTCCCTGTAAAGGGAAATGGAACTGCTACGTAAACAGTCTTCAAGCACTTCAAAATAAGAGCATAAACATAAACATTTGACTAGAATTACCAAATAAACTTCAACTCAGTTGAAAGTTTACAAAACTGCTAAGTAAATTAGCACTTTAAAATTTATTTTGAAAAATTAATTTATGGAAAGCTAAGGGCGCTAAACATTTTCAAAGGTAGCTAAAGCGATAAGTAAAAAATTAGCTCCACTAATGGAAACATAGTAACTAGATATATCATATCATATATATCAAGTTATTTCTCTTGTTCCTTGGCATGATTAAAGTTGCTACTTTGAAATTTAGAGAGAATATTCTGTGTTAAAAAGCATACATAAATACCAGTAAAAGTAAAAAAATATATATAGATTTTTAAAATAAAAATGTCTCTAGCTTCAAGTATTTACAGTAGGTGTTTCATTTGACGGAAAACAAATGATATGTGTTAAAAATGCGTCAGCTCTCACCCTGCAGCTTCTTGAGAACTGCCACCTCCATCTTCAGCACCTGTTTGGGCTGCTGGGCCGACTCCACCTTTAACGCCACATTCTCCCGTGTCAGCAGGTCCAAGGCCTCGTAGATCTCCCCAAACCCGCCCCCGCCAATCTTCTTCAGCTGCCACACAGTGACCCAAGACGGAGACAATTAGATCCACATTCTCTACCATAACAAAAACATGACACAAATATTATCAGGCAGAACTAAGTCTGGGCGACATGGATTAAAAATAAAATCTTAAGTTTTTTGTTTGTTTTTTTTTTTTGCTTGGTTTTCTTTTTAAGGGAAAAATTTTATAATAAAAATATTTTCAAGAAGTGTCTTTTATTTTAATCATCCTTTCTGCAACAATTAAAATAATCACAGATTATTAATAATAGTTTTTGTTTAATAACAAAAATATAGTCATAATATTGGCAGAATAAAGATGCTATTTCAAATAGAAAACTTTGTAAAATTCTGAGAAAAAAAGTTATATTAGTGAAAAAAAAAGTTATTTAGAGATTGTGCATAAGAAACAGTAGCACTACTTTAACTTATTTTTAATCAAGTAAAAAGTAGGTGTCCAAGAAATTATTAAAGTAATAGTAAAAAAGCATTTGGTAGAAAGTCTACTCAAGTACTGAATCATTTAATATTTAAAAATTACATAATGAGGCGGACAAAAATATAAAGTTATGTGGAAATTTTGGTATTTAAGGTACCAAATTAAAAATAATTAATTTAAGTAACATAATTACAAAATAGCAAAATCAGGCAAAGGAATTTTGTTTCTCAGATTAGTTTCTTTCAAAATAAAACTTATGAAACTTTAATAAAACCTGCAGGTCTGTGTCTGGTGAATTTTAGGTGAAAATAAGCTTGTTCTTCATCCAGTTAAGTTCCAGAAATTTTAATGAACTAAGTAAAATTATCCATCCATCCATTTTCTTTACACCCTTGTCCCTCAGTGGGGTCGGGAGGGTTGCTGGTGCCCGTCTCCAGCTAACGTTCCGGGCGAGAGGCGGGGTCACCCTGGACAGGTCGCCAGTCTGTCGCAGAGCAACACAGAGACACACAACCATGCACACACACACTCACACCTAGGGACAATTTGGAGAGGCCAATTAACCTGACAGTCATGTTTTTGGACTGTGGGAGGAAACCGGAGTACCCGGAGAAAACCCACGCATGCACAGGGAGAACATGCAAACTCCATGCAGAAAGACCGGGGCCGGGAATCGAACCCAGAACCTTCTTGCTGCAAGGCATCAGCTCCACCAACTGCGCCACTGAGTAAAATTACTGAAGTAAAAATAAAAAATAAAAATACTACACTGTATGCTACTCAGTAAATCTTTCCAAAAAGTTACTCAACTAGATGTAACTGAGTAAATGTAACTAGTTACTACCCAAATATGTTTATAATCGAATTGTTTAAAGTGAACAGAGAGGAAGGTAGATGTTCTTGCTCACCACTTTCCATCGGTCCTTGACCATACAGTTTGGCGGCAGGATGTCGGCCTGCTCGGACGTCCCGTTCATGTTGCCGTTGTCCTGGAGGCCGGGGACTAGGCACTGCATCTGCCAGCTAGCCAGAACTCGAGCAGCTCCAAGCTTAAAAGAGCCATTTATCTGCGAGGACAGGGCAGGAGGTGAAAAAAAGAAGGGTGGACAGGAAATGCAAGACAGAATACTTTACCACCTTAAACTAGGAGATTAACCTGCAGCTTTCTCCTACGAGAATTATTGACCCTTTGCAACTACGTCACTAAATCATTCGAGGCGCCATGATGGACGTCGGAAGTGAGGGACGGGAGTACTGAACAGAGCAACTGGAAAATGTTTTCCCAAGTTTTTTTTGCCAGTTTATTCGTGGCTTCTTCTTGTTCGAGTCGAACTAATCTGTCTGTGAATGTAACACACCTGGTTGGGGCTCTTAGACGGCGGTGTTTAACAAAAGTTGGAAATAGCTAGCTTGGAAACCGACCCATACTTCCTCCCCCCTGACGTGTTGATCAAATTACCGACTTTACCTGAATCCACACTACATGATTTATATCACTATGTCATAAACAGCGTTTCCCCTTACAGCGCAGCGAAATTAAAAACGTACAAAAGACGAGATGCTAACCAGTTACAGCCATACGTGCTAGGCTGTATGACGGCGCGACACTGTCTCCATGGTTACAATGCTGCATCATCATGCCCCACCGTACGTTCGACGTCGAAATATCTATAATGTGATATTTAATATGTTTCTAATTATACTTACTTATAAAGTTCATGAACGTTAATCTTCTTATAAGGCGTTTTTTCTGCTAATCTGCGATTACACCGAGGGCTGGCAGTCATTATGATTGATGGTCGCTATACGTCCATGCTGTATCTTTCCTCATTAAAAGTAAAATGACAAGTTTGGTTTGTATCCTTGTCTGTTGTGGAGCGGACCACGCAGCGCCCATTTTAAAGGTGAAATCAACTAAACAGAATCGACATTAGATTACAGATGTCTGTTTCCGACTAGCTTTAAAGGAGCGCATTGGCTGTTTTGACGTCCGTCATGGCGGAGTGGGCGGAGTTCTGGCGAGCGTGACGTCACGTGCAAAGGGCCAATTGCAATCCAGTAAAACAACAAGCATTAGATATGGCTGACTGCTATGAGAAGCCATTCTTGAGCTGGTTCAGGCTACAGGCTGGTAGGAGGGTTGCAGTTGGCGTTGTGGTGAAGGGAGGGAGTGTGATGGTATTTGCAGTAATTGAAGCAAATATCATTTCTGCAAAGGAAGCAGCTGGACCCTTTTGGCCTTGAACTGAAGCGAAACATCGAAAACCAGAACAAACCAACAACCACCACAAGCATGGCGCAGGGACATGAACCCAAAAGGCTCTGAGGGGATTCAAACTCCATTACAGGTGGTTAAAACGTGTTTAAGCTGCAGCTAAACAGTCCAAGGAATAAGCTCTCCAGTTTCCTGATGGTTATTGTTTCATCTGGCATTTTAAGCTCATTGCCAAAACTACCAAGGTGAGGAAATGATCAGGATCCATCACAAAGAAATTATTTCACCATACAGTAAAAAAATGAAGACCTCTGCATCTTTATTTATATTTGGTATTCCAAAAAGAAACGTGAAAAAGTCATGGTTTTAATCCAACGGTTCAAAGTTCTTTTAACATGATGCCAGAAAAATTTACAGGAGTTTTCTCTAGATTTATGAAGCCTAAAAAAGTGAAAAAATACCCCTCCCCTACCCATTGTAGCACACTTCTAAACAACTGGTTGAAATGAAGCTTTTACACTTAATCCTCTGTACACTGTAAAACAAAAAAGAAATAAGTAAATGTCTCTTAATTTATGGTAAAATCCCGGCAACTTTGGTTGCCAGAAAATTTTGCCGTAAGTTAAAGTGTAGCAAGAAAGTTTGATTGTCTTTAAATATATTGCATATTGCTAGTTAGCTTGATTTAAAAATCAGAAGCACCAGTTACCCTTGTTCCGGTAATAACATTTAAGATTAGCCCAACATAGCCCAACTAATAAATCCATATAATATCCTATATCTTGGTTAATTTATAGATATAAGAACTTAAAAGTTACTGCTTATGTAAACGTTTATTCTATATTTTAGATTAAATCTGTAGAAGAAAATCAAAACATCCATCAATAAACGTTATAATTAAATTAATATCACTAATAACCATTATGTTGGATTACTTTAGCAGCTCAATTTTTCATTCTAAATTTCTGACAGTGCTTTGCTTTTACTGAATCTTATATAAACTCATGCCTCATGGGATGACAGACGATGCTCATCAACCGCGATTTTAAAATCCAATATGGCTGCCACACACAAACACACCGATGGCTCAAGTAATGAGCAGTTAATTTATGCTTCGGACAGATTTTATCTCACTAAATTCCTAGTTTTTTCTGAGCAGTACATTGTTTGGTGCAGCTCAGCACGCTATTTTATCTGTTTTCACTGTAAAAGCAGTACATAACCGACCCATAATGCACCATTCCTGGGTCTCCTTCAGTTGGTACAATGATACGGTGAACTACCATTGTACTTCAAATGAACTACTGCCAACATTTTTGATGTGTAACGATGGAATTTGGCAAAATGTAATGCTTCAGTTGTTAACTTTGTATTTTTGTGTTTTTATTATGTAAAGCCCTTTGAACTGCCTTGTTGCTGCCTTTCAGCAACGTGATTGATTGAGTGATTAGAATAGAGCTGCATGCAACACACAAGAGTTCATTGACTGACAGAAAAACGTCACTGCTTTCGACAAGTAAAGGCAAACTAGTGCGCCATGTTTGTGGTCACACTAGCATGACATAGCACCGCCTGCTCAGTGAGAGTCCAATTAGTAGTTTAAAAAGCCTCCTTAACACCATAAAATAACGTATTGACCCTCACCGAACCGCATTGCTCAGTAGAAACGGGACACTAGTCTGGTATAACTTTTGTTAGAAACACACAGATATTTAAATTTTTTTATTTTTATTAGCTTGTGCTGCTAATCCTAGTTAGCCACTGAGACCAACCGAATACCACTGATTTTCCAGCTTACAACAGATTGGTGTCGCCATTTCAAGCTCTGAATTCAGAGGGAAATGTAACAGCTAATGTTGGCTAACCAGGTTCTTCATGACAGTAGAGTAAATCTAGAAGCAAGCACACATTCAAATCAATATTTCCCAAATATATTGAACTGCCCTTTTAGATAAGTAAATATATTTAGGGCCAGTGGTCTTCCAGTTCCAGTGCTAAATGTTCATTAAAATTTAAAGTTTATTGATCTTTCAAAATATATTCTTGCATTATTATTACTTGAAAAGGGCTTCAAAACAACAATATTATTATCATAATGACTTCAGGGACAATTTATTATCCTGCACCATTTGTTATTGTGATAGGCCGAGACATACAACACAAAAACAGTAGAAAATCAGAAACCATACGTCTGAAAGAGTTTATATAGCCAATCTAAAGAACCAAAACACAGTAGAAAGTCCCGTTCTGGACTTAAATCCAATTCAGATACTGTATAATTGTTCATACTTGAAAACATTTCTGCAATATTCAAATTCCTCAGTATTGATACTAGTTTTTGCACCTAAGATAAAACAACCTATCGTTAGCTTTACGGAGCAACTTTTACTTTTTTAAATATAAGGTCAGGTTGTTCTTAATAGCTTTTATCCCTTAATGAATGAAATCATCCTTTGAAAACTGCCTTTTGTACTTACTCAGGCTATCCTGATCAAGTACTAATATTTGCTTGATGATCTGAAACACTTAAGCAAAACAAAAAAGCGAAAACAGAAAAATCTGGGAGCAGGGAAACACTTTTTCACAGCCCTCTAAATAAACAAATGGTATCTTTTATAGTTTGGTTTAAAGAAACTCCAGATTAGGTAACTGTCTTGACCTTGAAGAGTTTTCTGTTCCACACAAACATCAGAGCAGCTGTTTTCTGACACTGGGTTAAATGTTACAGCAGCAAAGTGATCTAATCCCAAAGGATGTGATTATTCTGAACTAGAAAAGCATAAAAACTGTTCATCCACTCTATTGATTACTAACATCAGCTGCATTAGTCTCACAGCAGTTGTCTACCATTTCCCCTGGTGTTCTCCAGCCAGTTATCCCAAACTAAACTCTACGTTTAGCTCCTCTTGGATACAACAAATCAGCCATGAATGGTTATCAGCTTCCAGTGAATTTGTGGGGGAAACCTTAAGTTCGAAATGATGCATGTCAGTCCCCAAACCATGCTGTTCTGCATGCAATGCCCAAGCCGTCATCAGTGCATGCAGAGTTGTCAGGCGCGCTACTGGGATCGTATTAGAGGGTTCTCTGTATTTCCGGTCTGACCAGGCCTCTCAGAGGACTGGAAAGACTGCAAAGGGAAAGAGGAGGCTTCTCTGTATCTTCAGTGATACAGTTCATTAACAGCAGTACCAATATCGCCAACAGATACGCAGCCACCGGCAGCTGCAACACTGGAGATGCAGTGAAACCTGCTGCAGAATTCAACACGCTGCTGAGACTCCAGTCACTGCAGAGGAGAGGGACCACTAAGTCTCCCCGAAAGCACAGCAACAGTCTTACATAACCGCAAGCACATCAGAATCTGCTGTTTTACCTGTTATATAGATGGAAAATAGGTGGATATCACAAAATATTCCATAAACTGATTTGAGGGGTGCATGGCCACCAATAACACAAACTCATTAAAGCCATTGGTGAGTTTTTTGTTCAAAAATAATTCATGTTTTCATAAACTTTCTAGCTGTTTTTGCACCTTTTGTGAATATATAAGAATATTCAATACTTTCACACATTATATAGATGCTCAAGCAATGTTGAAATACCACCTGCAATGCAAAAAAATAAACATATTTGTATGCTTTAAGAACATATTCTTATTTTAGTCTGCAAAAAATAGCTTTTGTTGTTTCTTAAATCTTAACACTTAGATTTGTAATAGACTAGCTGCAGTAGCTTGTTTTTTGATTTGAGGGCTGTGATTACTTCTTTTTTATCCAACAAATCCTCAAAATTAAACAAAAAACATTTGTAATTAGCTTTAAGTTCAGAACACAGTTGTTCTCATACTTTGCATATGAAAAATATCAAATGTTGCATGGTTTTTGGCCCTCCTGGCCTTCCATACATGAGCAGGAGAGCCAGAGTTGAGCGTACACACAGAGCTATTATTTATCAGGGTTGAGACTGTGCCTCAATACGTGAACATTTGTGAGATTTAAATGCAACCACCACAAATTATTATTTGCTTACATAGACATCTGCGCTCACATCAGTCTCACTGCACATAGATTCAGTTTTTGAGCAAAACTGGAGGAAAAGCAAGGTGTTAAAACACCAAAATCCTCCATGGGTGTGATCCAAATTAACTATTAATAAATGTATATAATGCACTTCTATATGCACAAATAAAACAGCATCCAGCACTGATGTGTAAAATGGAGGAGGAGGCTTAGTGGTCCAGCAGCAGTAAACTACGGGTCGTAACGGGACCTCAGCAGCAAATCAAAGTGAATCATCCTGACAGACACCTCCTCTACAATCAAACCGCAGTCTTATCTTCTTCTCTTGTCCTTTATCTACAAAATCTATCAGTTTATCATTGTGGAGGAGAGGGTGGGATGCTCTGCCAATAGCCGAGTTGTCATCATTCCAGTTTTGATCTGAGAAAGTCACTCAGAGCTCACCATAGTTCTGAGCTCCTGGAAAACCTGATGGTTTACAACAAATCCTGAGCGGGAAAAAACCCTTCCTGTTCCTTTGTCAGCCTACAAGCCAAAACAGAGGGCACAGTTAACCATCAGAGGATGAGGAGAGCGAACGCACCGACTGCCACAGCGGCCGTCTGTCCTCGCTTCAAAATGAGGCAGAACATGAAGGGGAAGGACTTCATAAACAGAGTTTACATCTTTAAATCCTCAGAGACCAAATGTAAAAATTAAATAAAATCAAATGATATTCATTTTGTTTTACCATGTAATGCTAGATTCACCACAAACCAAAGCTGTAAGATTTTAAAGCATTGTGTAAAAATGTTTGAATTTGAGTTTGTTTCAGATTTTTTGTTTGGTTCTTGTTTCCTGTCATTCAACCAGCTGCAAGATTTATTTTTTAAATGCAGATAATTAGTTAAGAAATGCAAACTTCATGTTTGTTAACGTCAATTAATTTCCTGATGTATATATTAAAATATTCAGATGTTAAATGAAATTATTTAAAGCAGGTGATTGACATTTGTTTCTACATATAAAATCCAAAACATTTAATTTTAGTGTCATCTTCAAAGAATAAATCCATAGTTTTTGCTGGTCCAAAAGGATAAAATATATTTCAGAGTCTATGATATTTTCATTTGCTGGTTTCATAATTTTCCAGAATCAGTTTTGTAGATGATCCTTTCTGTTTTTATGACAATAAGACGTCAGTCACCTATAGTTTATATTTAATGCTGAAGCTTGCGTCCATTTGACAGTGAGGTGAAAATCTATTTCATTATTTTTTCTCTCATCTGTACAACCTGACAAACTGAAATCTATAAAACTGACTAATGTAGATTATTCTGCATTTAAATGCTTTAAATAACAGTTTGTGAGCATTATTCTTGTAATTTCACAAAAAATTTAAAGAACTAGGATATCAACTCTAAACTGAATTCAGTTCCATTACAAACCATTAGCATCATAACAAAACATGATGGCCAAATTAAAAGATTTTTGAGAGGTATGAATATTTTTGGTTTGACCAGCTAAAGCACTGAGACTCCAACCAAAAACTTACATTTATAATTAAAGTGACCCCTGCAATTTAATGTGCAATGAATATTGTGTTTTGCAATATTACATTTGCGCACACTTATATTGGATGTGATCATTTCCACTTCACATTTAACATAAAATTCGGATGAATAAAACTGAAGTTTACTTTAATGTGACAAATTGTGGATGAGTTTAAAGGCATTTTAAGTGTATAGATTTATTTAAAGTGTTTTGCTAATTAAGTAACTTTAAAGGCTGGCTTGTGACATTTTGAGCTACTGCACAACTGGCACCATTCCAAAATAAAAGCACCAAAAGCATCTCCTCAGCTGTTTATCCACCTCATGTTTCGTCTTGAAGATGGTTTATCACTTCATTTCATTAAAATGCTTTGGATACCGTCGCTGAGTAGTTTTGGAATTGCAAAATAAAATTAATTTATGTAAAAGAGACATTGCTGTCTTCTGCTGCCTCAGCAGTTCGACTGATATTAAGCGATGTGACAAAATACTGCAGTTAAATCCTGAACTAATTGGGATGGACTTTTTTTTTCTTTTTTTGCATTGCAGTAAGACGATTTGCACAGTCAAAAGGTTTTCTGAGCCAAATTCAGAATTTCATGGTGAATCTGCCATTAGATGGAGAAGAAGAACATCAACAGTTTCATATTTGTCCCTGAAAACACGTCAGTCAGGCGGCTGGGTCTACCTGAGAGCAGAGAATCACACCTTTATGAAAGCATTCAGAAACAGCCAGTCACCATTTTAAAACCACAGCATATCAAGATAATATTAGAAAGAAAAAATATGTATATATAACACAATATATTGCCTTAGCTTCTAAAAACAATTAAAGCAATCTTACAGAAAATGAAGCTAAACTAAGTTTTTTTTTAAAACGCAGCATTTTATAATTTCCAATGTAATTATGAACTTTATTTTGAACCTTTTGCTGTCAAAAATGATCCCCATATTCCTACATGTCTTTTTTGAGTTTTTTTTTAATAAAAGGGAATCATAAAACAAATCATCTAAATTAAACGTTTGCAAGATAAACAAAAAACTACATCCTGCTTGCCAATTTTTACATTAAAATGTTAGCTAAAAAATGGCTGTTTTCCCTTCTTATCTAACCAACATTTGTGTTTTTAAACATTAATGTCACAAACGCCAGACATATTTACTGGTCCAATGGTAATAATGTACAGAAATACTTAGAATAAAATTATCTTTTACTGCAGTAGCACATTTTCAGGTACAAAATACAACGTTAAATTTGAGAACATGTATAGGTGAGGAAATAAAATGTAAAATAAGAGATATAGCTAATATAAAAATAGCAGAAGCTTTGTTGAAATTTCAACTAAAAGTATGTGTGTTTTCAACAGATGAGACTTAGATTTTGTTGGGGGTTTTTTGGGAAGGAAACAGTTCATATAGGTTTAGTGTGGTGCAAGGGATGAAGACATGGAAAAGTACCACACATCCATAGTCAAGCATGGTGGAGGATGTGTGATGTTGCGGGCTTCAAGAAGAAGTCTTGGTGAAAAATGACAAAGAAAAAACAAATTTTTTAAACATATCCACCATAACAAGGGTTTTCCATGGAATAGTGAAACGATTGACACCAAAATTACCAGCAGCAGTAAAATTAAAAAAAATTAAAAATAGCAACATCCCCTAAGAAAATGCATCCATCCAATTTTTGTAAATGTTTTGTTTTTTTCTTTGACCAAACAAAGTGGAAGTAAAATGCAGGTTCTTATAAAATTCCTTCAGTAGATATTTCTCAAAAATTATAATTTGGCTTTTTTCTTAGGGTCATCTAATATTTGTGGCTCTAAACAAGCTTCAAGTAGCCAGACTCTTTGGATTGTGAAGGTAATTTGTGAAAAGTTGGAAGTTTGAAATTATGCTGCTGCAGTAAAAGATAATCTAAACTTAAATGATTTTTCTACATATTTAACATGTCTAATAATAAACGTGAAACATACAAAAAATAGTAGATAACATCCCTGCTCTGTTCAAACAAGAATAAGGTTCTTTTTGTTTGTTTTTTTGTTGTTTTTTTTATGAATGAGATCTTTTAATTGGCTACTACGTCTTCAGAGTTCAGGATGGTAACAAACGATGTCCGCTTTAGTATTAAAATCAGTTACTTTCAGTTTTTATAGAATTGTTTTTTTAAATTAAGAACAAATATTCGGTATGAATGAATAAATAGAAGCTTGTGAGGCACACTTCCGCTCTGATCCAGCTCACCGCAGCATCCCTGCATCACTCTTTATTCAATCTGTCCTCTGCAGTGCACAGTCATGGGTCCTCGGCGCGCATGCGCACCATTACACCTTACCAATCAATACATTTGGCCCGCACTGGACCACGTTACGAATTACAGCAATGCAAACAGCAGCATCATCATCATTTTCACCCAGGAGGTGTGCAGGTCTCATTTGGATCTAAAGTCGCTGATACGTATTATTAATTTCACTTCAGTTGACCCGAAACGTTTCCCACACACACACCCACTACGCTATGAGAGGTAGTCCGGGCCAAAACCGGTCCGGATCGGGCCTACCTGGCACACCGTCCGCTCCTTTTCCGCCTTTTGGGAATCTTCATCTGGGATTTTACTTCGGCACAAAACGTTCTGGTCCAGAAAACCCACCGTTCCTCTAAGGAGGGGTCGAGGTCTGGGCCTCAGACTCCCACAAGACTAAATCACCATTTATTTCTCCTCAGACAGGGGGGCTACCAACCCGGACCGGGCCCGTCCAACAAGCCAGACGTCCCGCTACGAGTCCGGAACCAACAGAGTCTAGAAACAAACCGCAGGTTCTGCTTTCGGAGCCGCGCAGCCGTCCCGGGCTCATCTGATGCTGCTGCAGCTGAAAATGATGCTGAGGTTGAGGAGGAAGAAGAGGAGGAGGGGAAGGGAAAGGGCGGAGGATGATGCGAAGTGGTTCCTTCCTCCTGTTGGACCGGATCCGAAAGGCTAATCACAAAAAAAGCCGAACCGGAACCAGCGTCCCTGGCTGAGGCGGACCCGGGCGGGCTGTCGGGGCGGCGTGTGTCTGTACTGATCTCCGGCTCCAGCCTGTTTGTCCGCACTGCAGCTCTGCCTCCAGCAGCGTCAGAACAGCCACAGCAACCACAACATCCGGCGAGCTCTTTCAAAATAAAACTCCCTCTGATCAACGCAGTCATCACAACGTAAAAGTTGATTGCTCACAGCGACGTCGTTCAATCGAAAACTAAAACACTGCATTTTAGTTTTTGCACTGGGCTCTAAAACTTAAACAAAATTTTCGTTAAATAAAAAAAATGCCTAGATTATTTTTTAAAAATTATTCTTATTTTTCAATTAGCTATTTTTTAAAAATAAAACATGAGTAACATTAAAACATAAAAAGAGCTTCAGACTATTACCTTGGTAAAAGGAAAACAGACAATTTCCAAAGTTTTTTTGTCATCCATTATTTTCAATTTTGCTGGCCAAATTTCTAACATTGTTGAATTGTGGTAAGGTGCTGATCAAAATCATCTGAAGGGCCACAAATACACTTTGGACATGCCTGACTTAACTGATAAAAAAAATAAATAAACATCATTCTGTCAAGCCCAGAATAAAGCTAAATTATTCCCTGTGAACTTTTTTTTAAATCTAATGGTCCAACCTCAAACTTTAATTAATTGTATTGTAATTGTATGTAATATATCAACTAATTGTAAAAATTTTAAAAATCATATATGGTTTTGAGTCAAAAAAAAAAGAAAACAAAGTTTAACTTTTTGATCAACATATATAAAAAACACAGATTGGTGGATGTAACACTCATTTGTCAGATAAAAGGAGCCTTTCGAAAATAACCTCTATGCTAGTATTAAGCTTACTTTTCATTAAAACATCAAAGTAAAATTTCTTTTAAGTTGTATTTAACATATTTTTTTAGCCAACTGAAGTAAACATTAATTAAGCTGTAAAATGGCAGTATGTGCCTGTATAATATTTAATATTAATCTTTTGATCAGGAAGCCTGCAGATGGTTAAAAATACAGCAGCAGTCTGGAACAAATTTTATCCTTCCCACACAATTTCAGCTGTTTTAAATCTTCCTTCAAACATATATTTTTCCAGAAAAGCAGAGATCTGTCATCTGATCCACCCTAATATTGACTTACAATTATCTGGGAAGCAATGAGAGCAGCTAGTAGATATGGATTTCATGGCTCGGATTCCTCCTGTTCTTCTGAGATGACAGATACTTCACAAATACTAAACTAAAAAGGCACAGCATTCGTTTCAGGCAAAGTGGTCTTTCTTGTATATATTAATTTCCTTCCAAGTGAAGATCCAGTTCTGAAAGTGAGTTGCCAAAACAATCACTGGACAGATGATACATTAGCAAATACCAAGCAAGCCTCCAGTTTCTTTGCCTCAAATGATGCAGAGTTTGCACTTTCACAATAAAAACACACAGTCTACACTCATAAAAAACACACAAATGTTCAAAGTAAATTAGGCTGTTACCACCAATGTTACAGGTTTAATTGTTGAGCAGGAGGAAAATTATGAATTTTTTTTTATTAATAAATATGTGTAAAGATATATCGTATTAGTATTCAACATTTTGTTAAACCATCTTTCTTTGCAACTGCAGCTACAAATCTTCTTGCATGTGTCTCCAACAGCTAAATAGAGACTACAAATCTGGCTGGTTCTTCTTGAAAAACAGCATAAGAGCATCAATGGACAACCAAGAAACTTTCAATACACTTCACTTCCTTTCAACAATGGTTTTCCTCCGTAAAGGTGCACACTAACACCTGTTTAGAAAGACTAATTAATGTATGGAAAGAAGCCAGAAAACACACACATGCAAACTACATGCAGAAAGAACCAAGGATTCAAACCCAGGACCGTCAGGGCGACAGGGTGCAGAGTCAATTTGTAATTATGTGAGCAGATAAGATAAGATAAGATAAGATAAGATAAGATAAGATAAGATAAGATAAGATAAGATAAGATAAGATAAGATATATTCAACATTTATATTATATTCAACATTTAAAATGCAAAGCAGCGAAGGAAGTTAGTTGGTTGCACAGCTTTTTGCTCTCCTCACTTTTTTATTTTTTTGTTTGTTTATAATAATTAGGAAACAGAGAATTATTATTTTAACTACTGTCAAGTTAATCTCCACCCAACTGGCACATGCATCACAGAGAATCAAGCGCACCCATCCCTTCCACTCAGGCCCATCTGAAGTCTATAAGGTAACTTGGCACACCTGTGCTCACAATGATCTCTTCAGACAAAGAGCCTCAGCTTCAAGCTTCCACAAAGACACCACTGGTAGGAACTGGGCATTATGCACAGTTTATACCATTTAATCTGCATTCAGAAGACCAAATTAGCCTTGTTGATGAAATGGGTTGTATGTGCATGCAGGGGCGGATCTAGCGGGGTGGCAGGGGTGGCAGTTGCCACCCCAAACGAGAGCCTCGCCACCCCTGTTGCCACCCCAGCTAGCGACAATGAATTCAATAAATAGTTATGGCAAATCGGACATTAAGCTCATGAAACTCTTTTTCCCCCGACAACATTGAATGCAACACAATGTAACCTGACACCCACTGCTAAGTAGCGGGAAGTGCGAGAGAAGGACAGAGCGCGAGGCAGCAGCATTAATAGATGTATATGTTACTGGACTGGACATTATGTGATTTATCGTAAGTCACACATGCGCCATTGCTGTCCACTGAGTCAGGAATATCGGTGGTCAGGAAACTACTACAATCACGCAAAGAATCAGAACGGACGCGATGTTTACTAGTTAATTCAACCATAGATAATGGTAATATGGGCTTCAGATTTCACAGGTGAGAAAAAAGTTTTAACTTAAAGAAAACATTGAACAAGTGAGCATTGGGTCAGTTATACCAGCCTAACAGTTAGCCTGCTACTGACTTTGATAACCTTAACATGTGCTGCGCAGTTCGGTGTGTTTTGGTTCCGTTAGCACTAAAACAAAAACCGGTCAACCCGCCCACCACGTCATCAGTAGAGCAGCTGTTTAAATCAACCGCCGCTGTGCTCAGGCGAAAACTTATTAATAATCACAATATAGACATTAAGCCTGACAGCATAATGTAACAGACTGGATGTTCTGTTTGAGTGTTTTTGCTACTTTTTTGTGTGGGAAATGTTTGTTTTTTGGTGTTGATTCCCCTGATCAGTAATCTCTGCTCTATGTGCTCGTTGAGCTGTTGTCTGTTGGTCGCCATGGCAACGGGTCCGCGTAAAGCGACACACAGAGCGAGAAAAGGCAGAATAAAAGTTGTTGGAGCTATTTTTTCTTTATTTCTTTATCCATTTGAATTTTGTTACTTTATTCTTAAATTTCTATTTTTTTTAAATTATTTACAGAGTTTATTTGTAGGTTGATAATTGTTGATTTTATTTATTATTTTGTGTTTTATTATTTTCTTATTTATTTTCTAAATTTAGACAGGAAGTAATGTGGGTCAGTCCACTTTCTATAAGTGCATGGGCCTGGAGAAGGACCCCCAGGCATTTGGGTTTGGGGCCGATGGTTTTTAAAAGTGGTATCATGAGAACAAATGAAGGTTGGATGTCTGTAATTGTTTGGTGAAAAAGGAAAATAAATCACCAAGAACAATCAATAAGTTTAGACATTGAACCTTGTTTTGCCTGTGTCCAGAATCATGACCCCAGTGCCTTAGTAGTGGCTTGGTGGAACTTTTATTGGATGTTTGGCTTGGCGAACAGTCAGAAGTGGTTCTGTTTGGTTCTTCACCTGTTTATCAGCTTTATTGTACCTTTATTGTGACGCACTGCAGCCGCTGCAATTCCTAAAACAAGCGACAAAAACTGAGCTAATCCCGTGTTCTAAAAACATGGTGATATTTAAAACAGTCGTCAAACTACGGCTCCTACAGCATATTAAAAATAAAATGATTGACCAATATAAGTAGATATTCGCCCTTTCTTGTATCTTGACAGAACTAACCCTAACTAAACTGTTTATAGATTTATATCATGGAGAATTTATCAAACATCAGTTTTGTAATCTTTATTTTAAGTCGTATTTAATAGATATATCAAATAACAAATGATGGCGCTACTAATATTTTTGTGACAGATTTCTCCTTGTCCTGTATTGGGAAAAAATGGTTTTCTGGACACAGTGCATGTCAATTAATATGCGTATCAATAATGCATATCAATTAGCAGGTGTACGAAAGATGTGAAAATAATTAAGAATTATTAAGAACATTAAGAAAAATTAAGAAAAATAAGAAAAAAATCTTAATGTAGAAAATACAATTTCTACATTAAGAAATTGTATTTAAGCCTCAGTGCTATATGAAGCTAATTTTGAAACAATGCAAGTTAAAAACAATATTTCGTATTGTTTTTAAACTATATATATATATATATATATATATATATATATGTATATATGCTGCCACCCCTGAAAAAGTCCCTGCCACCCTCTTGCCACCCCATAAATATTTTTCTAGATCCGCCCCTGTGTGCATGGAATGTAGTTTATTTGTTTGTTCATTCACTGTTAACTTAAAAGTAGATTAACATTACCTGGAAAACTAGTTAATTAGTTCATTGTGATCTGTAATTGATTTTGTTTCATTTGTTTGTAAGTTTTCAACCTGCTCTGTGACTTCTTTGTGACTACTTTGACTACTTATGGGAAGTCTTGGTGGTCTTGTACTGTCAATTGAAATAATTTAAAGACAAAAACAAAAGATAAATAAAAGATGTCGCTGAGTTGAGTGGTTCCTGCGTTTCTTTGAGGGAAGCAAGCTTTTTCAAGTTTGAGCAGAAGCTGAGGTGGTTTAAAGAGGGCAAAAAACTTAACTATTTTACATAGCACTGAGTTTCTTGTACTTCACTTTATTTTAAGATACTCTGGGTAGGTGCAATACATTGAAATTTTCTGTAGGAAAGAGTTGAATGTTCACAAACGCTAATACAAAGATGAGTAAACAATTGATTTTGGAACGCTATCATCACTAGTTTGACTAGTTTTATAATTTTTTTTGTTTTTAAAACATAATCCAGTTCTAACTCCTCACGAGTGTAAAAAAAAAAATGCATGAATAGCGTTGAACTACTAGGCAAAACTGGAAGCAATTTCCTACTAGCAGGAGCATCCAAAAATTGTACTCAAGTAACAGCAGCACTACTTCAACATATTTTTACTCAAATAAAAGTAAAAAGTAGCTGTCCAAAAAAATTGTCAAGTAAAAATAAAAAAGTATTTTGTAAAAAGACAAAAGACTGACTAACTGATCAAATGAGAAATATTTTTTTCCAAATCGTTTGCTTTCAATAAAAAATGTATAAAACTAACGAACTGCTGTGTGTCTGTCTGGTGAATTTTGGTTAAAACATGTTTGTTTTTCATTCAGTGGATAGAAAATACAGAAATTTTAATCAAAGTAAAAGTAACCATATTCCATAATAACTCAAGTAAAAGTAAATAGTACAACATAGTAAAAATACTCCTAAATGTAAATTTTTAAAAAAGTTACTCGAGTAAATTTGTCTGAATGGATGTAACTATTTATGAAAACATACACTTAACACATTTATTTCACTTGTCTGCATTAAATCAAATTACATAAATCAGTCTAAACGCAACAATGACTTTTCTCAGCCGCTGGGTGAAGCATGAGAGTCTTGTAAGTCCCACCCTGATTTAACCTCCTGAACGCCTCATCTTGTTTGGGCCCGTTATATCAAGGTTTATTATCGTTAGTCTGCTGGCTCATATTTTATTTTAATAAAATAGATTCGTCTCTCCTCAACGCTGAATAAATGGGGCTCTCTTCCCCCTGCATCCATCCAGCCTGTGGCCTCACACACACACAGAGACAGACAGACACGCACACACAGACTGTCTCTCCTCGACACGGTTTCACTTATTTTAGGTTCACCTAGCTGTTTCTTTCAACTCTTGGCTGATTTATCGCCTTACCTGAATGTTGCTATCCGTCCGGAGGATATAGAACCGAGCATCTTCCACTCCCTTCGCTCCATCTCTACAGCATCAGCACCGCACGCTTCCTCGGCGTGTCTACGTTCTCAGCTGTAGCTCTAACGCGCCCCCTGCTGGTAGATTGCTTCCACTGTAACTAATTTTCACAAAATACGTGTGCATTTTTAGATGGCTCTTTTATGTTGTTGTGTTGAAATTTATATGTTATTAACTATATTGTCGTTCCCAATTCTGGGATAAATAAAGTAGATCTTGTATATATTTTTTAAAATATTTCAAAATTGCAACCAGATAATTGACTCAAACGTGAATTTTGGGTAAGACATGCCTGTCACAATAAGCAATAAATCAATTAATTGTATGATAAATTAAAACAAGCTTGATCATTTCCATTTGCGTGATATATCATGATTTCTACTAAAAACTGGATGACAAAAGTCTTCAGTCTGGTGCTTTGGTCTCAACTAGCTCTTTTTCTAAAGGACAGTTTTGTTTAGAGACTTCATAATTAATTGTAATTGTTTCTCTTGTGTTTATTAATTTGGGATAAATTCATCATGAGAAGAATTTAATAAACATTTAACATTTCCTTTGTTAAATGTTTATTATAACTTAGTGTTCTTACATTATAATGCTATTATCATTATGTTACTTGAAAATGTTCTCAAAACAACAATGTTATTTATCATAATGACTTCTGGGACAATTTATTATCCAGCAAAATGTTTTGACAGGTCCATTCTCAACTGTGAACCACAATAATGAGTTAGATGAATCTTTAATATTAATTGACTTTGCAATGAGAAGTGGCAATAGTTGGACCAACAACTCTTGTCCCACAAAAAGTACATCACAAATATCTTCATGAGATTCTGTTAATGTTTGTGTTTAATCCTGATGCATTCAAGTTTTAAAAATTACTTGACACAAATAAATAAAATGTTTTCTTCAGTTTCAAAATACTTTTTTTCAGATTTTATTTTTTCTGTTTCAAAATTACTTTTCAGTTTCAAACTTCAAAAGTTTTTATTTTTTAAACAGACTATTACCCAAATTTCTTTTGACATAAATTCACCTATTTTCAGAATTGACTTAACAGAAGCGAAGATTAGAATAAATGAAAATAACATTTTTCGGTTGCACAATAAATTTATTATTGAAATCTTTTTTTCTCTTTTCAAAATTATTTTTTTGTTTGAATTTTTTTTTATTCGTTTCAATTTTTTCCCCAACAAACTCTATGGTCCTACCTGCATACATTTTCGCGTGGTGTTCCCCTTCCGGTCCACTAGGTGGCGCTACCGACACATGTAGGCAACTATTAAGCGGTGAGGAAAGTCCAACATGGCGGCGCAGGTTCAGTTGAGTTGTTTGGAGAATTTTCCCGAACACATTAGTCCTCTGGATGTTCTGGCCCTGGAACCTGACCTGGAATCTGTTTTCCAATATGACACCAACCAGCCGATCGTCCTCTTCACCCCGAACCGGCCTCAGCTCTGTGACAGGACGGGCATTTTACTGCAAGTTCACCCGACCACCATGGAGGAGATTAGCAGCGCCGGGGGCAGAAGCTGCCTAACTGCCGACAGCGACTCCGGACTACGTGTCCGCTTCTTCGCCAGCCAGTATTTCCTAAACCACTATCGGATCAAGCGGTGTTCATGCGCCGGAACTGTCAGGCCTCTGGAGCCGGTCAGTCTGGACAGGGTGGTGCTCGGAGCCCGCAGCAGGCAGAGCCTCCGCTGGGCTGGAGGGGAGCAGTTCACCGGTGGCCTGCTGGAGCTCTGTCACTTGGGCCAGGAGCCGCTGGCCCGTCAAGGAGACCCGCTTCTCTTGCCCCATCATCCGCTGTTTGGAGACGACAAGGGGCAGGTGAGACTCTGAATTGATCATTACTTAGCTAAATAACCCAAAAGAAAACAACTTTAGCACATTTATATTCATGTTGTTGGCCTAATAACGACTGACATAAGTTTGTTTTTCCTCTTGGTGAGGGTTTTAACCTAAATGTAAAGTCAGAAAAGTTGGGGAAAACTGTTTGGACCTACGGGCTTTTTCACAAACATCCACACCTTCATTCATTCCCCAAGTTACAAATGCAAAACTTCGGTGTTTTATAGGGTCTCCTGTGATGGGCCAAACACAAAATACCGCATCATGTTGAAGTGGAAGAAAAACAATGAATGACATTACATTTTTAAGACTTTAATAAATGTGACCTACATTTGTATTTAGGCTCCTTTATTCATCCATGCAATCTTTAGTCTGTAGCATTTATCCTCGTAAAGTTAAATTTATTTCCTCCATGATATCCTTTTTATTATTCATTAAGCGCCATTGTATTCACTGTTTCCAGGATCATCTTCTGTTATGCAATAGTGTTTATCTAACACATGTAGCTGGAGTAAAATACACAATTTCTGGTTGTAAAGTGACAGAATGTGGTGTTTGTGTGAAATGTACGACAGCAGATAAATGCATTGGCCCTAACAAATTTAGGGAATTTCTGAAAATTCTCTCGTTTCTGCCAAAAAATGTGAAAATTGAGATTAAGCTCAGAAATTTTCTATAAAAAACGTGAACATTTTTTAACTCCATAAGTCAAAAAATTTGCTACAAAAAAATCTTGAAATTTTGAGGTTAATCTAAGACATTTTCTAGAAAAAACATGAAACTTTCTGAGTACCAAAATGTAAGATTTTTGACTTTTGAAACTCAAAGTTTACAAAAGTCAAAAATGTTCGACTTAACAAGCACAGAATGTTTCTGGGACTAAATTTAAAAATCCAGAAATGTTGAGATTAATCTCAGACATTTTCTAGAAAACGAAAATTCTGAGATTAATCTCAATGTTTCTGGGGAACATTTTGGTAGAAATTTACTCCTTTTATGTTTGCAACTGCCCTAATATGCCATTGTATTGGTAAACCATATTGCAGTGTTTCACTCATCTGAAGTATTTCCTGCTTTCTGTGTTTTGCAAGGTGCAACAGCGCCTCCTGGAGCTCCTGGTGCTGGAATGCAGTCCAGTGAATCAGGGGAGGATCACGGCCAACACCTCTCTGGTCCTGACCGACTACTGGGACTGCGCAGACCCTCCAGGCCCGTCGTTGCCCTGCAGATCTCTCGGACTGAGCGTGTCAGACTTTGCTCATTACGCTGACAGCCTTGGCGGGTCTCGGTCTCTCCTGGACAGCTGGAGTAGTCTTGGCTCTGAGCTGCCAGACGTCCTGCAGGCCCTGGAGTGCAGGTTAGACGTGCGCGTGGTGGACACTCACCGATGGTGCAGGGTCAAAGGCCAGCAAGGATCATTTGTGGACACAGACAACTGTGTGTTCCTGAGCAAGTACCTGCTTCGGAGGCTGGGGTTGTTCAACCATGAGTGGGTGAGGTTGTCCAGGCCTGTGGGGGGTGGCAGAGGGCCGGGGGAAGAGGTCGATGTCAGAGCTCCCCCTGCAGAGAGCGCCAGGTCTCTGCAGTAGTGGTGGATCTGAGTCCAGAACTGATGATCCACGACGATGTAGGTTTCATCTCAGCGACTCTGTGGTTCAACATGACTGAAGGAGAAACGCTTCCCGTGAAGAGCTGCACGCTGAGGATGAAGGTGCTGCAGTACATTTAAAACACACTTTAAGCTGCTCAGTAAGGATACGTTCACACTGCATGTCTTAATTCTGAAAGCAAACGTTTCTTATGTGGTCATTCATGCTAATAATTAACCCCGACCACAACGAGACTTCGGCCTGAACGGTTTACGTTCCCAAAGCACCGAATGCGCAGAAGAATAATGTTGACGTCACATAACAGCACACCGTTTACAGAAGATGAAGGACGCCATGTTTAACAGTGACAGAAAAGCTCCACTTTTGTTTTAGCATTAAAAAACTGCAGCTGCAGCAGCCAAAGAGTTGTCAGCATAAGCAGTGTAAATGTTCCTGGAGCTTCTTCAACAAGCTAAATAATCAGCCAAGTATGAAATTTGATCCAAAGACACAAAAAACTGTGGTGTTTAAAATAAAAAGGTAAAATCATTGCGTCAAGACAGAAATCTTAAAAACAGCACAACAAAATATAACTGGCAGAAACGGGAGCGGTGGTTGTGAGTAAAACCATAAGATATTAACTTCAGAAAATTGCTGTTATGTCCAGAAAGACCCAATTTGAACTTTTAAATAACAAGATCCCAGTGTGGTAAAGAGAAACATCATACACCAGGAGTTTCTCAACTTCAACACACTGGAGCCAAATATTGAAATCCTTAGCAGGACTCTGGAGAACTTGACTGCTTACTAAGGAGGTAATTAAGTGATTTAATTCAGGTGGGTTGGACCTAAAAGTTGACAGGACAGTAGACTTTGGGGACCTCATCAGCTGTGACTGAATAGATAAAAATAATTCAGGGATTGAAAAAAATAAAATAAAATTATGTTTGTGTGTCCTTAAAATGTCTAAAATTAATAAAAAAGAATAAACTGGCCTTAAATACATTAACCACAGCTCTTAAATTTTGTTGTACATTTTATATTTTCGTGGCACATTCTTAGGCAAAAGTTTGAGTCACACACATACATTATTATTACATTCTGTGAGGCTACCGCTAACTAGCTGCTAATAAACACTCGCTAGCTAGCAAGCTTGCTTTTTTTTGCATCAATCATCAGTAAATATAAATTCGTCACTAGCACACTTCTGTTACTAATCCATACAAAGGCAAAACACTTTGAAAGCTATAAAACATGCTATTTTCTCATGTATATTTATATCGTGATTCAGATCTTAAATTTGATTAATAGCGGTTTTAAAAAGTCTTAAGGCCATTATGCAGATACCCTGACTAAACATTCAGTCGTGTCTCATTCAGATCTTTGTTTGATGAGCTGCTCTTTGCTCTGTTGCATCAGAGGTGGAAATCGGCTCTTGAAGATCTCCGGCAGCGCTCTGACAGTTACTGCCGCTCAGCTTCTCTGCCGTTTGCCACCGAGCTTCACATCCAGCCGGTCAGCTCTCCGCAGCACAGCAACCTCAGCTTCCCCGACAACCTGCTGGCCGAGCATTTCGCCACTCCACGGTGGGTTACTGCAGGTCTGCCAGTCCAAACGCCTCCGCTTAATGTAATCTGATTAACTGTACGGGAAAGAAGCAGGAAGGCATTTTCAACAGAAACGACTTCACTGTGAAGCAGAAAGTTCTCTGCCATACGCTGTTTCTTTCCTCTAAACAGTTTGTTGTGACGTTTCACAGCGTGATTTCACAGGGAGACATCCTGACAGTTCCTGCTAGAAACCATCCAGACCTGCTGGAAAACAATGCAGAGGGGATTCGCAGGTACAGCGCACCGGTCTGCATGCTTACAATTATGGCAAAAAAGAGAGGAAAAAAAACACACACTCAGACAAAAAATATAAAGCTATCAGGTCTTTACCAGGTTCATTCAGTTAAATCTGACCTCAAGTTCACAAAACACACATAACAGATTCCACCTGGACTTTTATCACAATATTTTATGGTACTATTATGATAACAATAAAAACGATGACTGAAAAAAACAATTATTATGTAACTGTATGCCTATGATTGCATCTCAAAGCATTCATTGCCCCACAAACACAAATATTGTTCTTGTAAAGTTAAAGAACTCACTTAAAGAAATGTGATTTATATCACTAAGCTGCACAAAGTAACTACATTTAATCATATTTTTGAATTTAGTGGTGTATTTTGATGAACAGTGGAGAAAATGGTAAAAATAAAATTTACAGTAATAATAATAACGCACCATTAATTTACATTTATTGAGACAACAACCAAAATTCTTAAGAAATTTTTCACAATATACGATACAATAAATGTAATTGTGGGCCATTATGAAGCTCAAGATGTAAAACTCGTGTACAGAAATGACATTTCAACACTGTGTTGCCTAGCAACAACTCTGAAACTTAAAAGATCTGGAGGAAATCCAGATCTGCATCAAAGTCACGGCTGCAGAGTTTGGTAACCTGGTCAAGAGTCACAGGAAACGCCTGACCTCTGGAATTGTGAACAAATGTTTCCGTTCCAAATATTAGCTAATGTAAATTCAGCTCAGTCAGATGCAATTTTGCAGTAATAAGTTGTGTTGACATGTTCTCTTCAAATAGATTACAACCTTTTTGTAGCATCTGTGCAAACAGTATACTATATTTCTAACTAAAAAATGGATCATGACCAACAAGGTCAATGGACTAGCTCTCAGAAGTCTAGATACGACTCAGGAAGGAGTAGACAGACTAGAAGTTGCAGATGTGAGTGCCTTGTATTCACAGTGATTAATTATTTACATTGCAATAAGGAAAAAAACCAGAAACATTCAAATGGCCATATTAAAATAAAAGGAAATACACAAAGAATGAAATATTAAATCAAAAGAAAACAAATCAGCTCCACAGTTCCAGCAACAAGCCACACTATTCAGTTCATACACCCCCCCTGAACTGGGGCGGTTCAACAGGATCAGGTGAGTTGATCCTGTTGATCAACTCACCTGATCAACAGGATCATATACTTGCTGAACTGCAGCAAGTATATGAACTTGCTGCAGTTCATATACTGACAAAAGTCAGATCAGAGTGGGAACAGTTTTGTTCATGGGCTGCAGGAAGTCTCCCACCAGCCTGGTGGGGAAACCAAATCTTAACACACCACAGGTGAAATCCTTTTAGGCTCTTGAACCTGATTCTTCAGCTCGCCATCGAACCTGGCCAATTCCGCAGTTCATAAGGCATACAATCGGTTTTGTTTCCCTTATCCCTCAGCTCACAACCGGAGACTCCTGCAGCTTTGCTCTCCCAAACCCGTTCTAATCCTCCATGCTTTTCACTCCAGCTAATATACCCAGCAAATTAGCTACGGTGGTACATGTGACTCAGACGCTCAGCAATGATTGGCTGCTTAGTAAATCTCGCGAGAATTGCAGTTATATAATCAAACTATCGCGAGATTTTGGAGGGCAATAGTAGCGAACCAGAAAATGGAACTCAACATTTCACTTGGGTTACACCTTCAAACAAATCACCAGCTGTTTTTCCGTTGCAAACGTGCACAAAACTTTGTCTTCCACTAATGTCGAAAAAACACAATTTTACCATCAGCATGTTCGCATTAAATAAGAAACATAAATAAAATCACACATGAATGAGCTTGTTCATGCAATAATACCGTGCCGCAACATGGTCCGCCAACCACTTCCTGTTGTTTTTGTCTTCGCGGTTTGCACCAGTGGTAACATCCAATTTTGATGCAAGCAAAAGAAAATCCCCAAAACATTCTAGCACCAAAACTTTTTAGCCAAAAAAAAAAGAAAAAAGTGTTTTCTTTCAAAAATGTTGTTTCCTTTAAGCAAATTTATTTTCCAAATGTCAAATTGTTGATGGAAACACAGCCACTATAGTGAAGTCTTTTTCTGATCGTCTTTGTGCTTTGACCTCTGCCAGGTGTCCGGTTCTGTACTTTAAAGTTCAGAACGTTCTTCCATCTGCTAACGGAGGAGGAGAAGCTCTTCTGGCTGATGAGGCTCACACCTCCCTCTACATGGTGAACATCTGCTTCTGTTTAGCGCCTGAACACAGAAATGATCCATATCATGGCTCCATGACCATCATTAGCAAACCCACAGAAAATGCTGCAAGATAGTTGAAAAAACATCGACTGTTAGAATGTTTTTTTCCTCACTTTTATTCACTGTTCAATCATTTTTGACATTTGTTTAGCATGTATGCTGCCTCTTACTTTCTAACGTTAGCTGGTCAGGAGTTCTTATATTGTCCTCCACTGTGGAGAACAATGCTGGTCGGTTCCTTTGATCTTTTCTAAACTTTTTATTTCTCGCTTGCTTTGCTAGCTTGAGGAGCAAAGTAGCTTGATAAATGTGACTGGAAGCCAATGAGAAAGATGAGTATGGGAAATGACATCTTAAATGATTTTAACTGGTATTTTATAATAATGATTGAAAAACTGATTAATAAATACGTTAAAATTTAGGATTAAGATGTTTTTATTTGAAAAAATGCTCCTCTCTAACGCTGCAAAATCTTATCAAGTATTTTTGGTCTAGTTTCTGTTGCATATATCTTAATTAAATTACAAGTAACTTTTCAGTAAGAGACAGGAGCTTATTTTATGTCAATAATTCCATAATGTTGAAAAAGTGCTTGTTTCATTGGATTATCATTTTATAAGTGAAATAATCTGCCAGTGAAACTAGTACTATTTAATCAACATAAAGGAATTATTGCCTTAAAACAAGCTGCTATATTTTGCTGAAAAGTTACTTGTGACGTAGCTTTCTCTTATTTTGATACTTGCACTAGACCAAATATATTTGGTAAGATTTTGTGTTTTTCCTTGCAAACATTTAGTTGGCATCTATACCTCCTATTGAAGCAAAGTCTGAAACTGTATTTTGAAAATGATCATTCATTTGGTGTCAGTGGTAATGAATATGCTTTAAATGCATTAATAGGGAACGTTCACCAACAGCCCTGTTCCCTGCTGCTGTGTGGATGAAGAGTCTCTGTGGAGCAGCCTGACTCCTTCTGGCCTCAACAAGACCGTCGACCTCCTCAGCGACCTCATCCTGCCTCACCTGCAGCACAGGTAACTTACTTCCCTGCTGTAACCTCACTGCCTCTTATTGACCTTTTGCGCGTGACGTCACGCTCTCAAAAACTCCGCCTACTCCGCCTTGTCAAAACAACCAATGCGCTCCTGCTGTAACCCAATATCGCTTCTGTTTAGTTGATTTCACTTTAAAAATGGGCACAGGATGCTGCGCGGTCAAACAGAGAAGGATAAAAATCTAACTTGTTTTATTTTCTAACTTTTAATGAGGAAAGATGCAGCGGCGACGGATAGCTGCTGTCAATTATAACGACTTGCAGCTGTTAATAATAAATGTCAGCCCTTGGATCGCGGATTTGTAGCGAACATTTTTTACAAGGTAAGAAGACTAACGCATACTTTATAAGTAAGTATGAGTAGAAAGATATCAAATATCGCATTATGGAGAAGGTACGAATCTAACCGTTGGTAACCATGGAAACGGTTCCGCACCGTCATGTAGCCTAGCAAGAATGGAAAAAAACTGGTTAGCATCTCGGTCTTTAGTACGTTTTTAATGCTGCTCCGGTGTAAAGGGGAGACGCTGTTTATGACATCGTGATAAAAATCATGTGGTGTGAATTCAGGCAAAGTCAGTAATTTGATCAACTCTTCAGGAGGGAGGAGGTACGGGTCGGTTTCTAAGCTAGCTGTTTCGAAATACCGCCGTCTATGAGCCCCAACCAGGTGTGTTACATTCATAGACAGATTTGCTTGACTGGATCAAGAAGAAACCAGAATAAACTGGTAAAAACGACTTTGGAAAACCATTTCGGTCGCTCAGTTCGGTCTCTCACTTCCGACGTCCATCATGGCGCCTGCCTGGAATGATTTAGTGATGTAGTTGCAAAGGGTCAAAAGTGCTTGATTTCTGTTTAAATCCTTGAAAGTGCTTGATTTCTGTTTAAATCCTTGAAAGTGCTTGATTTCTGTTTAAATCCTTGAAAGTGCTTGATGATCAAACTACACAGTTTTGTAATAAAGTGAAATCTAACATTTGTTTAAAAGCCTACATTTGGAAAACATTTACAGTTGAAACGAGACATTTAAAAATATGAATGTTTGAAGTTAGTCGGTTAGAATTATGTCCTTTAAAATTTCTATTTGCTGAGTGTCGGAAAACTTTTTTTTAGTTTTGTTGCAACTTTCTCAAACCTGTTAGGTCTATAGGGTTGTGTGTAAGAGACCAAATTGAATGAAAACATAAACTTTTGTTAGATTTTAGTTTTCTTTGTCCTTACTGTATAATAAAGACCCCAATCACAACACATTATTAACAGTAATAAATTATATCATATATTATTGAAATGAAACTGTCCTTTTTTTTTTAGTTCATTTGTGTTGTTTGCAGGTGTGGTGCTAGAAAAGTTTACCTTGAAAATGCTTAAAAGGTGCTTGAATTTGAATGTGGGAATAGTGTATGAACTATGTAAGTAATAAGACTTTTGTATTTGTCAGCTCTTTAGGAGGAATTAAGTCTAATTAGTGTTGTGTTTGGTTATAGAGAGTCTCTGTCTGCTTGCACCGTCCTCCTCCACGGTCCTGCAGGCAGCGGAAAGATAACTGTGGTCAGAGCGGCGAGTCGCAGACTCAACCTCCACCTGCTGAAGGTGCAGTTTAATGTCTAATTTCATTATTCGTTTTTACAGAAATTACAAATAAGTTACAGATTTTGTTGGGCTACCTTGGAAATTATTGCAAGGATTATTTCTAGATTTATTCTCATCTGCAAAAAGATGAGAATAAAAGAACAACAAGCAGATTCGACACAAACATATATTTTTTTATTCTTTAAGGAACTTAAATAACTTGATCAGATTAATGTCGGACTGTAAATTGACATCAAGTAAGGCTGAGGAAGTAGTGTAGTAAGAAATAATTTTGATTTTTAATTCAAAACATATCAATATTTAACAAAACTGCAGGTGTGTCTGTGTCTGGTGAATTTTTGGTTAAAACATGTTTGTTTTTCATTCAGTGGGTAGAAAATCCAGAAATTTTACTCAATTAATAGCAGAGATACTTCATAAAAAAAATTATTCAAATAAAAGTAAAAAGTACTACATAATAAAAATACTCAAAAGTAATTTTAAATATAACTTGTAACAAGCCCAACTCTGCACGTTTTTGTCCAGTTCTTCAGAAAATGTTCAATATACTCACAATTAGAAACATAAAGAGAACAAATGTGTTTATTTCTAATGAAATGAAATAAAAAAACATGTAAAATGTCAACAGAAAAATATATTTTTTAAAAATATAGTTTTTACTGATGTCAGTTTTTACTCTTTACAAATTATATCTTGTTTCTGTGTGAATTTATGCAAAACTAAATTGTAGCGTGGGTGTGTTCTGCTGCTTAAAGAAGTCATTTGCTGTGTATGTGTGTGTCTGTGTGTGCGTGTGTGTGTAGGTGAACTGTGTGACTGTGTGTGCAGACACTCCTGCAGCTGCAGAAGTGAAGCTGTCGTCGGTGTTCCAGCGAGCCAACGCGCTCCAGCCGTGCGTCCTGCTGCTCAGAAACCTGCAGCTCCTGCTTAAAACTCCAGGATCTGCTGAAGATGATGGCCGGGTCCAGGCGGTTCTGTGCCAGCTGCTCGGCAGCGCCCCCGCCAGGTCAGTGGCTTAAACATGATGATTTAATTGGAAGAGAAAAAAAACAAAAAAAAATACATCCAGGAGGTCTACTATCATCTACAGGTGCATGACAGTAAGTTGGAATATCAATAGAAAGTTTATTTATTTTATTAAACCTGCTCAGAAAGTGAAACCATTGCTTTGCTACATTACGTGCAAATTGATATGTTTAATATAAGCATTATATAATATAAGTATGAACATCTGATCATTAAAATTTTTATGGTGCTTCAAAAAATTACAGAAGACTAATAGCATTTTAAGTGGATGAAATGTAGGTATGGCTGGACAATAAATCAATAATATATATCGCTAAAGGTGCATGATCAGTATCCATCGGTAATATGTCTGATAGAATAATCAATAATTTAACTGAACTTTGATCCAGAATCCCACAGCATTCTGGGAAATGTAGGCAGAGGAGAAAGGCTTTAACAGCTCCAGCTACTCACTAAGCAAAGTTTGATGGCATCAACTATAGCTGTGTCCGAATTCAGGGTCTGTATCCTTCGAAGGACGGATTTGTAGGCCGATTACGTCATAGCGTGGCGACAAGGCATGTCCAAATTCAAAGACTCCTTCAAATGCATCCTTCAAATGCGTCCTTCTTTTCCCCAGATTTGAAGGATGGGTCCAGTGTATCCTTCACGGCCCACGATATCCCATAATTCATTGCGGGTTCCAACTGGGCGTTCAGGCAGAGCGTCAATGGCGGTGAATAGCGACAAATTATTTAGCTACATAACACTTTAAATGACACAACGTGATTTGGTATAACGTTTTTAGGTGAGAATGTAAGTGTGTAAATCTTAAATATCTGCTCGGTTCATCAAAACATCACCTAATTGCAATATTGCTCTGACATTTTCGGTCCTGTCTGCTACCGCTGCGTTAACAGCCAGCTCCCCCCCGCCAGCTGTCAGCTGGCCGGGCGCTCCGGGTTCGGTACACCGAGATAAAACGCCTAACTCCTGGCATATTGTTATAAAAACTCCTAGTAGTTTCCCCAATGAGTGGGAGTTAAACACCGATATTAATCAGACAGATCTGGTTGAAAAATGTTCGGTTTATAACGTCGCCCATTTCAAAGCAGAGCACATCGGTTTGATTGATTAATTAAAGTTAAGCCTTCAAACATAATAGGTTTATTTAACCGTAATGTCCTATCTGCGATGTGAATAATTTGTATTTCTTGTAGAAAAGTGCAGTACACATTTGAACATTTTAGAATCAAATTAAGAAATTTCCTTTTTACTATGCAGCATCCTTTACTATAAAAGGTGAAGAATAATATAGAAATCAGTAATACATGACTGAAAAACAAACTTCGGCTTCGTTGTTTGTTTGTATTTCCCCTCCGCTCTCTACTTCATGCTGTCACGGTTGCTAGGCAACATGAGTTACGCTGAGGTGGGGGCGGGGACAGTTGGTGAAGGCTAGACCTGTCCGAGTCCACAGATATTTTTCTTCCGGTCTTAGTTTATTCCCGGCTTTCGAAGGACCCGTCCTACGTAGACCAGTCCTTCGAAGGATGCAGACCCTGAATTCAGACACAGCTTATAACTCACTCACTCTTTGGTTGCCTAGCAACTCAGTCATTCTTTGGTTACCTAGCAACAATCTGTTGAGCAACTTGCACAGCAGCAGTTCAAGGTTTCACCTCTGTGCCTCATAACAACAAAGTTTGAAAACTGGATAAAACCAAAAAGGTAGCATTAAAGATATTTAAAACAAAAATCTAATCAATAATTATCAATGTCGACACTTATATCGTGATACATTTTTCATCCATATCGTCCAGCCCTACTATATCCATTGAATCTGTACAAATGTTGATTGTTACAACCACAGACTTCATTGTGTTTTATTGTGATTTGATGTGATAGATAAGCACAATGTGGACTATAAACACTAATTGACTTTTGATTGCAATAAACCTCCAATTTTTTTAGCTGCATCCTTTTCTACAAATTATCTTTTGCAGTGATGCAGCCAGAGTTCAGGATGGACAGAGGTAATGTGTTGTTGTCTCTGTGTTTCTGTGTCAGTGTGGTAGTCGTGGCCACGGTTTGCAGAGCTCGGGATCTCTCCACCGGCGTCATGGGGGCATTTGTCCACCAGGTGGCGATGGAGAGCCCCACAGAGGAGCAGCGGCTCACCATGTTGGTAGGTCTGAGTCGAGAGCTTAGTCTGGGGAGAGACGCCAACCTGGAGCGACTGTCCAAGCTAACCGCAGTAAGCATTGATCTTTACGTCTTAAACCTGGCCTATGAATTATTTGGGTTTAATTCGATTTCTAAATTAAGGAGAGATAACTCTCTTTATGCTTTTTTATTTTATTTATTTATTTTATTTTTTGTAAATTGAAGTCTTTTCTGTGGCAGAGAGAGAGGCTGCTGGGAGCTGTAGTTTGTAGGGAAATGAAAACCTATACATAGATTTTCAAATGGCTAATAATTCTGGGTCCACAGTGGTCAGATTGCTCCAAACGCAAAGAGGGATTTCACTCTAGATTTTCTCATCTTTTCAGGGTTTTGTGCTGGGAGATCTGAGCGCTCTGCTGGCTGAAGCTGGAAGAGCTGCCTGCAGGAGGCTGATCCACATCTGGTGAGACTGAAGCCATGCGTCTAATGCACTCGGACTGCAACAATTGCCTTCCTGGAAACAGAAGAGAAGCATCTCTACATTTACAATCAGAGCTGGCGCTAATATTTATTTTATCAGGGAATTTTTGCAGCGTACTAAATAAAACTTTATGAATTACTACTTTCAAGATAAAAATAAATGACATAATGCATATTTATGGTTGCTAGATATGAGACTAAACTGGAAATAACCAAAAATAGATCAGAGTGCAACTCAAATATTCATATTATGCATACAGTTAAAGGTAAATGATAATGAATTATGTAAAATAACTTGGACAAATCCAAGCATTATCACAGGCATATAAATGGTGAAAAGTGCCTTAATTGCAATAAATGAATAACTTAATATAATTGTCATTAATTTTTTAAAACTGGAAATAATTCATTGAAAATAAAACAAATTTAATCAAGTAAATGTAATTACATTGATGTTTACAGTGCAAACATAGGTGCATATAATAGATTTATAATAAAATGATGAAATTAAAAGGACTCCCTGAAATCACCAAATATTTAAATTTATTCAGTGATTTTAAAGATTAAATTAACATCAGTTTCTGTTTAGATATTTGACTAGACATGAATGGATGTAGGGGGAAAAAATTGCCTTTAAAATGTGACAGAAACCTAAAATTATTCATGAAATGTAGATGAAAGATGTAAAGTACGGAGAATTTGTAACATTTGAGCAAATAGAATGAATTACGGCCTTTCAAGTCTTGATGACATAAAGTCACTGATGGTTTCTGAGAAACAGAAAATGTCCAAACCTCTGAATAATGCATTTTCATTGGCAGATTAAAGATCATAGATTTTATCTGATTTAGTTGGACGCTGTTCAAAGGTTTGTTGTTTCCACAGCGGTGGCCAGCTGCAGGAGGACTTGTGCTCCAGCGGAGTGACCATCATGAACCAGGACTTCTGCAGCGCCCTGGAGACGCTGCAAAGCGCCCAGTCTAAAGCCATCGGAGCCCCAAAGGTGACGCCGTCTGGCCCAGCAGAGCCGTCCTCGTTATTCTGGAGCCCGCTGAGCTTTAAGTCCCTCCAGCTTTTCCACAAATCTGTAAAATTCATACAAAATCAACAAATCTCCACATTCTTTTCTGACTTTACTGCAAATTTTCTCAAAATATTGCGTTTTAAGTGACTCCAGCCTCAGCCTTACTTGATGCCAAGTTGTAATCCGTAACTGATGCGACGAGTAACAAAAAGTCACACTTAACATCAATCATTAGCGCAAATATCGTAAAAATTCCTTTTAAACATTTCGAAGTTGGCACCACAAAATCTGTAATTTTGATTACAAAAACACAAATCAATCCTAAAATCCTGGAGGAACAGCCATGTATTGATATTTCAACAGTTTAATTGTTTTATACATTCTGGCACAACCGCCCCTTTAAGAACGTTCAGATTTTTGATTTGGCCCAAAATGAGCTGAATGTGACACGGACTGTATAATCATTTTATTCATGTCGGCTGTTTGTAACTCTGAACGGACAGATCCCCAACGTGTGCTGGGAGGACGTTGGCGGGCTGGAGCATGTGAAGAGGGAAATCCTGGACACCGTGCAGCTTCCTCTGCAGCGTCCCGAGCTCCTGTCTTTGGGCCTGAACCGAACCGGAGTCCTGCTGTACGGACCGCCCGGGACGGGGAAGACCCTGCTGGCCAAGGCTGTGGCCACCGAGTGCTCCATGACCTTCCTCAGGTGGGTTTACCTCACGAACCAGGTGTGGACTTCCTCTTTTTATTTCTTTAAATGCTGTTTGATTGTTCCTAAAGCTGCGGTTCTTTTCTGTTTCAGTGTCAAAGGTCCAGAGCTCATCAACATGTATGTGGGTCAGAGTGAAGAAAACATCCGAGAAGGTTTGTGTCTCATCTGTTCCTGTCGATTAAATCAGTTATTTAAAATTAATTTCTATTTGATTTGATTTGTTTTTCTCTTTTTTCTCTTTCTACTGGTCTGGTCTCAGTTAGTCGTCTTTTAAAGAACAATTTAGTTTACAGAGACTTTATATTTCATTTTATTTGTTTTATTGTTTATTTATTTTGAATATTTAAAATGTTATCCAATTCCAAGGTTAAACGTTCATTAAGATTTGAAGTTAATTGATCTTTTAGAATGTTTTTGCATTATTTTGCCATTATTACCATGATATTACTTGAAAATTGTCTCAAAACGGCAATATTATTGTTCACTGCAATGACTTCTGGGACAATTTATCGTCCAGCAAAATGGATCATCATGGCAGACCTAATCTCATCATTTGATCTAATCATGACTGTATTTTTTGTATTTATTGACGAAATTTGTATAGTTCTGTCATTTTAATCTTTGTTTATTTTTTCAAGACAAATAATTTATTATCCAGGAACGACAACAGAGTTTTGTGTAACTCTGCTGTATTTGCAAAAATGTTCATTAGTGTGCATTGTCCTTACCAACTAAATTACATTTAGACATTTAGCTTGGAAGATCTTGATGGTTAAAGGGATTATTTGTCTAGAAGGAAGAAATACTTTCTTATCTTCCATTTCAGTTGTTTTATGTGTCTTACCTATAAAATAAAAACAACCAAATGGCTGCCTTACTGCCGATTGTCCAGAAAGATACACAGCACACTTTGTTGTGCTGCATATCTTTTCTCAATGAGAGAAACAATCCAGGAAACATTGTCAGGCCCAAAGACTATTTTTATATCCAAATGTTTTGAAATGATTTATCTGCTTTGCATTTATTCGTTTCACATTTTAAAGACTTCTAAGTTGTCTGTCTGGATTATAAATATATTTAACTCTTAGTCACTGTTTTTGCTGTTTTATGTGATCTTGAGTTTTCATCCTTTGGTGTTTTTAATGTTTTGTTTGTGTTCAGTGTTCCACAAAGCGCGCTCGGCTGTTCCCTGTGTCGTCTTCTTTGACGAGCTGGACTCTCTGGCGCCCAACAGGGGGCGCAGTGGAGACTCTGGAGGAGTGATGGACAGGTAAGCGTTGACCTTTGACTTCAGTCGGAAAACTTTCCGGCGTTCTGCTTCATGACGTAAATAAATCTGCTCTTCTGTCCTCTGGTCAGAGTTGTGTCTCAGCTGCTGGCTGAACTGGACTCGCTGCAGTCGTCTGCTGGAGTTTTTGTGATCGGAGCCACAAACCGTCCGGATCTGCTGGACCAGTCGCTGCTCAGACCCGGAAGGTTAGAAATAAGCAAATAATGTTTACAATGACAAAACATATTGAGATTAACTGATTAATCAGTTATTGAAACAATCGTTAACTAATTCAGCAATCGATTAGTCGCTAACTGGAATATGCACTCAAAAAAAGACATTTTGCTTAAAAAAAAAAACAATATTCAGAGCAGTAATTCAACTAAAACTGAGTTTGCATTTAAGATAAAAGCACTTGTGTGTAAAAATGTGGATGTTGCTAATGCTAATTCAGCTGACTGACATTGAGGTGATTTTTTTGTTTTTTTTATCAAAACTTCCACATTTTGTTGATCATAACTGTTTTTTTTGTCAAAGCAATAAAAGGGCAAAACATCCAAGGGTGTGAATAGTTTTTTTCAGCAGAGATGAAGTATGAGCTTCTCTTGGACTCTGCAGGTTCGATAAGCTGGTGTATGTTGGGATCAATGAGGACCGGGCCTCCCAGCTGCAGGTTCTCCAGGCCATCCTCAGAAAGTAAGAACCGTCCTCTGGAGGCAAGAGGAAAATAAAATGTCTTTATCCGCAACATCAACTTATCTGTGCGGTATGATTAGGGCCATCGGAGATAAAAAAGAAGAAAAAAAGGAGCAAATTTCCACTGAAACATTTTGAGTTTCTGGAAACTCCAAAATTTTCATTTTTTTCTAAAAAGATTCTGAAATCAGTCAAAAAATGTTAGTTTTTTTTTCAATCAAATTTTCAACTTTTTAAACTCAGAAATGTCCTTTCAATATGTTTTGGGGGGGGGTATGTACTCCTTTTTATTTTTTATGAGATTTATTATCATTGTACAGTAATTTCTCTACAACACAACTTTGTATTGGTGTTATTTTTGATGCTTTAAGCTAAAAAAAAAAAAAAAAAAACAGATTCCCAGTTTGAGTTAAAATGTCTTCACTGTTTTTAGGTTCCAGTTAGATCCGGCCGTGAATCTGCAGGATGTGGTGGATCGCTGCCCGACTCGCATGAGCGGCGCCGATCTGTACGCTCTGTGCTCAGACGCCATGACGGCGGCCATCAAGAGAAAAATCCAACAGATCAACGACGGTAAGAACAAAGAAATGGCTTTAAAATGTTCTGTAATCCAGTCTTTCATGGCATTTTTTTCAATTAAGAGGTACACCAACAACACTCCAGGTTTATTATGGAATTATTTATGTATTTTATTGGTTTCTTTACTTTCTCATGTCCACATTTTCTTTTCCTCGGCCCGCCTTTTGTTGGTCAACATCAGCAGTTAATCCCTAATAATCTGTAATCTGGCCATTCTGTCCTCCAGGTCTGGATTCAGAGGACTCTCCTGTCCTCCTCTGTGCAGAGGATTTCTCTTCTGCTCTGAAAAACTTTAGGCCTTCTGTTTCCGAAGCGGAGCTGCTGCGGTACCGAAGCATTCACCAGGAACTCTCTGGACAGTAGAAAACCTCTGTGAGGTTTCATCAGGTTTAGCTGCTAAATGTAACATTAAGATGACGTTTGAGTTCTGAGTTGGCGCTTTTCACCGTCATTATTTTTCTAACATGTAAATGACACGAAGAAAGAAGCACATGCTAATAAATCAGTGAAGACTTTATTTACTGTGGATATCTCTTTTTTCTTTTTATTTTCTAAATGACTTTGAAATGGTTACATTGAATAAGATTTCCACTAAAATTTCAAATTCAGAGAAATAAATACTTAATATTTTTGATACTAAAATTTGACCATTTTATTTTTTTTGAAGCGATGGGTTCGCCGTGTAAGTGTAAGGGGAAAAATAAGGGAAGGGAAAAAACACTGAATAAAAAGGCGCATGCACCCTTTTTTCCTCAGTCTGCTGTTAAATCAGACAAAACTCCACTTTTAGGTCAGTTATAATTACTAAAATTATTCCTAATTCCTAAATGTCACAGTAATTAAAGTTGTTTTAATTAATAATTTAAGCATCAGCGATTTGATCTTATATCATTTTCCATCCAGTATAAAAAATACTAGAGTAAAAATATTATATAGTTAGAAAGTTGCCTCCCTCTTAATACAGATTCACATGGCAGAAATGTTTTCTCTATGCTTCTTTTGAGTTAAATACAGTCCGAATTAGCTAATTTTTCAGATTACCACAATTGCATTGAGCCAGAGGTTCCCAAACTGTGGGGCGCGCCCCCTAATGGAGGCACCGTGCCATTGCAGTGGGGGCGTGGGAAGCCATCTTGATGAAAAAAACGCATGAACGCTGTATGCGCAGGGTTTTTACCTTAGAATGGCTAATTCTGTTATTCCTCAGTCAATTTGATACAGTAGGAGCTTCCACACTTCCCATATCTGTGTGTCCTGTCACTTTTATCAGCAGTTAAAACTGTTTAATCTGTTGTTAACATGTGGTAACCAGGGGTGAAAGTAATTTTAAATTCTTCGGGGTACTATGAAAAAAAAATATATATATATATATATATATATATATTTCAATATATATATTTATATATTTTTATATATATATATATATTTGTTGCTACGCTGTTAATCTGTTGCTAAGAGATGATCGCGTTTTCTGGTAACCAAGTTCCACAAAGTTCCATAAAGTAAACATCTGAGAGAGCAGAAGAAATCCTGTTTTTTGAACAATAACAATTTTTGTTGCTAATCTGTTGCTAAGAGACGAGTGTGTTTACTGGTAACCAAGTGCCACGAAGTGAACTTCAGATTTGTACTTTTGCGAAATTTGCCAACGGTAAATATCTTGTATCTAATCAGATAAGCGTTATTTCGAAAGAGCTTTTGTTTTAGAAACTACTTATTAATTTAGTCTTTAGTCTTGTTTAGCACACTGAATGGAGGAAGTCAATGTAAGACGACATGCTAGTTATAGCCCACATGCCACTGGCTGCATTTAGGCTAATATTACCATTATTTGATCTTTATATTGCCTAATGTTTTGTGAAACCAAGTATAGGCTACAGAACAAAGACAGAAGTATTTACAGGAAGAGATGTTTAAGCAGAATCATTGCAAAGGCAGAAATGAGAAAAAAACACCATTTATCTTAAACTCCTAGAACTGGTTTTAATTCTTGAGTTAAAGGAATTCTAGTAAAAAACAGAAACACCCGCTTTAAAAGCAGACTTCAAATGTTCCTCTCTGTGAGCACCCTATGTATCATCTGACATTCGGACAGGTTCAGATCTGATGTCACTTGCCTTGTTAAATTTCCTGTTCCCAAGTTCTCTGACGAGGCCCAGAAATTTGATAACAAGTCAGATTTCTAAGTTTTAAAATGTTATCAGAAAGGTGAGGCAGGTGGGAAGGAGCAATGGGGGAGGAAAACCCCTCTGAAAACCCCTCTTCCAAACAGATCACTTCCAAACAGTGATCTGTTTGGAAGAACGGGATGGCTCCAAACTTCAACCAGACTGGCCACGGATACTGACTCAAGAATGCAGCCACCAAAAGTCTCCTCCTCTCCATGGATGGCATCAAGCTGTACGCCAAGAGCGAGCGAGACATCGACTCACTGATCCGCACCACCAGGATCTGCAGCACTGACATTGGGATGTCATTCGGACTAGAGAAGTGTGGCGGATGATTACAAAGAGAGGGAAGGTCATCCACACAGAAGGGGTCTCACTCCCAGAAGGAACAACAGCAGACATTGAGGACAGTTACAATTACCTGGGAATACCACAAGCAAATGGCAACCTCGATGAGGTCACAAGGAAAGGAGCCACAGCCAAATAATACCTCCAACGAATAAGGCAAGTCCTGAGAAGCCAGCTCAATGGCAAGAACAACATACGTGCGATAAACAGCTATGAGTTACCAGTAATCAGAGACCCTGCAGGAATAATCAGCTGGCCAAAGGAGGAGATGAAGACCACCGATGTTAAGACACTCTGAAACTACTGACCATGCATGGAGGGCTCCACCCCAAATCCAGCATTCTGACTAAACACGAGTCATAGGGAAGGTAAATAAGGCAGGTGATTCCTTGAATTTTCTAAATTGGGGGAACCAAACCTTTTTGGAAATAAAGGCCCCTCTTAGAGGATTAAGAGGCAGAGCCAGGACAACAGGTGGGCTTAAATAGACAGAGGGTAATTAGGGAGACTAGACATCTGGGAACAATCAAGACGGCACAGGGGAAATCAGATCCTCACACTAGGGCTGTACGAACAATTAGCCCTCAGGTCTCTCTGACAAACTGTTCTACAAAAAGGAGCCATAATACTGGATGGATAATAAATGACTAAAACTATATGATCACATAAAAAGTTTAAATAAGATTCATAAATATATATGTATAGAAAACAAGAAAAATGGCAAAACAAACCCTAATTGATTTCTATTTGCTTTTTCTCTTTCCCTCTGTCTGAGCCTCGCGTGGTGCATCTGACCTCTGACCTCAACTCCTCAAACCTGTCCTCCCATGGACCAGATGATGTCCCTCCTACAAAACCAGCCGATGAAAATGATCAAGAAGATCTGGAGGATCAAGAAGACAGAAAAGACCTCCAGGGGACAACTGTCAGTCTCCTGTTGGGCATTTGGACTGAAAACTGTGTGAGACTGAGCTTTAACAACCTCCGCTGGTCTGCTGACCAGTATCAACGTAGAGGAAGAAAAGCTAAACATGCTTCAGAGCTGTGAGAGAAGACGATTCTGAACTGTTGATGCTTGTTTCATCTGTGGACAACATGGACATTTCCTGAGGGACGATCTGGACAACCCAAAGATCCAACACCAGAACCAGTTGGACTGACAGGAAGCCAGAGGAGAGAGACGGGGGAGGATTTGGCTGCAGCAACGCTGAGACCGAGTGGGGGAGAGGGGCGAGAAGGAAGGAAGGAACAACATGAATCCACATGAACCACTGTGAAGGACAACCTGTCTGTAATGTCCATCTAGATCACGACTTTAAATCTGAAACAACAGAGCAACAGAGTGAGCAGCAAAACTTCACGCTACCAAGTATCAAGTACTTCAACTTTTGACACCAAAGAGGACAATGTCCAGAGCAACAGCTAGTTTGGATGTTTCTGAAAGGCTCTCCACTCAAAGAACTATTGCTGGTCCACTGTCAAGTGACCGAAGCAAGATTTATACTTTTATGACAGGAGGTAACAAATCCTCCTGAGCAGACAGGCGATCAGTGTTCCTGCTTCTACGCTTTACCTACTTTCCAGATGGAAAATCTGCGCTTTGTTGGGTTTTGAACGGACACTTATCTATACCTTCACTGCACTAATGTAATTTTTTTGTTTTGTTGGGTTTCCTAGAAAACACATGAAATTGGGTAGCTTAATTATGATCATTCTTAGTTGTTTGACTCCTAAGGATGTTTAAGAGTTTAGAAATTCATTCTTCTAGACATAAGAGAAGTCAATTTAAAATTAACTTTAATGTGTGTAAAAGACTCATGTGTTGTCTCTGCCTGGCAGAGCTTTCCATCCAGAATTGCTTCATGATTGATTGTCCTACAAGCTCTCTGTATTGTGCATAATTCATAAATAAACCTGATTGAGTGATTTTACCTGAACAGTGCTTGGTAAGTTTTTTTCCACAACAATGGACAAAAACATTAAAGGCTCTCAAGTAAAAGGCGTGGCGTTTTAGCTAATGTTGGACCCATGAGCAACATGCTAACATTAGCATATTAGCCTGCAAAAGACTTTTATGCGTCATCTTTTCAAAGAAAAATTTACCTGTAACCATATATGCGAGTAGTCAAGGCATACATGGCACATGAAAATATACTGAAGACGAATAACTCACCTTTAAAGAAGCTCTGTTTCTTCCAATGGAAGCTTCCCGCACTTTACTGCGCACCGCTGAGCTGAAGCATTCACTCCAGTGACAAAAATAGTCAAATCCAGTTTACTCAAAATAATGTAGTCTTGTACTTTTCTCAGGCCAAACATGTACATTGCTCACATTACTTGAGTTGAATAAACAATTTAGTGAGACTTGAGTAAAGCATACAAACCTAATTTAAGTAGGAATAGGTATTGCCTTTTAGAGTGTTCTAGGCAAGGCCGTAGGAACGAGTCTGTCATTGGGGGCGACGCATATCGGAAACCTGACAGATCAGTAAATATTTTGAGCAGAAATGTCAAACAATTATGCCATCATCACATCAGTAATGCGTTACTCTAATCTGACCCTTGTTTCAGTAACAAGTATTCTAACATGTTACCATTTACAATCCAATAAACAGATTAAAGTTATGCATAGTATAATGACCGTCATTCCAGGATGAACACTCACTTTAGCATTTGCCTCACAACTAGCAAGCTACATACTCTGGTAGCACAGACAGGCTGCCAGATTCTGATATATCTTATTGGTCAAAAGACATTTGATTATTGGTCAAAATGCACTGATATAAATTGACTTGCAGTTGAACTGGTTCTACTTCTTTCTAAAGCCAAAGTAAAAAACAAATAATAAAATAGGACTCGGCAGTTTTAAACTCAATACAGCAGTTTGACCAACAAAAATAAAATCTAAAAAACAAGTTTTGTTCTTCTTGAACAACTCTCTACATCAGTGCAACAATTTGATCTACAAAATAAATAAAAATGATACTTTTCACATCTAACAGACACCTTAGCTCCTCACTCAGTCTCACTTTCCAGCCCTGCATTCAGTAACTTACCAAACATGAGCCATAAAAACACTGAAGCAAAAAGCCTAAATGTTTTTATTCTCCTGTCATTTTCAGCCGTAAACATTTAACTAAAATATCTACGGATATGTGTTTCTGTCTCTGCCTCCCTCTGACTCTCTGCCTGGTGTTCCTGCATGGATTCATGGATTTACAACAGACACTACAGTAATTTACAGGATCAGAATGTGAACTAAATATAAAAAGCATGTTTTCATCATACAGAATGAGAATTTAAACGACTTCATTTTCAGATGTATACATTATTATACATCTCAACTCTATTTACTTTGTAGCAAAAATTTTCACTAATTTATTTTTAAACCTCTCCTCGAGCAGTTTTCTTATTGTCTCCTGTAATATAATTTTTTATATAATTAATTAATATAATTTGTATATCTTCACACTCTGAAACTCCACCTCTGAAACTCCTATGCAGATCAGGCATAGGAGATCCTATGCCTGATCTGCTCCTCTCATAATAAAATAATTTACCTTATTTAAAAATTAAAAACAGTTCATACATATTTCAATAAACTAAATGAAGACCTCACCTGAGCTTCTTCACCTTTCTTCAACATAATTCTAGCCCTGCTGTTCTCCTAAATATCTAAATAATATAATATAATATATAAATACATGTTAAGTGGTCGAGTATGATCAGGTGTTGCTCACTTTAAATAATAAAAAGGCTAATTTCGCTGCTTTTTCAGTCTCATTCTAAATCATTGTGACTAGTCTAGCTAACTTTTAAACAAAGTTAGCAGTTAAATTTTGGACATGTGACTATTCCAGAATTAAAACAGCTTAACCAAAAAAATTTAGTTCTATATATGAAAATAAACTGACAACAATATGTTATAAACGAGCGATATTCATGGCAAACGTCCTGACAGATCGGTTACCTCATTCAAACGGGAGTTTTTCTGACTCCGTCTGCTGCTGCCTTGAGAAGGTCCTCGCTGCAGCATGCAGAAAGGGGCGGGGACGGACCACTGTCAGCCTCATACCTTATATGGAAATGGGACCATTGCACTCCGGAAGTGAAGGGGGCGCTATTTTCCTAATTTCTAGTATAAATACCTTAAAGAAGCGGGTTTGAGATGCCGATTGAAAGAATTTTGAGAGGGTTCATGTGTTCGGCACACGATCCAAAATGGAAAAGGCGCAAAGTCAGCAAAAGGTATTTTTACCTTCTTTAAAATTTTTATCACATAGTAAATCAATACGCTTTTCTAGATGACGTTGAGCATATAATAAACAGCTGTAGACTATTGAAATGCGTAATTCATAGAAGGTAAGGTTAAATTTAGCATGTAGCATAGCTAATTATTTCCCTGCAGGGCACCATTAGATAAAAATAGAAAAGTAAATAAAATGTATAATTGATAAGTGTATTTTATGCTCAAACTTTGTTTTTTTATTTTATTTAACAGATCCACGTTTCTATTTGTAACATTCGTAACGGAGAGAAGATTATTCCGTATTGCACGAATGACGGATATTTCTGTCCTCTTTGCTCATACAAAGCCGATGAGTCGTTCAAGGTACAGAATCACATAACAAGAACTGCTACGGTTCAACATAACGGTATGTAAAGCTACACTTACACTATCATTTATTTATTTACCTTCTTAACAGTTTTGTAGTTGGTTTTTTTTTCATAAAAAAGACTAGAAAAAGGTTAATCCTTTTTGAAATATGTTTTTGCACGCCAACATTTCTGGAAAGTCTAACACTTTTTATAAACTAAAAGCTGCCATCATAGGTGGGTGTAGTTCCCTCTACTTCATATATTTATAGTAGTAAATAACTGCAAAAAACACTAGTAAGAGTAACAGTATTAGGTGATATATCTACTATTAAGTACGGTTTTACTGATCATAATGTGCAGTGTAATATTACCCATTTATTTCTGCAGACATGAATTAAAATGAAGGTATGTGCACTGATAGTTATTTTAAAAATGGAAATTAAAAATATTAATATAAGTGAGATGTTATTGTTGGACAATTATAGTTCTTTAGAGCTACCAGACTGCTTATTTCCAATCATTCCTCCGTTCAATGTTTACAGTCAATAGTGTGGGTAAGGCTGTTGTCTTATACATTAATTTGATTGTTAAAGTAATTTAAATTTTCCCTCTTTTCTTGAATGTTCTCTCAAACACCACAGGGATTGCCTAAACAAGGACTGTCCAACAACTGTGGAATGTTTGTAGTGATGGTAACATCCACTTCCTCCCACCATTTTGTTGTATTGTTTGTATAGACATAATCACATTTTTCTCCACAGTATGCTCTCTACTTTGTGATGGAAGCACCATTTGATTTCACGGAGGTAAGGAAACAGATAAGACTGCATGCTTTCTGTTGGAGATGTCATTAAATGCGAACCTGTCATGTCCACAGAATGACATGATGACAATACGAAGATGGTGGACTCTCACTCTCCTGAGAAACTTCCCTGTGAAGTAAGAATAATGGTGCAATATACCACATCATCATACACATAAGTCAGTTTTTTAAAGAAAATCTTCAATTTGTCCTTTTAAAAGGTCCAAAGAAGAACTACAAAAGGAGAGAAAGCGGAAAAAAGTTCATGAGGGGGCAAAATATGAGGTATGGTTTAGTTCAAATTCATCAGTGTGTAGTTTTGAATCATGTAATTTCTATTATGTCCGTTCACAATGCAGTTTTATGCAATGCTTGATTGTTAAAATATGAAACAAAATCAGGATAGGACAGTTAAAAAGGTTGAAACTGTTTTGATGTTGTTTGGACTTGGGCTCATCTTTCACTTTCAAAATATCTATATTTTTTTACAGACTCTGTGTGCTGATGACCACACCTATGCAAAAGCAACTGAGGCACAAATTGAGGTTAATTTTTAAAATGTACACATAACTATTATTTTTGATTTGTATTTAAACCAGAAATGATTTTTTTTTAAACAGGAAAATATATTTTTTGCACATCATTTTTTTATGACAGTAGAGATGGAAAGGGTAAGACACTGAGAGATACAAAGTGTTAATTACTGTTTTATGCTTCTCACCATGCAGGTACAAATGATGCCACCAATTTTGCAGGTAAAGATGCATTCATAATCATATGCGTCATAGCCATTATTCTGGTGATAGTCTTGCAATGCACCTGTTTTTCTGTAATTTTCAGATGCCTTTGGATGTACTGGAAGCTGTTCTCCAAGAGGTGATACTAGCACAGGGAGATGCAGCTTACCTCACCTTGGCATTAACCTGCAAGCGCTTTAAAGCCATTGTGTCTGACCCAGTGTTCAGGAAGAGGACTCACTTTGCTTGGCTGGATGGTAAGAACCTTTGACTTTTTTCCACATAAAACATGTTAAATTAGATTTAAACTACATGAAATTTATCATTCATTTACAGGTGAGATCAACTGGGGTAAATTTTCAAAGTCATTCAAGGCAGAAAACCGGATTCCTTTTGCAGTTGTTACGTGTTCTTCCTGTAACCGGCAATATAAAGACTGTGTGGGCTTCACTGGAAATGGAAGACGAGGAGATTACCCTCGTTACTACTGTGATGGCAGACCTGGACACTGCCCTGGATGTCAGTACTGAATGCAAGGAGAATAATAGTTGTTTTCCACAGTCTTTCACACATTTCAGTTGTCACACATTGTTCATTTTGGTGACATCTTTGTAAATCTGTTCTGCTGACATTTGGATTTGTTCTGTCATCCTTTAGTTTTTCACAATGTGTTCTTTAAACATTATGTACATTTTTTAGTGTTCCTTTTGTTGTAGTTCAGTTGATTTATATTGTTTAGTTTTTTGGTAGAACTGTTGTTTCCAGGAAAAGTAACATTGTGGCTCTAATATATTAAAGAGAAAGTAGAACCAATAAAGTAGTTGTAAATATATTGTAACAGCATTGTTTAACAATTGGATAACCTTGTTTTAAAATTTTGAAATACAAGCAAAGATAATACCTTTCAGTATTTCATGTGTAACGTTTCATATACTTTAACAATGACTGGAAGAAATAAAAATTGTCTTTGCAAACCTCAGTCGTTTATGTTTTAGCAATCAGAATCAACAGTTTTTATTTAAATAAAGCAACCAAATACAGAAACATGTTCAGTTAGAATCATACCATAATACAAAGATTAAAGGTATGCCGAGCGACGGTGGAGACCGGGTGGAGGTGATGGAAACTCGGGTGAGGAGCAGTTCTTCACATCAAGCCGGACTTTATGAAGGGTAATTCAAGAAGATGAGGAGACCGGCGCCGATAGGCTGAGACGGAGGCGCATGATGAGCTGATTGGCTGAATTGAAGAGCGTTAGAATGTACACATAAGCCTGATTTATTTATCTGGTGACTTCAAAGAAGCTTTTCATACAGAAACAATGATTAATCCACAGTGGATCATTCTCTTGTCAAATAAACTTTCTAAAACCTACTTTCTCTGAGTGTTTCCAGTTTGAAGCTACATTTAAAGTTTTACAAAAGTCTCTCTGGGTTTTGCAACAATTGAATATTTGAGCGCAGTTTGTGAATCAAATACAACTGGTAGAGTTGATATAGAATTTCTAAATTGAATAGTGGGACACCAGTCCAGTGTCTTTTATCAGATTACTGGTTAAGCTGGAGTCCTTACAGGAAAGGTTTCCAATGAGACTTTATGGTAAACAATGACAATAGTTGAGCTCACCTGCAACCAAGCATAATAGTTTTTGGCACTAGTTATATTTTAGATTTAAATTTATTTATTATAAGAGTACGTTTCACTACATCACAATCTATTAATTGAACTACAGCGTTCTTGAAGTATTTGGTATCCGTTTTCTTAATCTAGGATGGACTGGTGATCTGCCCAGGGTCATGCGTGCGTGTATGATAATTAATGGATGGATAAATGTGTTCCTAAATATTTTTTAAGCCTTTTGTTTCAGCTAGATTGGGTGACAATAGATAAATACATATACATAATAATTCATTATTGTTGCTTGTTTTAAGTTGTTTATTACTAATGTGATTTTAACATTAAAAAACAATAGTTTTAATTATTTTTTTAAAGGGACATACCACGTTACATTATTATTATTATTATTATTATTATTAACGCGGCTGGTACAGGAAATAGCGCCACTAGCGCCCCCTTCACTTCCGGATTGCAATGGTCCCATTTCCATATAAGGTAAGAGGCTGACAGTGGTCCGTCCCCGCCCCTTTCTGCATGCTGCAGCGAGGTGTACTTGGCTGCCTTTACTCTGAGCCGTTCAGAGGGGGGAGGGGCAGGAAGCGCTCTGCTGAATGCGCTGGTGTGCGCCTTCAAAATAAAAGCATGCGAGTGGAGGATTTTAAAATTCTTCGCAACTGAGGTGAAATTATTGGGGGGGGGGGGACGAATATGACTCTCTCCAATATTGGGGGAGAGGGGACATGTCCCGCCCTCCCCCCCCCGCTCATGAGCACACCCGTTGCCGTGGCAACCGCCTGCGCTCCACAAGCCGACCCGAGATTACGTTAAAAACATTGAACACTCAGTCCGTTACGATATTAGGTTTTCAGGCTTAATATTTATTTTGCGATCATTAATAAGCCTCTCATGAACACAGCGGTGGTTGATTATGTGACCAGCAGGTGGTGATCTATTTTAAAAATAAAAAGATGCACAGATTTTTCTTCTTCTTCAGTGCACAATATTTTATTAAACAATTCTTTAAAACAATTTTTTTTTTAAAAACGAGGCTTCAGGCCTACTACTCGGTCCCTGAAACAAAAGGAACACCCAAGGAAAAAGGACAGACAAGATCAATTATTCCAACAGAAATAAAGCAAAACATGCAATGCAAAAGAAATTAGTAAATCAAACAAAACTAAAAGAAAACAATGGAGAAAAAGTTTGGGAACCACTGCATTAAGCCAACATTTATGTATTAAAATGTTTTTATTTGTCTAATTGTAAATGTATGTTTTTTTTTTCTTTAAACTTGAATAGTGAAAGAAGGGTATAAAAACTGCATCAGCAAAGGTAAACGATGGGGGGGAAATCAATCAAGTGCAACAAATGTAACATTTTATTCACATTTATTTTATATAAAATTTATTTTATTTTATATAACACCTTTTAAGAAAATACCAGACTTCACAATGTAGAAACTCTGAAAACTGAAATTCAGTTTAACTGGAGGAAAACTACAATGTTATTACAAAAATATTCAATCCCAACATTGTCCCTGTTAAAAAAAACAGCAATAATGGCATTTTTCTTTTAAACGTCACTATGGAGCAAAAATTATGACGCTGCAAATTTTCGACCCAAAATCCCAGACAGTTATAGGATTTGTGATTTGTACCAATTTTCAAGTAAAATGTAAAATGAACTGTGAAGGGTGACTTTCTAAAACAAAACCACAAAAAATTACATTTTATACAAAACCAAACAGCAACAGTATCAAGTGATGCATCGTAGCAACATGAAATTAATGTTTTCACATTGAAAATCTCAATGAGCATCTGTAAACATCCATCCATCCATCCATTTTCTTGCACCCTTTTTCCCTCAGTGGGGTCGGGAGGGGTGCTGGTGCCCATCTCCAGCCAACGTTTCGGGCGAGAGGCGGGGTCACCCTGGACAGGTCGCCAGTCTGTCGCAGGGCAACACAGAGACACACAACCATGCACACACACACCTAGGGACAATTTGGAGAGGCCAATTAACCTGACAGTCATGTTTTTGGACTGTGGGAGGAAACCGGAGTACCCGGAGAAAACCCATGCACGCACAGGGAGAACATGCAAACTCCATGCAGAAAGACCCCAGGCCGGGAATCGAACCCAGAACCTTCTTGCTGCAAGGCAACAGCTCTACCAACTGCGCCACTGTGCAGCCCCATCTGTAAACAACCCGTAAATTATTCAAAATGTACAGAAAGATACAACAGTGTACTATGACCAATATAGAGAGAATAAATGCTTTTCTGCTAAAAATGTTTGAAAACTCAAATTTGCTAGAAAAAACCTTAATTTTGAGATTACTCAAACTATCTAGTGCAAAAACTCGAAAATTTCAGGAATTTTAACATTTTTCGACTTCTGGAAAGTCCCTCAGTAGCAAAAATCGAACATTTCTAACTTTTGAAAACAAAAAAAAAAATTAAATACGCTGTCGTACCAACTCTCCGTAATCGCAGAAAGAGGCATTTCTCTTCATTGATAAAGTTTGTTACAAGCGACGGAATGAGCTCTTAAGCGTTGCAGTGTTGGCTCTTAAAAGAGCCTTTGTTTAGTTGATGTCTGTGAGGGATGGAGTTCACTTCTTGGCTGCTGCCTTCTTGACTTTGGGCTTAGCGGTCTTCTTCGCTGGAGCTTTCTTGGCTGCTGCCTTCGCAGGGCTCTTAGTGGCCTTCTTGACCGCCTTCTTAGGGCTCTTCGCTGCCTTCTTGATGGCTGCCGGTTTCTTAGCCTTCTTAGGAGACTTCTTGGCAGCAGCAGGCTTCTTGGCTGCTACTTTCTTGGGCTTCTTGGCCGCCGCTGCTGCGGGTTTCTTCGCCGCCGCGGGTTTCTTCGCTTTAGCAGCGGGTTTCTTCGCGGGCTTCTTCGCCTTGGTCTCGGCCTTGCTGCCCATCTTGAAGGAGCCGGAGGCCCCGGTTCCCTTGGTGTGGACCAGGGTTCCCTTGGTGAGCAGGCTCTTAATGGCGGTCCTGACTCGGGCTTTGTTTTTGTCCACATCGTATCCTCCGGCGGCCAGAGCCTTCTTGAGGGCGGCCGCCGACACGCCGCCTCGCTCCTTGGAAGCGGCCACGGTTTTCACGATCAGCTCGCCGACGCTGGGGCCGCTCTTCTTGGGCTTGGGGGCCTTCTTCTTGGCCGCTTTGGCTGGAGCGGCGACGGGCGGTGGAGCTGGAGCGACTTCTGCCATCTTCTGCTGGCGATTCAACAACAGTCAGAGTGGAAATGAGAAACCCGGAGCAGCGCGCGGCACTTAAACGCACCATGAGAACCGTGGAGACTCAACCGCGTCCGGGGCTCTTCGCAGCAACATGGACTTTAAAACTTTGTGTTTCTCGGCGGCATAAAACAGCTGAAATCTCCGTGTTGGATCAGCGCTGCGGGCCGACAGTGTAGTGGATCCGTAGCGGACTAGTTTCTCTTCGTGTTCAGCTTCTGGAAATCTCTGAAGCTTTCTGCTCTTTGTTACCGGAGCCTGAAAACTGCACCGATTCACGGCGGAACATGCTGATAATCGCTGTATTTTCCGTCCTTTCTCCTCGTCAGATCCTATCATCCTTATCAAATACTGTCTGGACGCTTCTTGACATGTTAGTGTAAAGACTGAGAATAAAAACAACCAGCCGCGGAGTCTCATTTCTTCCTGAAATGAAGATATTGTAGCATCAGCAAACACATTGATGATGGCGTCTCATGATGTTGCCAGACTTCCTAGCAGCGCTAATCAAAGTCATATTTTCTGCTGTCAGCTCCTGAAATTAATAAAAAAATAACTTCAAGATTATAACTAGAAGTTGAACTGAATGAATAAAGTATTTTCTACACTTTCTCAATCTGCCCTGGGTTTTACAAAGTTAGTTTGAAACAGAGTATTTGTGTTTTTGGCTTCCTTTGTGTGCCTGAATAAAATGACTTAAACACATTCCTTCAATTGTTTTGCTTCTTAATTAGCTCTATTTTAATCTCTTTTTAAATTGCCACATTTTTTATTACATCCTGAGAGAAAAACGATGGGCTTTAATGTATATATGATAACAGATTAGATGTAAGATTTTGCTCTTCAGTCCAAGTAAAATCGATTTATAGAGTGAAAACATTTCACTCTATAAATATGGAATCAAAATCATTATTCTAAAAAATGTTTTATTGTAAGAGCCCCAAGAAAAAGGATTTCAATAAACTTTCAATAACCCAAGGACTGATTAACATGTAATGTGTGTAAACTTCGGAACATCACTGCTGAAAAGTAAATTGGTGTTTTTGAATTTGAAGTCCAGAATCTGCTTTGCTTTTTAAATAACAAGGACGTTTTTTTTCTCATAACATCTTAGAAAACTTATACTGAATAACAAACAAGAAAAAAATATCTTTAAAAGTTAATTTTAATTGAAATTTTTGGGAAATATTTCCACTGAGATGTTGCCAAAAGTTTTCTTATAGTCATCCTCACCCTCTGGACCTGGGTCACGTGTTTTCATCACAGTACAGAAACTGGCGTTTTAGTTTTTCTGCATTCTCACTGGGAAAAATGCAGAAAGACCAGAAGTCCTGCGTTGCAGCAGGCAGACAAGAACCAAGCGTCAATTTTTAATGCTTGATAAGCTGTTAATTATATATCTTTGCTAAACATAAAAATAATTCCAGAAAAGATAGAACTTTGGAATGACAGAAAACTAGGCAAACTGTTTAAGTTTGAGCTAAAAGAGGGAGCAACACTTTGCTTTTTACAAATGTCTTTTAAAAAAATGGTGTAATATTGTATGAAGTTTGTTTTTTTCTCAATTTCTTATAGTTTGAAATGATTAAAATGTAGGTCAGTAGATTCCATTTTGGGCTGAACATTTTTAGAAACACTTTAGCTGTTTACTTGAAACCCATTTTTTAAAATCAGTTTACCATTAGGTAAAAACTATCAAGGGTTTAAAATTTAGATTTCTAGATCAATGGGAATCCAACTTTAGTTTTAAACAGATCTTCAATGCATTTGCAGTTGAAGTTCTCAAAACGTTTATTTTAAGGGAAAAACAGACGTTTATCAAGCCCTGATTACTTATTTGCATTTTAATTTAGAGAACTTTATCTTTCATTACTCTAACCTCCAATACACCATACTTTTACATTTCAGGATGGTTTATTTTTGTTTTCACTTTATTAAACTTAAAGTCCATGGAATTTAAAGTACTGAACCATTTTAGATCATCAGTACAGCTTAAGAACAGTTCCAGTGTTTTTCTTTTTCTAAGAGTCATGTGTTATAGCTCAATCTTCCTGAACAAAGCAGACTAAAGCGTCAGGGTCAGCGCTCTTCAGACATTGTGGGTAGCCCTTAAAAGAGCCTTCGGGTTGAGCAACTTCCGCAGCGGACAGTTTACTTAGAGCTTGTGTACTTGGTGACCGCCTTGGTGCCCTCAGACACGGCGTGCTTAGCCAGTTCGCCGGGCAGCAGGAGCCGCACGGCGGTCTGGATCTCCCTGGAGGTGATGGTGGAGCGCTTGTTGTAGTGAGCCAGACGGGAAGACTCGGAGGCGATGCGCTCGAAGATGTCGTTGACGAACGAGTTCATGATGCTCATGGCCTTGGAGGAGATTCCGGTGTCAGGATGGACCTGCTTCAGCACCTTGTACACGTAGATGGCGTAGCTCTCCTTCCTGGTCCTTCTCTTCTTCTTGCCTCCTTTGCCGGCCGCCTTGGTCACGGCTTTCTTGGAGCCCTTCTTGGGCGCAGACTTCGCAGGTTCAGGCATCTTCTCTCGGAGTGAAGTTGACGCTATGGTTCGGAGACCATTCTTATACACAGTGCATGTAAATTCAGCTGTACTGTCCCTTCACTGTGATTGGCTGAGCAGTTCAGCGGGCTTCCAATGAGAGGCGGAGGATCAGTGGTTTTAAAATCCCCGCGCGCGCAAATTCAGTGTTCACAGAACATGTTAAAACTCGGATTAGGAGGTGAAACTGAAGCAATACAACACTGTTACCTTTCAGACAAGCTAAAGACAGAATTTCATAGTACAATCGTTTAAAAAATTAACTAAGATTGAGATTCTACCTGTCTTGGCACATAGTAGATTTACTGTGTTCTAGTCATATTCTGGGGTTTTGAAGACTTTCCACTTTTATTATACTTTTATTAAACCTTTATTTCACAAGGAGAATCCTGAGAAGATTTAAAAATCTTTTAGTAAGAAAATCCTAGCCATGAGAGCAGCACACAGATAACAGGACATTCCCACTAAAAACAATAAAAGTTAACACTATCATAAATTTAAGAAAATAAAAGATTGTTTGGTTGAAACATTTACAGGTGGACAGGCACATGCAGAGGGGGGGGGGGGGGTGGGTGCTGGGGGTGCTTGAGCACCTGCCCTTTTTGCTCCTTGCCCCCAAGTGCCCTTTTGGTCTATTTTTATTTTTTTATTTATTTATTTATTTTTGTATTATTATTTTCTAAGCCCTCTTCTGACATATAACATGTACTAAAATCATTATTTGTTTATTTTATTTATTTATTTATTTTTGGACAACATAATAAGCCCTCCGGTCACCTTGTTACCTTTGACCTTTTGCCCGTGACGCATGACGCAGTTGCCTCTCGCGCAGTGCGAAAGCGGCTAACTGGAGCTCAACGTAGGGAACGTTCCAGATTACAGAACAGTTTTTGGTTAATTAAAAATAAAAACGTTTTTGGTGAATAAAGTGGAGTAACTTGCTACTTGTCAGATGAAGGAAAACGCTTAAGTATCGTTTCTGCTTCAGCTCGGAGTCGCGGTTTAAGCAGAGAGGTAATGAAATACAACAGACACTGACAGGCCTCTGTGTCTGCCTTTCTCTGATGAACTACTGAGCGGGAGGAGACAGCCAGGTGAGGAGAAACTGTTCTCATCTATCGATCCAGTATTTCTATCATACAGACATTAGGCTGTTGTTGCGCTATTAGCTAGCTGATAGCTAACGACTATGCTAGCAAAGCAACTAAAAGCTTCTTCCCTGTACCGTTAATGATGGGTCATTCTTCAGTATCGCTTATGCAATAAGGGCACATCGCCCGTCCAAAACTTATCATCTCCATAACGGATATATGTCCGATCTTCTAATTTCCTTTGCTGCATAATTTCCTTTGCTGCATAATGTACATTGGATTTATTCTGGCGTTAGGTAAATGTATCTTGAAGGAAAATAACACTTAAATAAAAGTCCAAGAGGGATATTCATTTAGAATTAAAAATAACTCACCGTGAATTACCATGATGGAGATAAAGTGTGTAATTAATGAAGGGAAAGAAACTCAATCCAGACTTTAAGCTTATAGTCTGGTTTGCAGAGTATGAAGTTACATTTTTTCCCAATTATTCAATGGAGGAAAAAAAAACTGACCTCAGTTAAGTAAAATAAAATTGTAATCCAAAGTTTTGTAAATGTAATGATTCCTTTTTTACAAAAACTAATTATTTTGTTTAAAAAACTTTTTTTAATTAAATAACACATTTTTGTCTTGTGAACTTAAAAAGTTATTTGCCAAACATAAACTTTTATTTTCACACATCAGAAATCGTTTGTGATTTTGGGCCCTGCCCACAATGTCATGTGAGAATCACAAGCAAAACTTTGAGTCATACAAAAACTTAGAATATCAAGAAAATAATTCTGACATGCACAAATGTTTGTTTTGCAAAAAAAAGAAAAAATTCGCTTTATGAGACAAATGTGTGATTTAAATGTTTAAAAAAGTTTTTTAAACATAACTCAGCAGGCTTTTCTCATGGTGACATGCATTAACAATTCAATTTTTTCTTTTTTTTTTCTGCAGTTCCACATTAAAGTTTGATGCAGCTCTGCTTTCCTAAATGGACCATCTTCATCTCCACTGCAGCAAACAGGCAGCTCTTTTTATATAGATTACAGTCCACTAAAAGGTGGCATTGTGCCCTTGTTTATATTTTTAATACTATAATTCTGTAAAGACACAATATGTCTGGTGGTCCAGCTCTGATTTACAAATCTTGCTAAATTGCGGGTTTCAATATTGCAATACTTTCCTATAACAAAATAGACCCGAGGAAAGAAATTACTAATAAAATATCTTACATATGCGTATAGAGATTTTCCTTAGCTTTGCAATTTTGTAATTTATCATTGTTTATTAAACTCTTAAAGCTGGGTGGCTTTGTTAATATTTTGTCCTAGAATGCGGTTAGATGTGCCCTTTTTTTAGTTTTTTTGAGCACCTGCCCCTTTAGGGGTCTCTGCACGGCCCTGCATATATATTTAATATTTAAAAAGTAAGGGGATAGTGACAGTTGAAGCTTTCCTTGTTTTCCATGGTTGAATTTACTTCAAAACCAATTGATGTCACTTCCATTAAATGGTGTTTATGAAATTTTAGACTTTTTGAAGGCAAAACGGAAACATCCTAACAGGGTGGAAAGTTAGTACTGGGACATAATATGAAGAAAATATCAAATAAGAAAAATAGTTTCAACACATTCAATTGCATATTAAAATAAGGTTTAGTGCAGTTAATCAACTTATTCAAGAAAAACATTATATATATATATATATATATATATATATATATATATATATATATATATATATATATATGTGTGTGTGTGGGGGGGGGATCAGTTGCTGAGGACTTTGGATCAAGGAACCTCCCCCGCTTCCATTAAAATATGAGTATTATCTGTTCCTATAAATGTTTTGTTTTATTAAAAACTGTTTCATTGTCCATGTTTAGCGGAATATTCACGTGTATGTTGGTAGCTATTCGGACTGAGAGTGAAACAAGTTTAGACAGTGATCAGTTTCTAACAGGCGCTTAGGGCAGCCTCAGGTCAGAAGGGTCCTAAGGTTCAAAGAAGAAGAGAAGATGGTGAATGTAACCGTTATAGTGTAACGCACGGATCGATGAACGTGTTTTGTATGTTCAGAAAAAAGGAAGTAAAGGAAATTTACAACCACTGCATGTCTCGACACCACTTTTGTTCGAGTGTGCAACATATATATATATATTATAGTTTAAACTTCATGAGGAAGTCTGTTACTCTGCACTGTGGACACAATGAAATTAAGCATGTTGGTCAACAAAAAGGTGTGTAAAGAACAAAATAATATTTAAAAGGCATTTCATTTATATTTGAATAATGGCAAACATCTAAATGTATAATTAAAATACTTTGATTTAAATATTTGGGAGATTTTTCAAAAAATAATTGTTAGCTAAACACGGGGATATGGAATGCTGCAGCAAAAGAAGAATCACCCAGGAACAACCAAAGGAAACAGTTAAACTATTTTATTTTTGGTTTAGTTAGTTTAGTGGGGTTTTTTCCTGTTCAACACTTGGAGATTAAAGAAAGTTGGTTGCAATCTGCAGCTTTTCCACAAGATCCTTACACATGTTTTTTTTCCCCATCTCCACTGAATTAATATGGTTTTCCCTATTGAAAGCTACGCTAGTATCATAGCGTATAAATGTTTAAAAGTCTGTCTTCAAGCAGCTGTTCAATTTTTCCTCAGCAACTTAGTTAAACAACCTCAGTCAGATTGGATGAAAACCATCTGTGAACATCAGTTTTCAAATCTGAACGTTGAAATTTGACGAGGTCACACTAATGCATGAATATACTATCATTTAACCCCTTAAGTGGCAGTACCAAAAAAACCTGAAAAGGGATACCCAGATTAAATAAGCTGCTGTTAATTTTGGAGTACATGCAAAAGCTTGGTCTCTTTATAAAGATGACAAGCTAAATTTTCTATTTTTTCAGTCAAAAATACTTTAACTGTAAGTAGTTTGTAGCTATTATGTTTGTAACACAAAAGAAATTGAAAAAATTTGCTTCACTCAGATTTTTCATTTTTATTTCTATGCAAATAAATATTAAGGTCCTCGCCTCCTCGTTCCCCTCCCGAGTCCTCGCCTACTCGTGCTCCTCCCGAGTCCTCGCCTCCTCGTGCTCCTCCCGGGTCCTCGCCTCGTGCTCCTTCCGAGTCCTCGCCTCCTCGTGCTCCTCCCGGGTCCTCGCCTCGTGCTCCTTCCGAGTCCTCGCCTCCTCGTGCTCCTCCCGGGTCCTCGCCTCCTCGTGCTCCTCCCGAGTCCTCGCCTCCTCGCGCTCCTCCCGAGTCCTCGCCTCCTCGCGTTCCTCCCGAGTCCTCGCCTGCTCGCGCTCCTCCCGAGTCCTCGCCTCCTCGTGCCCCTCCCGAGTCCTCGCCTCCTCGTGCCCCTCCCGAGTCCTCGCCTCCTCGTGCTCCTCCCGAGTCCTCGCCTCCTCGTGCCCCTCCCGAGTCCTCGCCTCCGCGTGCTCCTCTCGAGTCCCCTCCTCCTCGTGACTCTTTCGAGCCCTGTGCCAGCCCCTCTAAACCCTTGACTGGTAAATTGAGAGCTTCGCTTGTTGACTCAGCTCTGTCTTCACTGCCACCAGACTCTCTTCATCACAACAGACTGGGACAGCGCCCGTTTCAAAGGCACCAATCCGCCTGTCGACCTCCCGCTTCCTACTTCCCTCATTCGTGAGCAAGATCCCAAGATACTTAAACTCCTCCACTTGGGGCAGGACACCCACCCTGACCCGGAGAAGGCACTCTACCCTTTTCCGGCTCAAGACCATGGCCTCGAATTTGGAGGCACTGATCCTCATCCTGGCCGCTTCACACTCGGCTGCGAACCTCTCCAGCGAGAGCTGCAGATCACGACCTGATGAAGCCAATAGGACCACATCATCCGCAAAAAGCAGAGATGCGATCCTAAGGCCACCAAAACGATCCCCTCAACACCTTGGCTGCACCTAGAAATTCTGTCCATGAAAGTAATGAACAGAATCAGTGACAAAGGGCAGCCTTGGCGGAGTCCAACTCTCACCGGAAACGAGCCCGACTTCCTGCCGGCAATGCAGACCAGACTCTGACACCGGTCATAAAGGGACCTGACAGCCCGTATCAAAGGGCCCGGTACCCCATACTCCCGGAGAACCCCCCACAGGGCCTCCCGAGGGACACGGTCGAACGCCTTCTCCAAGTCCACAAAACACATGTAGACTGGTTGGGCGAACTCCCATGCACCCTCCAGGACCCTGCTGAGGGCGTAGAGCTGGTCCAGTGTTCCATGACCAGGACAAAAACCACACTGCTCTTCCTGAATCCGAGGTTCAACTATCCGACAGAATCTCCTCTCCAGGACCCCTGAATAGACCTTACCAGGGAGGCTTAAAAGTGTGACCCCCCTGTAATTGGAGCACACTCTCTGGTCCCCCTATTTGAAAAAGGGGACCACCACCCCAGTCTGCCAATCCAGAGGAACTGCCCCTGAAGTCCATGCGATATTGCAGAGTCGTGTAAGCCAACACAACCCTACAGCACCCAGAGCCTTAAGAAACTCTGGGCGGATCTCATCCACCCCCGGGGCCCTGCCACCAAGGAGCTTTTTAACCACCTCAGCGACCTCGTCCCCAGATATTGGAGAGCCCGACCCAGAGTCCCCAGGCTCAGCTTCCTCAACAGAAGGCATGTTGGTGGGATTGAGGAGGTCTTCAAAGTATTCTGCCCACCAGCCCCGAGTTGAGGTCAGCAGCACACCATCCCCACTATAAACAGTGTTTGTGCTGCACTGCTTCCCCCTCCTGAGACGCCGGATGGTGGACAAGAATCACTTCGAAGCAGTACGGAAGTTTCTCCATGGCCTCTCCAACTCCTCCCACGCTCAAGTTTTTGCCTCAGCGACCACCCGAGCTGCATGCCACTTCGCCCGCCGGTACCCATCAGCTGCTTCTGGAGTCCCACAGGTCAAAAAGGCCCGATAGGACTCCTTCTTCAGCCTGACAGCATCCCTCAACGTAGGTGTCCACCAACGAGTTCGAGGGTTGCTGCCGTGACAGGCACTGACAACCTTATGGCTGCAGCTCCAATAAGCTGCTTTGACAATGGAGGCACAGAACATGGTCCGCTCAGACTCAATGTCCCTCACCTCCCCCGGAACGTGGTCAAAGTTCTGCCAGTGATGGGAGTTAAAGCTCCGTCTCACAGGGGACTCCGCCAGACGTTCCCAGCAGACCCTCACTACACGTTTGGGCCTGCCAGGTCTGACCGGCTTCCTCCCCCACCAATGGAGCCAACTCACCACCAGGTAGTGGTCAGTAGACAGCTCCACACCTCTCTTCACCCGAGTGTCCAAGACATGCCGCCGCAGATCCGATGGAAAAGTCGATCATTGAACTGTGGCCTAGGGTGTCCTGGTGCCAAGTGCACATATGGACACCCTTAATGCTTGAACATGGTGTTTGTTATGGACAGTTCGTGACAAGCACAGAAGTCCAACAACAGAACACCTCTCGAGTTCAGATCTGGGGGACCATTCCTCCCAACCACGTCCCTCCAGGTCTCACTGTCATTGCCCACGTGAGTGTTGACATCCCCCAGTGGAACAAGGGAGTCCCCAGGAGGGGCACTCTCCAGTACCCCCTCTAAGAACTCCAAGAAGGGTGGGTAATCTGCTTCGTCAGCTCCAGCGTCTGTCTCATAATCTGTCTGCTCCAGCTTGTGCTACCGACACACACAGCCAGTCTCAATGCCACACAATTCTTGCGTAAGGATTTTCCTCCTCTTCGTCCTCGAGGTCTTGTCCAAAGAACAAACCCATTACATTGGTACAAAGTTCTTGTGTAGCATTGAGGGCTTTGCGTAGACCCCAGATCATACCTGCCCCACAAATACCGATCAGATCCTTGTCAAAAATGTTTGAAAAATTGTTTTTCCTTGGCTGAGTCTGGCCAACAAAATTCTCTGCTGGTAGTTGTTCTTCTTCTTCTTCTTGGTTTGGTGGTGGAAGAAACTGCTGATCATCAAATTGGAAATCTGTGTAACATGTCTGGGTGGCAGCTTCTTTGACCTGACGTGGTCTATTCAATGCTCTTATAAGGTCCACGCGAGACAGAGGCACGCCAGTGCAAAATATCTTCGATTTTTCAACAAGCCCCATTGTGGAGCGGGAGGTTGGAAATGTTGTCTTTTCTTGAGCCATGTGACTCCTAAATCTTTCAAAGTCAAAGCCCTGATCCAGTTCGGGCTGATTATCTTTGTGGAGCCCCAAACCAGCTCCAATCCAGCTTGGCGAATTTGACAAAAAACTCATTCTCAAAAGATGTCCGTAAATATCTGTTATCTGTCGCTTGCTGAAGGAAGTTGAATACATATAACAGAGATCTTCTGTATATAACCGCCTCTGTGACGTCATAAGAGGGTTTACTTATCTAGCCACGTCACTGTGTATGTTGCGTAGGCCCAAGGCAGGTGACATCAGCAAGGTGAATCCCAGAGCATATCACGTGACAGGCTGAAGCTCGAACGCCATATCACCTTAGGTTTTTTTTATTATAAAAATATATATAAATGGCATTAATTTATTTAATAAAATTTAAATAAAAATTGTATACTTCTTTTCTATTTGCAGTCTTCTGATTTAAATATAATAATAATAATAATAATAATAATAATAATAATTCCACAGGCTAATAAATAAAAAAATAATAGAAACATAATAAATCAACCATTCAGTCTCATGCCTTGGAGTGATTTGCCACACAGTGATCCTTTGTGCAAGAAAACGAGCACAAAGGAAACATTAATTATCGCTCAGGTTGCCACACTGATCTAATCTGTTGTGCTCAAGCCAGAGACCTGGAATCTCTTCTTGGATGCTAATTCATCGATGTCTGGGTTCAGGCTCTGAGCTCAGGAAATCCTCAGAATTGAGCAAAGGTGTTCATCAGTCAGACGACTCCTGTGAGATGTACCGCAGTGAAGTTAGTTTCAAGTTGGATATTCGATATTCGAGCTCCGGGGAGTAGCGGCGTTTAGCTAAAGGTTGATCCGATTTATGAACGCTAATGTCGGCCGGCGGTTCTCCACCGCTCCCGGCCGCAGCACCCGAAGGTTCACTTAGGGACTGTCAACAAATTACCGAACCAAACCTTCCTGTCAAAGAATGTTAATAAATGCCTTGAATTGTAACACAATAACTAATTGAAAGTGCTATTTCATGCTTTTACATGAGACTCAATATCATCTATTAAATTTTAAAGTCATACAATATTTCAATTATTTTAATATTAAATAATAGAATGTTCTCTTCAATAGCTTCCAGGTCATGTGACCTATTGATTCAAAATCACTTTCAAATAATTATACTAGTCTCTATAGATGAGGCACAAACTTTTGTTTTCCATTTTTAGCCATTTTCCATTTTTTTAGGAATTTTTTTACTCAAAATTGAGGGTTTTTCTTCAATAGCTTCCAGGTCATGTGACCTGTTGACTCAAAATCACTTTCAAATAATTATACTAGTCTCTATAGATGAGGCACAAACTTTTGTTTTCCATTTATAGCCATTTTCCATTTTTTAGGATTTTTTTAACTCAAAATTGAGGGTTTTTCTTCAATAGCTTCCAGGTCATGTGACCTATTGACTTAAAATCACTTTCAAATAATTATACTAGTCTCTATAGATGAGGCACAAACTTTTGTTTTCCATTTTTAGCCATTTTCCATTTTTTAGGAATTTTTTTACTCAAAATTGAGGGTTTTTCTTCAATAGCTTCCAGGTCATGTGACCTGTTGATTCAAAATCACTTCCAAATAATTATACTAATCTCTATAGATGAGGCACAAACTTTTGTTTTCCATTTTTAGCCATTTTCCATTTTTTAGGAATTTTTTTACTCAAAATTGAGGGTTTTTCTTCAATAGCTTCCAGGTCATGTGACCTATTGACTTAAAATCACTTTCAAATAATTATACTAGTCTCTATAGATGAGGCACAAACTTTTGTTTTCCATTTTTAGCCATTTTCCATTTTTTAGGATTTTTTTAACTCAAAATTGAGGGTTTTTCTTCAATAGCTTCCAGGTCATGTGACCTGTTGATTCAAAATCACTTCCAAATAATTATACTAGTCTCTATAGATGAGGCACAAACTTTTGTTTTCCATTTTTAGCCATTTTCCATTTTTTAGGAATTTTTTGGTCAAAATTGAGGGTTTTTCTTCAATAGCTTCCAGGTCATGTGACCTATGGACTCAAAATCACTTTTAAATAATTATACTAGTCTCTATAGATGAGGCACAAACTTTTGTTTTCCATTTTTAGCCATTTTCCATTATTTAGGAATTTTTTGGTCAAAATTGAGGGTTTTTCTTCAATAGCTTCCAGGTCATGTGACCTATCGACTAAAAATCACTTTCAAATAATTATACTAGTCTCTATAGATGAGGCACAAACTTTTGTTTTCCATTTTTAGCCATTTTCCATTTTTTAGGAATTTTTTGGTCAAAATTGAGGGTTTTTCTTCAATAGCTTCCAGGTCATGTGACCTATCGACTAAAAATCACTTTCAAATAATTATACTAGTCTCTATTGATGAGGCACAAACTTTTGTTTTCCGTTTTTGGCCATTTTCCATTTTTTAGGAATTTTTTGGTCAAAATTGAGGGTTTTTCTTCAATAGCTTCCAGGTCATGTGACCTGTTGACTCAAAATCACTTAGAAATTGTTCTACTAGTCTCTATAGATGAGGCACAAACTTTTGTTTTCCATTTTTAGCCATTTTCCATTTTTTAGGAATTTTTTTACTCAAAATTGAGGGTTTTTCTTCAATAGCTTCCAGGTCATGTGACCTATTGACTTAAAATCACTTTCAAATAATTATACTAGTCTCTATAGATGAGGCACAAACTTTTGTTTTCCATTTTTAGCCATTTTCCATTTTTTTAGGATTTATTTGGTTAAAACTGAGGGTTTTTCTTCAATAGCTTCCAGGTCATGTGACCTATTGACTAAAAATCACTTTTAAATAATTATACTAGTCTCTATAGATGAGGCACAAACTTTTGTTTTCTGTTTTTAGCCATTTTTCATTATTTAGGAATTATTTTACTCAAAATTGAGGGTTTTTCTTCAATAGCTTCCAGGTCATGTGACCTGTTGATTCAAAATCTGTGTGAAATTGTTCTATCAGTCTGTATAGATGAGGCACCCTCCTTATTTCCCCATTTTAGATATTTTAATTTTTTTTCCATAATTTAAATTAAAAAATATGATTGGTGTTTAATAGCTTACATTTCATGTGACCCACTGACAAGGAACAAAAAGGGTTAAATTGAATAGGTATGAGTGTGCACCACCTAGTCTAGTAGAATAATTTTACATTTATTTTGAGTAAATTGATCACATGACCCATAAGCTATTAAGAAAATTCAATCAATCAATCATCTTCCCCTTGTCTGCAGTCGGGTTTAGGGGTCAGCAGAGGCCCAGACTTCCCTCCCACCAGCTCCTCCAGGGGAATCGCAAGGCGTTCCCAGGCCAGCTGAGAGACATAGTCCATCCAGCGTGTCCTGGGTCTTCCTGTGGGCCTCCTCCTGGTAGGACGTGCCCAAAAGACCTCACTAGGGAGGCGCCAAGGAGGCATTCTAATCTGATGCCTGACCCACCTCAGCTGGCTCCTCTCAAAGTGAAAAATCAGCGGCTCTACTCTGAGTCCCTCCTGGATGACTGAGCTTCTCATCCTATCACTAAGGGAGAGCCCAGAAAACGTATGGAAAAAAAATTATTTTGGCCGCTTGTGTTTGTAATTTTGTTCTTGCAGTCAAGACCCTTAAACCAATGCCATAGATGAAGGTAGGGACGTAGCTCGACTGGCAAATAGAGACCTTCCTTTTTGATCCAGCTGTCTCTTCACCACGACAGACTGGTCCAGCGCCCACTTCACTGCAGACGCTACGTCAATCCGTCTATTGATCTCCTGTTCCATTTTTCCCTCATTCTTAATGTTATGGATTCTGCATTTTCCTCCATCTCTTTTAGCCTCTTTCATCTGCCTCACATGCTGAAGCATACATAACCATGTTTATATGTGACTGCTGGCAGTCATATGTAAACCGACTGAAACTGATTAGAGTACAGTTTATGGAGGGTCCAGATTGCAGAGATGAATAAAAAGCTAAACTTGCTACAATCTTTGCCTCACTTGGCTTCTTGTCACTTGGCCCCAGAGCTGGACGATGAATGTAACCTAAGAAGCATGATGTTCCATTTGGATGATATGTATGGATTGTGAAATTTGATTATCTTTTGGCATTAAAGCTTGTTTTTATATATAACCAAATCTCATTATTTCTCAATTTACAATGAGTGGTTCTGGTCGGGTCCTGAAACTGGTTAATGAACATGGGTGGTGAACAGAGACAGAAATGAATGAACTCCAACATTGAACAAGATGCTAAGATGCTTAAACTCCTCCACTTGGGTCAGGAAAATCTTACCTGACTTTTCAAGCTCAAGACCAGGGCTTTGGATCTGGAGGTACTGATCCTCCTCCCGGCCGCTTCACACTCGGCTACTACTACTACTACTACTACTACTACTACTACTACTACTACTACTGCTCCAGTGAAGCTGTAGATCACGACATGATGAAGCCAGAAAGGCCACATCATCTGCCAAAAGCAGAGGCGTGATCCCAAGGCCACCAAAATGGATCCCTTCAAAACCCTGGTTGTGCAGAACGTGGCCTCGGACAGAAAACCCCCAAATAAAAAAAATCTAATCTAATTTTATTTATATATCACATTTCAACAAGGCATTTCAAAGAGCTTTACACCATAAAATTACAAAAATAAAAAGCTATAGAAACAGCCAACAACTGAAACATTAAATTTTCTCGCTGCATATCAGATTGTTAATTAATGTTCCATTAATTAACGCACGGCTCCCATCTCGAGTCATGCGATGAGATGAGACTATTTCTAGTTAGAACCTCTCAACCTCACACACCAGCTCAGGCTCCCACCAGAGAAGTGACTTTCCATGCCCAGTGATAAAACGTCCATCACACAGGGTCAGAAAGCCAAGATCCCCTCCCTCGGCATTCTAAAATCTCACATTGCACCCAACCCTTTTGGCCCACCCCACAGGTGGTGAGCCCATGGGAAGGTGAACCCACTTTGGGCTGAGGCTGGCCAGACTCCATGTGTTTTGGCAAGCACCAGGTGCTTGCCAAAACACATGCTTGCCTAACCCTATAGAGACTAGTATAATTATTTAAAAGTGATTTTGAGTCCATAGGTCACATGACCTGGAAGCTATTGAAGAAAAACCCTCAATTTTGACCAAAAATAATCTTAAAAAATGAAAAATGGCTAAAAATGGTTAACAAATGTTTGTGCCTCATCTATAGAGACTAGTATAATTATTTGAAAGTGATTTTGAGTCCATAGGTCACATGACCTGGAAGCTATTGAAGAAAAACACTCAATTTTGACCAAAAATAATCTTAAAAAATGAAAAATGGCTAAAAATGGTTAACAAATGTTTGTGCCTCATCTATAGAGACTAGTATAATTATTTGAAAGTGATTTTTAGTCGATAGGTCACATGACCTGGAAGCTATTGAAGAAAAACCCTCAATTTTGAACAAAAAAATTCCTAAAAAATGGAAAATGGCTAAAAATGGAAAACAAAAGTTTGTGCCTCATCTATAGAGACTAGTATAATTATTTGAAAGTGATTTTTAGTCGATAGGTCACATGACCTGGAAGCTATTGAAGAAAAACCCTCAATTTTGACCAAAAAATTCCTAAAAAATGGAAAATAGCTAAAAATGGAAAACAAAAGTTTGTGCCTCATCTATAGAGACTAGTATAATTATTTAAAAGTGATTTTTAGTCGATAGGTCACATGACCTGGAAGCTATTGAAGAAAAACCCTCAATTTTGACCAAAAAATTCCTAAATAATGGAAAATGGCTAAAAATGGAAAACAAAAGTTTGTGCCTCATCTATAGAGACTAGTATAATTATTTGAAAGTGATTTTGAGTCCATAGGTCACATGACCTGGAAGCTATTGAAGAAAAACCCTCAATTTTGACCAAAAAATTCCTAAAAAATGGAAAATAGCTAAAAATGGAAAACAAAAGTTTGTGCCTCATATATAGAGACTAGTATAATTATTTAAAAGTGATTTTTAGTCGATAGGTCACATGACCTGGAAGCTATTGAAGAAAAACCCTCAATTTTAGGTAAAAAATTCCTAAAAAATGGAAAATAGCTAAAAATGGAAAACAAAAGTTTGTGCCTCATCTATAGAGACTAGTATAATTATTTGAAAGTGATTTTTAGTCAACAGGTCACATGACCTGGAAGCTATTGAAGAAAAACCCTCAATTTTGACCAAAAAATTCCTAAAAAATGGAAAATAGCTAAAAATGGAAAACAAAAGTTTGTGCCTCATCTATAGAGACTAGTATAATTATTTGAAAGTGATTTTTAGTCGATAGGTCACATGACCTGGAAGCTATTGAAGAAAAACCCTCAATTTTAGGTAATGAATTCCTAAAAAATGGAAAATGGCTAAAAATGGAAAACAAAAGTTTGTGCCTCATCTATAGAGATTAGTATAATTATTTGAAAGTGATTTTTAGTCAACAGGTCACATGACCTGGAAGCTATTGAAGAAAAACCCTCAATTTTGACCAAAAAATTCCTAAAAAATGGAAAATAGCTAAAAATGGAAAACAAAAGTTTGTGCCTCATCTATAGAGACTAGTATAATTATTTGAAAGTGATTTTGAGTCCATAGGTCACATGACCTGGAAGCTATTGAAGAAAAACCCTCAATTTTAGGTAAAAAATTCCTAAAAAATGGAAAATGGCTAAAAATGGAAAACAAAAGTTTGTGCCTCATCTATAGAGATTAGTATAATTATTTGAAAGTGATTTTTAGTCAACAGGTCACATGACCTGGAAGCTATTGAAGAAAAACCCTCAATTTTGACCAAAAATAATCTTAAAAAATGAAAAATGGCTAAAAACAGAAAACAAAAGTTTGTGCCTCATCTATAGAGACTAGTATAATTATTTGAAAGTGATTTTGAGTCCATAGGTCACATGACCTGGAAGCTATTGAAGAAAAACCCTCAATTTTGACCAAAAAATTCCTAAAAAATGGAAAATAGCTAAAAATGGAAAACAAAAGTTTGTGCCTCATCTATAGAGACTAGTATAATTATTTGAAAGTGATTTTGAGTCCATAGGTCACATGACCTGGAAGCTATTGAAGAAAAACCCTCAATTTTGACCAAAAAATTCCTAAAAAATGGAAAATAGCTAAAAATGGAAAACAAAAGTTTGTGCCTCATCTATAGAGACTAGTATAATTATTTGAAAGTGATTTTGAGTCCATAGGTCACATGACCTGGAAGCTATTGAAGAAAAACCCTCAATTTTGACCAAAAATAATCTTAAAAATGAAAAATGGCTAAAAACAGAAAACAAATGTTTGTGCCTCATCTATAGAGACTAGTATAATTATTTGAAAGTGATTTTGAGTCCATAGGTCACATGACTTGGAAGCTATTGAAGAAAAACCCTCAATTTTGACCAAAAAATTCCTAAAAAATGGAAAATAGCTAAAAATGGAAAACAAAAGTTTGTGCCTCATCTATAGAGACTAGTATAATTATTTGAAAGTGATTTTTAGTCGATAGGTCACATGACCTGGAAGCTATTGAAGAAAAACCCTCAATTTTAGGTAAAAAATTCCTAAAAAATGGAAAATGGCTAAAAATGGAAAACAAAAGTTTGTGCCTCATCTATAGAGATTAGTATAATTATTTGAAAGTGATTTTTAGTCAACAGGTCACATGACCTGGAAGCTATTGAAGAAAAACCCTCAATTTTGACCAAAAATAATCTTAAAAAATGAAAAATGGCTAAAAACAGAAAACAAATGTTTGTGCCTCATCTATAGAGACTAGTATAATTATTTAAAAGTGATTTTTAGTCAATAGGTCACATGACCTGGAAGCTATTGAAGAAAACATTCTATTATTTAATATTAAAATAATTGAAAATATTGTATGACTTTAGAATTTAATAGATGATATTGAGTTTCATGTAAAAGCATGAAATAGCACTTACAATTAGTTATTTTCTTTACAATTCAAGGCATTTATTAACATTTCTTTGACAGGAAGGTTTGGTACGGTAATTTGTTGACAGTCCCTAAGTGAACCTTCGGGCGCTGCGACCGGGAGCTGTTGAGAACCGCCGGCCGACATTAGCGTTCATAAATCGGATCAACCGTCGTCTAAACGCCGCTACTCCCCGGAGCTCGAATATCGAATATCCAACTTGAAACTAACTTCACTGCGGTGTGAGATGTTTTGTTTCATCGTCATCGTGGAGAAAAGTTGCTCACACAGATAAGTGCTGCCGAACATGAAAAGCTTTTGAGCAGCTTGGGTGTGGAGCTGAGGCTTTGTGTCAGGGATGAACTGCGGAAACTGTGCGGCACCCAAACTTCATACTTTGACTTCAGCGTGTCATTACACTGGAATTCAATCAGCTCCATTTGGAGGCTGGTTGGTGCGTTTTCCACATCGACTGTGAAGGATAGCAGTTCAAATCTACACTTCTGGGCATGAAAGTCGGCAAATCGCCGGCTAAACTCAGCGCAGAGTTTATCAGCAAACTGTGCAGGGGAACACGGCGTTAGAGAGCTGCGTTTTTATGGTCAGGCAGCAGGGAAAATGACCAAGATTTCCTTGTTGCATCTGATTTTCCCACAGGTATAGTTTAGTTTTAAAAGCTCTCACTGCAGCGTACGTGTCTCTGTGATGATGCGTCTCCGCCCCTGAAGCTGCAGGTTCAGCGCGTCGAGATGGCCTGAGATGTCACACAGAAAGACCAGCTCACACAAAAACTTCTGCTCCCGGAGCTCTGCTGTGGTTTTCATTTTGCTTTCCAGAAACTGACATATTTCCTCCCGCAGCTCGACAAACCTGTGCAGTACTTTTCCTCGGCTTAACCATCTCACCTCGGTGTGATCCGGCACGTCTGCGTGTTCCGATCCACATTCCTCCAGAAAAGACTTAAACTGGCGGTGATTCAGACCTTTGGCTCTTATAAAGTTCACTACTGTGGTCACAACATGTTCCATCTTTCAGGGTTTTGCCACACAGTGATTCAAGACAGAACAGAAAGAGGATAAAGCAGACAGAAAAGTGCAAAGGCACAAAGCATCTTCTAGCAAAAAGACTGAGCTTGAACTACATTTTATGGTTAAAGAGACAAAAATAATACAGTTTATACACTTAGGTATCAAGTTCTTTCTTTTAAAGTTACTGCTTTGTGTGTCTATTGCAGAAAATCTAGATAAAATACACAGAGGTTCATGTTGTAAAGTGAAAATATGTGAAAAAGTTAAAGAGGTGTGGATGGGTTTGCAAAGACCAGGTAAAGTGTTACCATCATGGTGTCGCTTGATGTGCATTGTTGGTTTTCCACAAAAGTCCCAATTTGGGTCTCATCTGAGCAGAGCGCTTTCTTTCATATTTGTCGTTGTTCACACTGGAATGTTTTTAACTATTTGTGTCCTACCTTCACAAACGGTAGGACACAAGTTAAAGAGAGAACGTTTTAAAGTTACATATTCACATGTACATTTAGCACCACCTACAGGTGAGTAAAAATAGCGTTTTGACCTGTTTTTGACGTTTCCATGTGGCTCAAAACATTTCTAAAAACGTTCTCAACTGGACATGTGGGTATTTTTAAAACCACGACCCATTTTATAAAATAATAAAAAAAACATCCTCATGTGGATGGGATCTAAAATAGCTCATGGGAAACTGCAGAGAAGGTTTCTTCTGGTTTTCCTTCTACAGTGACTTTCTTCAGATCAGTCTTCCATAAAGGTCACATTTGTTGAGTGCCGACCAAACAATCGTCCTGTTGACATCCTCTGCCATTTTCTGGCTCTCCAGGACTGGATCTGGACCCCCATGGTTATTGTGTAAATTGACAAAATAGACCAAACCTGGAGGTTTATGAATATTCAAAGCTTGTGTGTTTCCAGGCTAAGTTTAATGCTTACATATCATAGGTGAGCAATATGGTGTCACAGCAAACAAAGCATTACTTTAGGGTTAACTGTGGCAGCATTTAACAAGCATGATTAAATAGCTCATTCATTACCTGTGACTTAGACACATTCAAAAGCAGTCTTAAATAACGAGCAAGGGACACAAAATGTTTTTCCTCCCAACCTGTTGAGGAAGAAATACTTTTATTGGTTCAGTTGGCATCTTGCGCTCAAACAAAAATGTCCTGCAAGAATCAGACAAAAGGGCTTTATATATATATATATATATATATATATATATATATATATATATATATATATATATATATATATATATATATATATATATATATATATATATTTCTTCTGTCTGACATAATATTTTATAATTATTTTATTTTTTGTTTAAAAATTTTTTTCTATTTCATTAGTGCTGTGATTTACGACGTTCACAAAGCTGGAAGAAAACATACATGGATTCAGATGGCTTAAATCAAAGGCACTGTAGTCTTGATGCTTATCAAATTATTAAAGAAAAAATGTCATCTTATGGAGTCGTCATTCTCACATTCATTGTAACACATGATGTCATGTGTCACTGGGGTATTCACTGGGGTATTCTCCCAGTTTTGTACTAGAAAGGCAGGTAGTCGGGAGGCTGATGTAGGTTCCTCTTGCCGTAGGTGCTGGAGCCCACGTTTGTCGGGACGTAGACCGTTCCGATGGTGTTACTGGACCGGACCAGGACGTCTGCTAACCTCTGGGTCACACAAGTAGCTGTGTTGCACTTTCTCTTCTGTAAGTGATGACTGGAACGTATAAAAACAACAACAACAAAAAAACATTAGTATTTGCTTTTGTCGTGTTTTAACACGATAAAGATTGATGTTCATGAGCGCGTACCTGTTCGTTGCTGTGAGCCTCCCTCTGCGGCCGCGCGCCCATGAGGCCGAGGAAGGGTCAGAGATTAGCTCAGGCAGGGACCAGCTCTCCTTGACTAAAAGAGCATTTTCTTGCTCGTCGGTAGAGCCGACGAGCAAGTACCTGGATTAAAGATGGAAAAGGGTCAAAGCATTTCACGCTGATGATACCCTCTTTAAACTAGCTGCTAGTCCTGAAAGACCGAGTGAGAGGGGAGAAAGTGGCCACTTAGCCAGCCATCCTAGGGTTGCACAATGGAGTGCTTTCTCAGAGAAGCGTATGACTTTACTTCACAGTTACACGCACGAGCTGAGGTGTCTTCCAGTCAGCACATTACAGAGTCTCGAGAATAACGGAGGGAGTTCTGTGTAGCTATTTAAGTTGGGGTTTGAATGGATTTGATCAGAATTCAGGCAAAGTTACGGAACAGCTGTCCACTTCGTAGATTCTCCAGCTCATTTCCTTTGCTGCCGCTCACCTGTGGCTTGGAGCGGCTAATAGCTAGCTGCTAGCTAACAACTTTGCTAGCAAAGCTAGATAACTGAAAGCTTCTTCCCTGTATCTTTAATGATATGAGTCATTCTTCAGTATTGCTTATGCAATAGGGGCACATCGCCCGATCATCTCCATAATGGATACATGTCTTCTAATTTCCTTTGCTGCATAATGTACATTGCATTTATTCTAGCGTTAGGTAAATGTATCTTGAAGGAAAATAACACTTAAATAAAAGTCCAACAAGGATATTCATTTAGAATTAGAAATAACTCACCCTGAACTTCCATGATAGATTTAATGTAATAAAAGTGTGTCACTAATTAAGGGGAAAAAACTCAATCCAGACTTTAAGAAAGTTTAGGGTCTGGTTCGCAGAGTATTAAGTAAACTTTTCCCCCAATTATTCAATGAAAAAAAACTAACCTCAGTTAAGTAAAATAAAATTGTAATAAAAACTTTTGGAATTGTAATGATTTATTTTTTATTTTTTTAAAACAAAACTTTTTAAACTTTTTTAAATTAACTAATTTTTTGTCTCGTGACTTTAAAAGTTATTTGCCAAACATAAATTTTTATTTGCACACGTCAGAAATATTTTGTTGTAATTTTAGGCCCTGCTCACGTCATGTGAGAATCACAAGCAAAACTTTGCGTCACAAACAAAAACTTAGAATAGCAAGAAAAGATTTATGACATGCACAACTAAGTTTGTTTTGCAAAAAGTTTTTTCACTTCATGAGAAAAATGTTGGATTTTAATTTTAAAACAAGTTTTTTTAAGCAAAACTCAGTACGCTTTTCTCATGGTGGCATGCATTAACAATTCAAGTTTTTTCCTTTGTTCTGCAGTTCCACATTAAAGTTTGATGCAGCTCTGCTTCCCTGAATGGACCATCTTCATCTCCACTGCAAGTGTAGCAAACAGACAGCTCTGTTTTATAGATTACAGTCCACTAAAAGGTTGCATTGTGCCCTTGTTTATATTTTTTATACTATAATTCTGTAAAGACAAAATATGTCTGGTGGTCCAGCTCTGGTTTACAAATCTTGCTAAAATGCGGGTTTGAATATTGCAATACTTTTCTATAACAAAATAGACCTGCAGAAAGAAATTACTAATAAAATATTTTATAAATGCTCTGTGTAGAGATTTTCCTTAGCTTTGATTGTATATCTCACAATTTTGTAATTTATTATTGTTTATTAAACCCTGAAAGCTGAGTGGCTTTATTAATATTCTGTCCTAGAATGTGGTTAGATGTGCCCTTTTTTTGTTGTTGAGCACCTGCCCCTTTAGTGGTCTCTGCACGGCCCTGCAGGAAGATGATTCCTTCTCAAAATCATTGCAACTCTGCAGTTACACAACACAGGTTTTTTGGAAAACAGCTGAAGGGTTTCAGAATCACTAAAAGCTTTTCATATAAAATATTAAAAGGAAAAAGTAAACAGATTAAAAGATCCCAAGGACTTTTACGACATTTCACACTTTCACATTTAGCTTTGCAGAATTATCTCAGTTCATGGTTTCTTCATATGTTTCTAACAGGACTTCTTAGGGGCAAAGTTACATAGTCGTGAGTTTATGTTTATCTAATATGTTACATTTTCTTTTTTCTATAAAAGCTTTCATGTTGGCGTCAACCATTAAAAGCAAGAGTTGCAAACAAATTTAGGTTTTGTTTGCCGCTAACACTACTGTTGGTTGAGTTTCAATAATTGATTTGTTGGGAGTATTAAATCATTTTATTAAATGTTGCTCCCGGATTTTTGAAACAGGGAGATGGAATAAGGGCTTGCTCGGTCCACTCCACGCATCATCCTGGCATTGTAGTATTTATGGTGCACTTTCCCATGCATGTGAAATGATAATTTATTGCTAACAAACAGCAGTGATTTATAAAGCTGGCATGATGTTGTGACAGGATATGGGATAGATAATCTTTGAAAAGATTGAGACTTCCACCTAATACTGCTACTGGGGTCTGCATAAAAGCACTGCTCCCAATCAAAAACAATCAAAGCCATTAGGAAGGTTTTAGTGCTGTTCTTTTGCCTCTTTTAACTGAACATTTGAATACTCAGTTCAAATTATTTAGACTGAACATTTGAAATATTGAATGTGCAGTTGATTGTTGCGTAAATACAAACAACAAATTTGTTGTTGAAATTTGTGACATGAGTAAAAATTTAAATTGTGGGACATGGATGAGACAATTGAGGGTAGGATTTCATAAGTCTTGTGTTCGTCCTCCATTTTGAACTGGATATTTACTTAAAAAAATTAAGATTGTTCTCTTTTTATTAAAATTTTTATCTAATATTTGACTTGTAAATAAAGATTTAATTTCAGTTCAAAATTCACAGCAAAATCTTTGTATTTATAAATTAAAAAATGTGGCTTTTGAGTGCTTTCTGCATCAAAATGTTTCCCTCGTCACAAAACAATTAGCCATCACTGTTTTATAGAAGCACCTTGTTTGGACTCGACCTAGATTAGGTCAACATCCAAGATTACAACAAAGCTGTTTTTTAAAACCTTATAAATTTTCGCAGGATGGGACATACTGCCTTTTATTCTTAAATAAAATGCTACAACGGAGCAGAAATCTTGGTTCTTCTTTTCCACAGTTATGTTTTTTTTACAAACTTGCCACTAGGGGGAAGCACCACCTTTTTTCTTCCTTATCTGAAACCACAATGAAAATCTGCAGCTCAATAAAACAAAATGTTAGGTTTTTTTCTACTGAGATGAATGGTTCCTATATTTACATTTCTAATAAATTATTTAATCCAAAAATTAATCAATGTCTGCTGATGGCAGCTGAAAAAGAAATACCTTTAAACTAATGACAATACAGATAAAAAAAGAGAGAGAAATATTATTCTTACTTTACAGAATATCATCCAAAAATAGACAAATATGTAAGTAGTAGTATGATTACTTTTTATTATATGGAACATTTTGTGAAAAAATATGCTTAACAAAGCAAAGAGTTTGTAATCTGATTACAAGAAAAAATACATATTTAAAAAAATATATATTATTATACTGGCAATTTTAGTACCATACTGTTGTGGAAATTCAATAAAAATAATTTCTTGAAAATCTGCTAAAACCTGCATTTGTAATTACATTTATATTTCAAATTATTAGTTAGTAATTAAATGACAACATTAAGTGACAATGTATTCGTTTCTCATCAGGTCTTGAACTTCTCTTGATGAGAAGTTTTAGGAACCTTTAGCCTACTTAGCTCATATTGTCATTTTATATCCGGGTGTTAATCCAGAGCTGGCCCAAAGCATAAGCAGCTGATTATGTACGCCTAGAATAAATGAAGAGAAAAGAAGTAAAAACCAAAATTAAATACCTGCAACAGAATTGTGAGCTGCAATTAAAATAATAGGAGTGGGTAAAATATATTTTGCTGCTACTGTGTAAAATATTTAGTAAAAACACATTGTAGTAACAAATGTAATTTAATATATTTTACTAACCAGCAATTGCAGAGGTGGGCACCAAAAATTGAAAGGAAGAGCAGCACCATACCAACATATTTTACTGAAGTAAGTGTAAATGTAGCATCCAAGAAAGTACTCAAGTAAAAGTAATAAAGTATTTGGTAAAAAGTCTGAATAACTGCTGAAAACATCAGTTGTTTAATATGTTATTTTTGTATCATCAACAGGATATTACAAATTTGGAATTTTAAAGGCAAGAATGAAAATAATTTATATGATTAACGTAATTACAAAATTTCCAGATCAATTTCATACAGTATAAAACTTAAAGTTGAACATCAACTGCAGGTGTTGTCTGGTAAATTCTTTGCGAAAACAAGCGTATTCTTCCGTCAGTGAAGCAACTCACAGTGGGCACAATCGCGATACTTCAAAATAAAATTACTCAGGTAAACGTAAAGCGTACTACAGTGTGGTTAAAAAAATCCTTAAAGTACATTCTTTTCTCAAAACTACTCAACTACTCATGTTATTATAACACATTACTACCCAATTCGGGCACTATGTTTTATATCAACATTGAATTTCTGGTTTCTCGCAGATACGTTTAAAAGGGGGCTCTTATTTTGAAATCTAACCGGATCTGAAGGGTTTTATTCTGTGTTTCTTGACAAAGGTCCGGGCAGTGGGAGGCTGTCAGTCGCAGTCTCCACTCTGCCCGCATCATTTTCAGTAATGTGACAGCGCAGCCGGAGCTGTGTCCCGGTCCGGATCCCGTCCGCGTCTCACTCTCTGACATCCGCTCAGGATGGATCAGAGGAGAGCCGAATCCGACTTCCCACCCGCTTCCCCTCCAATCACGTTATACGGAGAATTTACCCAAAACAGTAACCGGAGAGGCAGGTGGGCTGTAAACCTGACCGAGAAGGACCTCGTCGTCCAGAGGCTCGCGTCGGCACCTGTCGGCCGGAACAAAGTGGTGCTGAGTCTGAGGGACTGCGTCGGCTGCCGGGCTTACCGGGAGGATGACAAGGCGGACCCGTCGGCGTACTTTGCAGCATACTTTTACCCACTGAGGAAGCGCCGCTGGATGACTTCTGCTCCGTCGCGGCAGCGCGTGGAGCAGTGCTTTCGGCTAGCGGCGCTCCAGGACCCGCACGCGAACCTGGAGGAGGCAGAGAAGTGGGCTCGCGCCGTTCGAGAACGCTCTGCCCGGCAACAGCGCCTTAGGGACGGTGAGTAACCGTTAGAGACGAGTCGGGAACTTAAAACAGCTGCCTTTAGGTTAAACTTTCTTGAGGACTAAAATCATCACATTGATAGCACTTGAGGGCTATGTTTCTTTTTCGTTTTTTTCTTTCTTTTTTTTTAAAGAAAATTTTCGTTTATTCTCCCTTTTCTATCTACACCAATAATAAGCAAAACATGCAAGATCGGGGCGGCCCAAACCTTTCTGGGGCCCTAAGCAGATTTTAATTTGTGACCCCCCCCATACCAACATGTCACCACCAGATGCTTTATCATTCCTACACTACTTGTGTAAGATAACATTTCATTTCCCTTTGGGATCAATAAAATATTTTTGAATTTGAATTTGATTTGAGTTGAACTACTACTACTAGCGTCATTTGGTGATATTATGGCTATTGATTTTAACATCATGGGAGTAGCAAATAAGCGAAAATCCTCTAATTAATTTGCATATTGAAATGCAGAGTGGTATTTAGATGTGCCATGTTAATTTAACTATTTGAAAGTACCATCTATAGACAAACATTGATTTTACAAGCTAGAAAGTTTAATATCTTTTTTTTTTGGAAGAGTTGTATAAAATGTGCAAAACATGCACTATGAATTATCAAATCAAATCAAATCAAATGATGCTCTTAGTGTTGGGGCTTTGAATTTGTGGGAATATAAAACTGTTGTAGTCAATGAAATCATCAGAATTTTGGAGGTAAGGAAAGCGTAAACGTACAGATTTCTTGAAGATGAAAAATAATTGTAACAACTGAGTAAAACTCCTGAAATGATTTTCTGTGTTTCGGTTTTTGGTGTGCTCCCTCAAAATTATCAGTTGCCCTCATCTCACAAACTTTGTAGAGTCACCCCTGCCTGAATCAGTTACAGAGAGTCACAAGTGAACAATCACCTCCAGTGAGATAACTCATTATATGTTAAGTACTTTGCGCAATGAACTGTTTGCTCTGTGAGAAGTCATGAAAACCAGTGTAATTGTGCTCAGTGAACCTTTTTGCCTCATCATCTCATTACTCTGTATAAATAAACTGAAGTACTCATCCTCTTTATCTGTAAAAGACAAACATGATTGTTTTCCTACTTCAGTCGTGTGAGTCCCTGAGCCGGGACCAGGTGTAATATTTTCTTCACAAGTGGTTGATCTCCTGGCAGAAGGTAACAAAGGGTGATTCAAGCTCAAAGACAAGCAGCAGAAATAATAAAATTAGGTTCAAATCATCACTCTGTTAATATCTGTTGGGGCCTTAGAATATTTTAAGATTTGCTTATACCTTACACTGGTTGACTATAGTTAGTTTATTCATTTAACTAGTTGAACGAGTTGACAAGTTTTATTACATATTACCAGAAGTGTGTGATATTTTGGCATTTATCCAATTCCAAGTAAATACCGGCCCATATTTCAGATATTGATTCTTTTTATTTGATATATGACTAAAATTTCTGACATTTAGGTATTTTTGTGACTTTTTTCCTGTCTACATTCTGTCCTAAATTTGAACAAAAATAATTAAAACTGTATTAAGTTTACATTAATCATTAACATGATCTGAGTGCATTTATCTTAAATAAGCAGAGTGCAAGAAATTATTGTTTGAGAGCCAATCAAAACAAAATATCTTTTTTTAAAGGTTTTGTTGGCTCTAGTGGCCTTTATTTGAAAGTAGTTTGACAGGAAAGAGGGGAAAGACATGTGGCAAATGTCATCAGGCTGGGAATTGAACCTGCAGCCACCAGCATGAGGAGCAGGGCCTTGATGCATGGGTTGTGCTTTGCCCCTGTGCCACCACAGCACCCCACAAAATATCTTTTTAAGGTAGAATTGAGAAACTGGGATACAAAATACAATGAATTTTAAGAGGAAATTGGAAACTAAAAGTATTGATTTTAACACAGTATTGATGCAATACAGACACCGACTTGGTATTGACATTATTGATATTTTGGATCGATTCTATCAATTATCTAAATGCATTTACAAGAGAAACAGCCTGTGGCAGAGTCAAACTTTTAAACTAAAACCTTCAACAGATGCACATCAAGCTTTTCTCTGTCCCTATCAGTTTCTGGTTTTCCTTGAGGTTTGATCAACTGAACCCAATAATGATTGATTCAGATTTTCTTACATAAAACAGGAAAAATGCACCAAATCATTTGACCAAAAAGTGCATTTAATTATACCTAATACCGAAAAGTGTATCTATGTACTTGTACATGCTGCATTATTAGACCAAAAGGTCACTTCTTAGTTTATATATAATATTTTGGCGTATTAACAGTATTTAATCAGAGTCGAGAAAAAGAAAATGGTTTATTGATTGCCCTTGTTTTTTCCCTTTAACTATAAATCATTACCATTTTCTTTCTTTCTACTTTCTCGATTGAGTGAACCAAAACCAACATTATACAAAGCAGTTTATCATTCAAGGCATCTCAGAGACATGTATTATGTTCAGGTAGCAGAACCAGGTGTGACAGGTCTATTGTTTGCACCCTATAGGCAGAACTTCCTGGAGAAAAGTGATCCTATTATGTTTCCTCCACTCTGTCCCACTCCGCCACACAGACAGCACTCTCTGACCCACTTAGCTTTTATCCCATCAGCAGGCTTTCGTTTTTAGCTAAACTAAACATGCTGCTGTTCTTTGCTGTCTGTCATTGTTTACTTTGAAACATATTGTGATTTGACTGGACCAGTTACCCGCCATGGGACACAGAACGTAAGATAAATGTGTCCATTAGCTGCTCCTGGCGTGCCTTTCCCGTCACTGCTTTCATTCAAGTGGAAGCAGTTCTTTTTGTATTGTTGCTACTTTTGAATTATTTATTTTGTTGAAGCCTAAAGAAGTTTGCTTTTGCTCAGAAATTGAACCTGTAGTGATTTCAAAGAAGCACAATATCTGTGAATTGAACTAGGGGTGGGCGATATGGACGAAAAGTTTTATCACAATATTTTGTGGTAGTATTGTAACAACAAGAACTTTTTATTCTTTAGTTTTTAGACAACTGTATGCCTGTGACTTCATCATAGCCACACAAACACATGTACTGCTGCTCTTGAGAAACATGCTCATTTATAACAGCAGTCACATGAAGACGTGTGATTTGTATCACTGAATTGCACACAATAGCTGGATTTAATCATATTTTCAAATTTGTTTTATTTATTGACACTCTCATTGAACAAACTAGAAAAAAATAGTAAAACTAATAATATAAAAAGTTTGTTTTCTTTAAAACACCATCAGTTGGGGGTGCTGTGGTGGCACAGCGGCAAAAGCACAACCCACATATTGAGGCCTTGGTCCTCGTGGCAGTGGTCGCAAGTTCAATTCCCAGCCTGGTGACATTTGCCACATGTCTTTCCCCTCTCTCATTACCCTCTTTGCTGTTGAACTACTTTCAAATAAAGGCCACTAGAGCCAGCAAAACCTTAAAAAAAATAAAACACCATCAGTCAGAATTTACTGACTACAATAAATCAAAATTTATCACAATAAATGATTAACAATGTGATAAATGCCCACCCCATATGCCAGAGTGTAAAACTGCATAGAACGAGGAGAAAAACTTACCAGCTTATTTTTTAAATAACTTCACTGTTCATTCATGTCAATGAGTATGAATTAACATTTAATACATCGGTAAAAAAACACACAATGAACAGGAAAAAACATACATAAGTGACATGACCACATTTTAAAAAGTGGAGGAAATTTAGTATATCAAGTCTAAAAACTGGGTGGTGTTGAATATGAGGTAACATTAGCAAATTTTGGTTTGGTGGATGAACTAATAATTCAGTAAACAATAAAATAACATGTTTTTACATAGTTATTCATTTACACTTACACCGATTCATGGTATTTAGTTGTGATTGTTGGGATAAATCTACCCAAAAAAAGCAAAAGTGCTGAGCAGAAACATGGACTACATCTATTTTTCTCCACAAGATTACATGACATTGTGTTAAGTGTCTTTTTCAAGGTCGCTGTTGTTAATATCCAACCTCACTCATGCCGTAGGAGCCATTGGTATCTGAGGAATGTTTTAATCGAAAGAGGACCTTTTCAATCAAGTTGTTCCACCAGCGGCCTTGGGAGCCATCGTTAATCATGCTAATCTAGGGATGTCTGCATACGAACCATTAGTCTAAATGAGGTCTGGCCTTTTTGTCAGCGACTTCTGCCGTCCTCCCAGAATTATTCAGAGAGCATCTCTGTTTTCCTCAGACAGGTAACTGCATGCTGGAGCTGTAACTCAAACCCCACATCTAAGATTAAAAACCACCTGAAAGAGAGAAGCGTGTTGTTTTCCAAAAGCTTGTTATCCACGTCTAACCAACTGTGTCTTTTGATCTCTCCTGAGCTGTTTGCTCTGCTTGGATATGAAGGAGGAAAACAGAAAGGTATCTGGTGTGTTTCACATGCTCACAACGAGCAGATCTCCGTCAACTGTTGCTAATCTAGCGGTTTGAGTATCAATAGTAGTTTGCATTATATTGATCCCTCATAAAACAAATGTTAAAGCCCTGACCCGGAAAGCCACCTGCTCTCCCTTTTTCCTTCTTTTTGCGCTTTACAGAAGGATTAAATGACGTTTATTCCAATTTTCATCCAAAATAGACGGTTATGATGATGATGTTTATTGCTCTTTGTCTGACCGTGCTTTAATCAGTGAATGATGTCCTCCTTCGCATAGAGGAAGTGCAGAAAAGTGCAGCATGTAATTTGTAGCTAGTGGTTGCGTCTGTGGTTTGTCTGCTCTGTGTTAAAGAAGTAACACGGCCATAGACGTGATGTAACGCATGCATTACCAGATCATGTTACGTGTCAGGAAGCTGATGTCTTATTCCACCTGATTTCTTTCCTGCGTTCTTGTTTCTGAGCGAAAGCTTAACTGCGCTGCATTTTTTTAAGAGCATTGATCTGAAGGTTGCCCATGAAAAGATGAAATGCCTCTGGGATGTCATTAGCATAACTCAGGGAGTAGCAGCAGACGTGGAGAAGTATTGATCAAAATAGCCCCATATGGGCTTTTGCCTTCTGTGTATTTTAGTGTAGCAGTAAGAATCAGTTGATTTCAGGTTAAAATGGTCATGACTGGTCAGTCGCAAAGCAGCTTAATGGAGAATCTCTAAAGGTAAAGAAGCACCAATCTTTTTTGGCTGATATCAATTTATGGCTTCCTTTTTTGTATTTTTTTCCCAGAAGAAGACATGAATGAGAAAACGTGCTTCAGATGTTAATGATGGTTTTAGTGTTGAACTTAAGCGAAAATAAAATTATTTCAAGGTTATTCCCAATAATTACACAGAAAAAAAAGGTTATAACACTTTTTGATACTGAAATATCAGGTTTATACAATATGGGGTTCATGTGTCTGAATCAAGATAAGACTTTAACAATATTTTAGGGAAAACTAAGAATCCACTTATTTTGGTTTTCACAAAAATGCGTCATGGATTACAAACTGTGTTTTAAAGAGTATGCAATCACTGTAAAATATTTCAGTATAACGTTTGACTTTTTCCTGTTTTGTCTTATTCTAAGATGCTTGAAGTTCTGAAAAATAAAAGTAAGTTGTTTGGCTAAATGTCCTAATGTTTAGCTCCATATCAGGACTCTGAATATTTTGTTTTTCCTTCATCCTTCTTGATAGAATTTTCTATTTTTATGTGCAGATTTCTCCCAACAATTCCCAACAAACAAACTTGTCGCTATTGCCGCTGTTTCAATGAACAGATAGCATTCTTTTAACTGAAACACAACAACATTATAAAATAATGTGGTTGTTTGGAAACCACGGTAACTTAGCAATTATGAGGTTATGCAGGATAAGTGGTGCAGGACGTCCTCTGGAGGACTGGTGTTGCTGCTTTTCCCAGCCAAACACAGGCCTCTGGAGGACAGGCAGCTCTATTAATACTTTACCTCTGACTGAGATGGAAATTATATGGAAGAAGTTTTATAATAACGTCTTTTTGACATCGTTTAGAAAATATATTACTCATTTCAGACTGGAAATATGAAGACTTACAATCTGATTCGCTTCATAGTTTAATTTTCAAACATTGAAAAAAAAAAACAGAGGCATATGTGATACAGTTTTGCATTTAACAAAGCTTTATTATAGATTTTAATGTTTTCCATTTTTTAGACTTTTAATTTTCTCAAATACATCAAGTTTAAGGTCTAGTAATCTAACATGACTGGTCTAAAAATATCCTCCACAGAATGCAAATAAACCAGATTATTAGCTGGAATATGAAATCAGGTGATTGTTGAAGGTGTGTATGTTGGATGAACAAAGTGGAACAAAATCAATCAATCATGTTTATTTGAAAAGCACATTTCAGCAATAAAGCAATTTAAAGTGCGTTACATTAAAATACACACACACAATTGTCAAGTCAATAAAAAGAAACCAAAAAATATACTCTTCATATTAGTTATTTTGTGCAATTTATCATTGAAGACTGCATATTGAACAGTGGAAATGCCCACTATGAAAATCTAAAAGAAACAAAACTGCAGTGAAGCTTGCCATAGAAAAGGCAGAGATAGACAGAAAGTGGAGAGAAATGTCAAACTTGTAGAGTTAATGCTTCCTTCAGATTACTGGCAGCGAGCTCTTGAGTTTTTTTAAGCTGATTGCGCATGAACTTTGGGGGTGTGTGTTTGTGTGTGTGTGTGTTTGGTGGTGATAAGTGGGAGTTATCTATCCATACCAAAAATAAATTGCTCATCCTGACATCATGTTTTTAAACACACCCATTTGAAGAACCGTCCAATTACCAATAATCACACTTTCTGATTCTCGGAAAAAAACGCACATCTCAGTCCTGCTGGGTTCAGGCCCGGTTGTTTGTTTGTGTTATTGAAGGGAAAAACCAGCTGGTTCCAGTAGCTCTATCAGTGTTTTCTATATGGTATTAAAAGCATCTGTTTGTGCAGCCAGGCTGCACCAACAGCAGCTGATGTTTTCTTGAATTATCAGCAGTTCCTGAAACATTTGAAAGCTGGATGGGTATGATAGCACTTTGCACTAATCTGATGAATAAATAACCTTAAAAACAGACTAAAACAATACACGCCTTTGTATTTGAGCTAATATGTCTATTTATTCAATAATTTAGAAGCAGACAAGCCTTTTGAATTGAAAGTGTTGCTTATTTTGTCATTGTATTGTTTTCTGTTGCAATGTCATTAGTTGCAGTTAATTATTTGCAAATGCAGCAATTAATCAAATCCCATCACTAATTATAAAACAGTGAGGAAGTTCAAATGAGCCAGAGGTCACCGGCGTTTACAGTAGACCTCAGATGATTCACGGCTTAGTAGTGAAGTGAAACTCAGTGTTACAAAATAAAGTGCAGACATGTCAGTTTTGTTCTGAATAACTTTGTGCTCATCATCCATCCTGTTAGTTGGCATAATATTTCCTGCCTAGTGAAAGTGAATCATCAATGAACGTATAGGAACCAGCACACACAGGACTTTTTACAATTAAATTAGACCAAACTTCTCTTGTTTTAGGTCCATTAGAATTACCAAAATTATTTCTGTTTGCTAAGTACAACAGTAGTTTGGAGACACTGTCTTTCAAAATGCAGGACTTGGCTCAAAGGTTTCAGATAGTTATGATTTGTCTTAGAACAGTAGCAGCTCATATATTTTTCGGTCTAGTCATGTCTAAACTTGTTGAGCAGTGTGTGTGGTACAACAAGTGGAAATTAGATCCTGGTTAGGCAAAAGCAGAAGTGACACATAAATTTAAGTTGTCTACAACAAACACAGCCTTAGGAAATATTTGAAATCCATTAAAGATCTGACACAGGATTTGAACAATGTGTCATCGTTCAACTGATACAGAAAGCAAATTAGCTAACCTTATTCCTGCTATTTTAAAAATGTTTTGTATTTAATATTTATTTAGTTTTTTTCTTTATAACTAGATGTTAGTAGCACCTTAATCGAGTGTTTTTTTTCACTTAGTTGGTTTGTTGTGGTTAGAAACAACATTTGTTTGTTTGGAACATTTTTATATTTGGATAATTTATAGATCTGATCACAAAATTCTTCTGATAATAGAGCACTAAAATTCAGGTTTTTTGAACATGTTTTGATTAAAATGAATCCTTTTAGCATTTATGTTTTCCTTCAGAAAAAATGAAAAACGGCAAGAAGATATTCTGGAAATTACAAGAAATGCAGAAAATGTCCTCAGAAAACTAAAAAGGTGTGAAAAAAATTATTTAAACAGCTCTAAAGAATAAAAATGTTAATTTACCATTTTAACAACCTCTTTGCATGATTTAAAATAACAAGATAATATTAAATTAGCATGTTCGTAAGTTCATGTCTTCTGTTTCTCATCTTTCTGCTGCTCAACACTTAAAGCAACACTATGAACATAAATCCACCGTGTCAGACTCAGCTTTTATGTCCAATCTGTTTTCCAGTCCTTCCTTTGTCTCTCAAAGCACACATCTTTGTTCATAAGTAAACTTTGGCGCTTGCAGAAACAACTGCCACATTCACAATGTGTTTCATTTTTAAACTCACGTCCCGTAAGTTCTCTTTATTCCTTAATATAGATCTACAGACGCCAAACCACTGGATACTCCTCCTTCCACACCCTTTGTGGTTCCAACTCAGCAAAAATCTGCTTGAGGAGCTTTCCCTTCTTGATGTAAACAAAGTACACAATACAGGCTTTTTATTCTGTTTTATTATATTGTAAAATGATTAAAATATTCATGCTTGCAGTGACTTCTTGCATTTCTCAGTGATTCCTTATATGCTTGAGTATATTTCTAGCAAAAGGACTTTGTTTTGCTTCGGTAATTATTTAGGTATAAACGAGTATAAAGCCTGATAAGGGTAAGAGTGTTTGGTAATACATGATAATCCACTAATCCCTTAAATGCTGAAACTGGATTCTGTCCCATCTGGAGTGTATCTGAGCTTAGCTTAGGGGCAGAAACTCCACCGACATTATATACGATGTTTGACTATTTAACACCCTGCCTCCTTGGCAGAATTGATGATTCAGCATTTGGTCGTTAATGAAGACGAGGCATCCTGTTAATGTATTAGTTTGAGCTACAAACTGGCAGCTTTAGCTTGCTGGTTTTGAATCTAGCAATATTGAGAGCAGAAAGTTTTCTGAGGCTTGTTCAGTGTTTTCTGCTTCTAAAAATCAGCCATTTGCCAATGGGTTACGCTGTGTGTCTTTAACAAGCAGCTTCAGTGTGTTGCTCCTTATAAAAAGTTTTTATTGGTGGTATTATTGGATCTTATTTGACTACCAGTGATAATCTATGCCATGTCTCCAGTGGTTTACGGTTCTTCTACAGCTCATTTATCAGGTGGAATCTGTCACAGCTGTCAAACTCCTGCCTTACATCCTCACTTTCTGACAGGCCTGAAGTTACGATCAAATCATCCTAAACACCTACATATGGAGCAAAATGCATCCGTGCTCCTTTTTTTCTCTCTTCACATCTGCTGCGAAGCTAAACCTCGACAGAGTGTGACAGCTCCATCTAAATTGCAAAATTGTTCTGGCAAGATCGGAGCAAGGTGAGCTCAGCTCAGCAGGTTGACATCTTGGCAAGTTTTAAAACAGCTTTTATCAGGTTTTGAACATCATTTTATAGTCAGACACACATACTTCAGTTTTCCTCACTGCCGGTAAAGATAGAGACGTCAGTAGAGCTGACAGATGTGTTTATCATATGTTGTCACTGGGAACCAGATAGCTAGATACACTGAATGAAAAGACAGATGCACTATTTTTTCTCGATGTCTGAATTTAAATTAACCCAAACTTCTCTTGTTCTAGTTTAGTTAGAAATACTAAAATGATCTGTATTTACATGCCAGAAAATCTAGTGAGAACATTTTTTAGAGAACTTTTTGCAACTTTCTTAAAATTCAAAAGTTGACATTTGATCAGTATGAGGAAACATTTCAAAGATATCCAACCATGTATCTTTGAAAAGCACAACCAGTCTGTTGCTGTCTTTTCCAGCAACTATTGTACAGCGCATATATTGATATACTAACTGCGGGAATTCTGCTTGGGTTGCTAGGTAACAGGGCTGGGCTTGGCTGGGGTTGCTAGGTAACCCATGTGAATGTGATTCAATGATCAGGAGGTTTTTGAAATGGCTCATTTTCCAGACACCAAAAAAATATGAACTTATTGATAAAAAATGGATGGGTGGGTTTTTTAAGTGCTTGGGTTGTTTTTAGAAGCAACTGAGACACAAAGGGAAGTACAAAAAATTAGCATAATAAGTCCCTTTTAATAACTCTAGTAATTCTACATTTTCCTTCTAGTAACACTAGACACTATTCTGCTTATATTATGACCATATTCTTCTGAGAATAGAAACAAAGAAATCTTTTAGTTCTTAATACTCGGTCGTAAAAAAAAAAGGACCCTTATGTTGGATATATTACAAAGAAAAAAAGAAGAGGAATAAGTGACATTTCCTAACAGAGACTTTCCCCTCACAGAACGGCGCTTTCCCACAAAACCTAAAAGGTCATGTATTCTCAGCACCCAGAAACCTGGTACGGGGTTCCCTTTCATTTAGGCTGTTATTTCCTGTTGCAAGTACCTCAGTGGTGACTTTCCATTAAGATCTGGGACAGTTCCCATGCCGTCGCCTGGAAGGGAGCAGATTGAGACGCCTGTAATCACAGATCAAGTAAACATAGTTGAGATGCAGAGTGCTGCTTTGCTGCTGTTATTTGTCATCTTCTGTTTCTCTGCTGCAGTTTGTAAGGACGGCGATTCACTTCTTCTGAATCTGTTCGCCTCTTCATCCAAGACACGCAATGACTTTACTTTTATTTTGAAGGCGTTTTTAAAAACTGTGTGCATTTTTCCTGAAGTTTTTAACCACAAAATTAGTGTGCAGACAGATATACATCAGTTAACATTAGCGTCCACACCCAGCCCTAACAAAACACACCACACACATTATCTGCTGTCATGACAGCCTGCCCACCAAAATATAACTTTTACTTGGTTTATAAGGCTGTATTGGGTAGAGGTTTTAAATAAGTTTCCGGTCCAATCCTTAATTAGATATATGTTCTGCCCTGGCCAGCTGCCATGATGCCACTGCAGCACAGATGTTGAAGGAGGAAAACCCCGAGTTTGGAAACGAGCTGACTGGAATGTTCTGAGAAGGGAAGGACTGGCACACAGGAAGTGACATGACAGTTTAGTCAAACAGGGCTGTTGTGTACATGATTACACACACACCACTCCACACAAAGGTCAGGGCGTTCTCCACCAGCTGCCATGCCAGCTGATTCACGAGGGCATCTCTGTGCGTTTCCCAGAGGTGTCCAGTCAGGATTTTTTTTAAAGGGGATGTATTATGCAAAATACACATTTTGCACGTTTTTGTACTTTCATTTGGGTTTCTGCTGCTGTTAAAAACAGACCAAGCGCTTAATAAAACCACCCGGCTGGTTTTTAGTGATTACTTATTGTTTTTTGATGTTAGGAAAATGTGCCGTTTCAAAAACCTTCGGAATGTAACGTCACAAATTAGCAGGCACTGCCCATTACCTAGCAACCTCAGGGAAGCTCAGCCTGTTACCTAGCAACCACATGGAAGCTCAGCCTATTACCTAGCAACACAGTTGGAACTCCAGCATGTTTTTGCTCACATGTTGTAACAGAAAACATCTGTCAGTGGGACTAGTATTTCTTTATTAATATTAAGAAATTATTCACTTAAAACAAGCTCTTCTATGTTTCTGAAAAGCTCCTTGAAGGTTAGTTTCGACTTATTTCAATTGTACTAAGATAATTGTGCTACAAACTACTAGACAAAACACGCGGAAAAACAATCTTGTTTTTGCAAAACAATTCATTTTCGCAATTTGACACCTTGAAATAATCAGAATACCAATGGAAACATGCAGTTATGAGAAAGGTTTGATTGTTCTAATGCCAGTAAAAATATTTATACTGACTACTGAGGGTTATTTAATATTTGGCTTATTTACAAATTTGTGTATTTCTCATTTTACAGGATTATCGTGTGAGAGATGCCTGCCTCATTTTCTCATTTTTGACTGAAACTTTCCAATATTTCCAATCTTGGTGAAGTTCAGAAAGCTCAGGGAGTATTGGGCATATTTTGAAGATGGAAAAGAACCATTACCTTTATCTTATTAAAAAAAGTCTTTAGTTTGACTCATTAACCTAATTATGGTTTTAAATTTTTGACTAGTTAACATAAATTCAGATTCATACTGCAGTTGTGGATGTGTATGTTTTTTTAATACATTTTTTTAAAATATGAAAACTTTTTCTATGTTTGCAGATGGAACATTTGGTTATCCACTATAAGATAAATGCAGACATGATTGTGTCTTAGTGTGGACACATTTTTCTTTCACCTGTTTCTCTGCATTCCTGAGCTGCAACCTGCAGCACTGTGGATTCACGGAAACTGGTTTGTAACTGGAGCTGCTGCGCTTCCATTGTGTCTCATTTATCAGCTGTCAGACTTCTTATGACGGCTTTTCAGTGGAGTGCAGAACAAAGACAGATCGCTGTCCATGAGGAATACCACTGCAGGTTTTTGTTTCTCTCTCTGACATGAAACTTACTGCATGATTGAGTCGGGTGTGTGTGTGTGTGTGTGTGTGCGTGTGTGTGTGCGTGTGCGTGCGTGTGTGTGGACATTTTTCTTTTTATCTCTGAATGCACTACAAGACAGTTTCAAATGATTGCAGGAAAAGACGTGTTATTAAGGGAGTGAAGGACGAGTCTCAGTTTTATAAAAGGTTGATTTTTGGATTCTTACAGGAATTCACTTGGACTTTTCAACAACCTTCGCTGCACCATCACATTATTTTTCATTTGCTTTCATGTTTCGTAACTTTGAATTGAATTTTATTCATTCAATTCAATTCATCACAGTTACATTACATATTTATATTCACAGCAAATGTCATCTCAAGGTCATTTGCCAAAAAAAAATAAATAAAAATAATGTCCATTCAATCACACATTTATTTGAATTACAATCACATCAATTCTCACATTAAATCACATCAAATTTTGGCACATTTAAATCTGTGATTGTAATGTAGAAAATTAATTTTAAAACCCGTTGGTCTTCCTTAGAAGCTGTTTAGGATTGTTTCAAAGAACCGGATTAATCCTGTGTGAACGTCAGGTTGGTCAGGCAGCACACATAACTCTGGAAAACATTAAGAGACCACTTAAAACGATCAGTTTCTCTGATTTGTCTCTTTATAGGTTTATGTTTGAGTAAAATGAGCTTTGTTCTTTTTTTCTATGATCTACTGACAACATGCCTTTGAAATTCCAAACAAAAATTTAGTATTTATTTGCAGAAAATGAGAAATGGTCAAAATAACAAAAAAGATGCAAGACTTTCAGACCTGAAATAATCCAAAGAAAACTAGTTTATATTCATTTAGAAACAGCAACACTAATGTTTTAACTCGGGAAGAGTTCAGAAATCCATGTTTGGTGGAATAACCAGGAGGTTCTCTTCATTTTCTCCAGAGCTGTATATGGACGGATCATTGGTTTTACATTCAGTTACAGCAGTAAAAGAATAAAAAACCTGTTTGCAACATGAAGTGATAATGTAATCAACTGTTGCAGAGGAAATGCATCAACACCAGATTATTAGTGAGCCAACAGTTCCTATTATCACCATGATGTGCTGAGTAGTGCTGAGTAGTCAGAGCTGCAGTCTGTTCAGTGAAGCCCACAGCACAGAATAAGTGTTTCTGTTGCAGAGGACATCAATTACTGCTTCTTCTGGTTCCTCTGGGTGCAGACAGTACATTCAGGCTGTACTGCAGTGATTTGTTCTTGGTGTAAAATTTGTTAAATGAGTCCTTTAGCAACTTCAGCAGCTGCGATGAGAGCCCAGATAAAGTGCAGCAGGGTGTCCAGCTGTGTCTCTTTGCTGTGGAGGAACATTAAATGGATTGTTGCCTCACATCTCACGGTTTTTTCCTGTCTCACGAAGTATTACCTCACATGAAGACGGGTCCAGATTTTTCAAAACTATATGAGAAATTTACAACAATTGCACAAATAAAATGCGGGCATATGTATGGTTACTTTAATGTTTAAATTTCTGTTAATTTATTAGATTTTAACTCATACAAAATTTAAACGCACTTTTTTTTATCATAACAAAAAACAAAAGGTATTCAAGGTATATCAGTTTCAGAGTTGCTTTGAGCCATAATAAATGAAGGATTAATCAATATTTTTATGTGTAGCAATGGCACTTGACAAAATGTAACGTTTCAGTAGTTGACTGTGAATTTGTATTTTTTGTGTTTTTTTTTAACTGCTTCATTACTGACATGTGCTATACAAGTAAAGTTGATTGATTGACCATATATATGTATCTATCTATTTGTATTATTGTTGCAAGTAACGATTATTTGTGTAATCAATAATTCTGTCAATCATTGTGGCAATTAATCTGTTAAACAATGGCACATTCTGCAGACTTTAAGGAAATACATTAATAGATGCAAATAAAACAACAATTCACTTCCTTTTTTAAATAAAATATAAACACTTTATTGCCTAAAATGCAATGACAAAGGATTCCTCTAGTTCATGTTTGGAGAGATTTGTTTAACATAATTTGAACCAGGTGAAGCTAATAATAGACCACTCGAGGAGTTTTGAACATATTTACAGAAAAAATATGTTTTTCATCTTAAATGCTAAATATATATACTTTTTGTAGTTTGGCCTGTAGTTTGCTCTGAGTGGGTTGTTATTTCAGTAATTGACTTTTTTTTTTGTTTCCTCCAGTTCATGATATAAAGGTTATTAAATTAGTTGACAAACATTTAACTGCATGATTAAAGTCTTTATTCTGGTGCTTTGGTCTCAACTAGCCTGTTTTTTGAAGGACAATTTTGTTTACAGCGACTGTATAATTAATTTTATTTGTTGTTTTCTTTCTTTATTTTTGGATATTTAAAATGTCTTCCAGCTCCAGTGTTAAATGTTCATTATGATTTATAGTTTATTGATATTTGAGAATGTGTTCCTGCATTATTATGCCATTATTACCATTATATTACTTGAAAATGATCTCAAATCAACAATATTCTGGAACAATTTATCATCCAGCAAAATTTGTTATCATGAGAGGTGTGTGTATATAGTGTGCACTACTGACCTGCTGAGTCATGGTTGTGATGCTGATCCTGTTATGTACGTTGAACCTGAAGGAGAACCCCTTGGCTGTGATTTATTAGATTTTCTCTCTCTCTCTCTCATACAGGTGTGTTGCTGAACTCGTTGCCCCATCCTTGCCGGATCTTGCTGTTTGTGAACCCGCAGAGCGGGAAAGGACAAGCCCTCACCTTGTATAACAGCCACATCCAGCGGATGCTCAATGAGGCGGGAGTCATACATAAACTCATTATCACTGGTGAGTCGAGTTGCTGGCTCAAGTTTCGCAATCCAGCTTTCACACTATGCTACAGCCAATGCTATCGTTTTGTTTTGGGTTTTTCATCTGAAGAAGCCAGAGACATTCCCAGCTTCAGGGAATGTGAAATGCAGGAGAAAACATTTCTTAGCCAGACTCGATTCTCTGCGAATCCTGGGGTTATTGTCAGCAGAGATCTGCTTCAACCCAATGCAACGATAAACAGAACAAAGCAGCAGTACACTAAGTGGAGTTTTGGCTCGTTGTTGGGAAATTATATATATATATTTTTCCTGTTTTTATTTTACAACAGCTGTAAAGGAGGTTGGGGTGACAGAATGAGGTCACAATGCTCTCACAGTCATAGGAATACTAAGAAGCAGCTTCCTTACCGTAGCATGTTTATATCGCAGTTCATACTAATAAATATGTGAGGTGCTGAATGATAGAAATACTCAGGGCAGAAGGGCTGCAGCTAACCATTATTTTAGAAATCAATTATTTTATTGGTTATTCTGATGGCTGATCATCATAATAAAAAATTGGCACATTCTGTGGATTTTTAATTTAATCATTTAAGCCTTTTTTCTACAATATTGGAAATAATTAAAAGATTCAAATAAATAATTTAATTCCTTTGTTTAATAAGAAAATGTTACAGAACGCTTGATCATTTGCAGCAAAGGATGCAACTACTTGCATCTACAATACAGTGTTGAGCTGATCTCTTGATTAATTTTTGATTAATGATTAATAACTGGGTAGCAAAAGGCGATCAATAGAAGATTTTCTTGTTTTTACAGAATTTGAATGATGTGAAGCCAAAACTATCCCACATCAGGTAGAATATGTTTACAGATATAGATGTTTTTTTAAGATGTTTTTGCTCTGAATGTGTTTTACTTTTAGAAAATTTTGACTCAACTGCGATTTCCAGTTAACAATTAATCAATTACTAAGTCAGTTGACAATCATTTCAATAATCACTTCATCATCATTAATCCGATTAATCGCTCAAGCCCCAGTTTACACGACCACATGATTCATAATACTGGATTCACAGGACAAGACAAGACTTGAACAAAATATTAAGAAAGCTTTTAAAATAAAGGCTTTTCAAATTATTCAAGAATCTCTGTTCAGCGTAAAGTTATACAGATCAGGTCTGATCATGTTCTGTGTTTTAGGTTTTGAACCAGAGTTAATGAAATTCTGTAAAAATTGTTAAAAAGAGAGCTAAACAGAAGCTGTTAGCTTGTTGTGACAGCACCTACAAATCTTATGCTCTATTGTCCATTCCCATGTGTTGCCAGCTCACTTTCCACAACCAGCCAATCAAGTTCTTCAACTGGTTAATCTCTTCAATTCATCATTATTTTTCCAGAATATAATGAAAACACAATTCAGGAGTTAAGGTCAGTTGTACAGATTAGAATCAAAGCTTGAGAAAATGAGATTTTTCATCAGTCCAGGTTTCAGAAGTGCTAAACTTCACAAAACAAATGATAAGATACAAAACCAGTAACTGAGAATCTCCAGTTATGCTTCAACGTTCGTCTCTCTGTATCTGTGTTGCACTCATCTAGACTTAATCCTCTTCCTGTTTTCATGTATTCACCATCGTTATGCTGATCAGCAGCCGCCAACCCATATGCAGAGCTGTTATATAATAAATATGTTTACACATTGTTAGATACACTGAGTGTACAGAAACACACAGACACCAACACTGAATCCCTTCTACACATAAAATGTTTTTTATTAGTGGTTTCACTTGATTAAAATTTTTAATCAAGTTAACTGCGGGATCCATAATTAATTATTTGCATTTTAAATGAAACAGCATATCAGCAAATTAAGCAACATTGTTAATTCAGAAACCCTTTTTGCTGCTAATTTATTGAATAAATAGACATTTGAGCTCAACAACAAAGACATTTATTGATTTTAATTTATTTAGGTAATTCAACCATCAGATTGGTGCAAATTGCTGTTAAACCAATTCAGCTTTCAAATGTTTTAGGAGCCACTGATCATTTATGTAATTTTTTAGAAAAAATATTTCTTTAGAAATACGGAGTGTGGATTCTGACAGGAGCGCTGGGGATGTCTGTGCTGCTGCAACATGTTTAGCATTGAAATGCTAATTTTAGGGTTTAATAGCTTCACAAGTAGACTTAACTCCTTTTTGCACAAAATTCTCTTCCAACATCCCATCAAATAATTTTTTTGAAGCAACAAATAACCCCAAGTGGACCAAGAGAACCAGCTTTGTGTGTTGTTTGTGCGCCAGATGTACGGGCGTACCAGAAACACAACACAAAGGTTCCAGCTTGGGACTTTTGGATTAAAAATAAAAAAAAAAGATTAACTGCGTTAAAAATTTTAACCCGTTAAGATCTACATAATTAATTAACTCGTTAAAGTCCCAGCTGTAGTTTTTGTGTGATCTTTCAAAGCACAATGAAAGATGACATAGTGACTGAAATTAAAAATTCAGACAAGATCCCCCCTCTGATAACTCATCTGCAGGTTGGCTGTAATTGTTTTTCCTCTGGTTTCTGTGTTTTTTAGTAGAGGAGAAAATTATGACCAGTGGATTCAAAAGAATCACTGGAGGTAGTTTTAAGTTTATATGAAGAAAAAAAAAAAATAATTGAAGTTCTTTTTGAGCTGTTAATCATAAAGAAGGCATAAATGCTTCCTTAAGTAAACATCTGAGTCAATATGACCTGCAGTAGGGACAATTTGATCCTGCAGTAATTGTCAATCTACTAAAATAAATCCTTTTTGCTTAATCTCTCCCAAATGACACTGACTAATGGCTCACTGCAACAGAATTATCTCTCCTCTCTGAAAACCAGAACAAATCTCTCTTCAACTGAATTACATGAAAATGCTTTCTCAGCGAACAAATCCCTTTACACTTGATTTTTGAAATGTCCATTTATTTCTGCAGCATCACTTTTTCAGATATAAACAATATTTGCAGAACAGATGTTTAATACGCAACTAATCTGAAGATGAATTGAGCAAATTTGGATTTAGATTAAACTGTTAGTAAAGATTAAAAAAAGGCAAAACTGAGAACTATTAATACTAGAAGGATTTTTAAGGCCCAACCCAGTTTCACTCCTTGAATTAATAATGCTATTCCCTTATTGAACATAGAGTATTGTGAGATTTTATTAAAACCTTGTGTAAAAAAAACTAAGTTTAAAATATTTAATATTTATTTAAAAAATAAGTACTTCCACTGACAGATAATTTAACATATAACAAAAATATTTGTCCCATATTGTAAGTGAATAGTACTTTTTTGTCAATATTAAGGAAATATTTACTAAAAGCAAGCTCCTCTTTCTTACTGAAAAGTTACTTGTAATATACTTTTGTGTTATTTGCACAAGATACTGAACTATAAAACCTATCATTACATCTTAATAGCAGAAATAAGTTGAAATGACTTAAATTTAGAAAAATATTGTCATCACTCATTTCTATCAGTTAATTAAACTCAGAAATAAATTTTAAGTGCATCACAAGTTTGCTGCGTTTTCAGTAATTGTAAATAATTGATAAATAACAACTAGAATGTAATAATTTAATTTGAAGTAATAAAACTGAGAAACTTAACCTGAATTGGATCTTCTTTAAGTCAATTTTACCACCTAATGTTTGTCTCGGTGCAGATAAGTACAATCAAACCATTTTTAAAAAGTTAGAAGTACTGAATACATGAGTGTAGGATATTTATTATAGTTCAGTTTACTGAATGAAATGTTATTGTTAACTTAAAATAGAAAATATTTGAGTAAATGTGCTTAAACTGAATTGTTTAGGTTACTAAACCTAAACTGTTTAAGGCTAAATGTTTGAGTAGACACAACTAAATGCGGCTCAAATGTTTTACAGTAAAATACTTGGTAATGTTTTGTGTTTTTGCAGTGGAGCCATCTCTTGGTTTTCCATCCAGCCTAAACCCAAACTGAAGCTGTGATCCTGCCTCTCCCAGTATTTTTAGTGAACTGGACCTGGGATGGCTGACTGAGCTGAAACACACATTTCCCCATAAAATGTGCATTATAATTGCGTTCTGCAGCTTTTGTAGCTGTTCATGTGTTTCACAGGCTCTGCACACGGCTGAGAGTCTCTTGGATTATAACAAAAGAGCATCGGCTCATTATTGGGTCCTTGGTTCGGTGGCAGCTGTGGGTGCTGCCCAGAGTGCTGCTGAATTTGTGTATATTGGAGTATCTGAATGCATAAAGATCATTTCTTGATGCGACTCAGACTTCCTAGGTCATCTGTCGGACAGAATTAAGTAAAGCATCTAGTCCTCTCTGGACCAGAGTCGCGTTTGATACGGATTTGAAATATTTATCAGAGGAGACGCGTGTGCCCTGAAACCCCATCGTTGTGCTGCTGTGGTTTTAATGCTGTTGTTTATGAGCATCTACTGGCTGTTAGGACGAATCATCGTTGGTTGTTTAAGGTTCATATCTTCTATGTTGGAGGTCTCTGCCTCGACCCATGTGGCGTTGCTAAAACAATTATTGTATAAGCAATAAAAAAAGCACACAGGGTTTGGCTCATGGAAATGACCTAGATATCACAAAACTATGCAAGGAAGCCATTAAAAAATGTATAAACTGCCTGTTAAAACAGAGCGTTGAAGTCTCACTGGAGCAGAGCAGCAGCGTTGCTGAAACTTTGACAGCTCTTGTAGACAACTTTACAACAAAGGTGTCAACCGAAAATGGGAGAAAAACTTTATCTGAACTTTAGAAAACCTGGAAGAAAGTCCAGGAAATAAAATGTTGGCTCAGCAGTTGTTGAAGTAGCTTAATGCTAATTTTACACAACATTAATTTCCTTATTGCAAGTTTTCATGACTGAGAACTTGGAGATTCACTGACTGGCGATTTAGTGGCCAACTTCAAATTATTTTATTTATTTATTTTATTACATTTATTTGAGAGGAATAGACACACAATTACATAGAAAAACTGAATAAAACAGCAGTCCTGTACCTGTACTGTGGTGCTTGTAGCATGAGCTTTAACAGACAGTATATCTAAGATACTTAAAAAAATGGAATAAAAGTAAAATAATTAAAGTGACATTAACAACATAAACAGAGGGATTAAAACAACAATGGCCAGAGTTTTGTTTGTTGTTTAAACATATTGAATTTAATTTCATACTGATTTTTGACCATTAACCAAAACACTTGTCTTCATCTTTATTTAAGATATTAAATGTTCATAAAATAATAGCAAAATACAGATTTTTATCTCAAAAACAGCTCAAAGTTTCAGAGCAGACTCTCTCTCTCTGCATAACAGAAAATAAACTAAAACAGTAAAACTTTACAGGGCTGAGCTATCTACAGAGACAATTGCATAAGAAATTAAAGCTTATTTCCTTAATGAGACAGAAATATATTGTTTTTTTTTCCATCAAGATCCTTTCAGAATAAATAACAGCTGTGGTTTACTTAATATTCATCAGCTCAGATTTACCGCAAGCTTTGTTGGATGTTAAATTATTAATTCATTTGCTGTGTCTATAAAGGAGCTGTTCTGTGGTGAACGGTTATTAATTAATTAGGACATCATATGAGAGGCGGCTGCATGTAGGAGAGAGAAGTCGGAGAAAATTCAGCTCTGTCGTTAAAAGAATTTCACTAACATACCAAAACTTTTCACATTTTATCAAGTCTCTACCATGTTTTAGTAGATATTAGCATCAACCCTACCGTATCATTGTTCTATAGATCTGCAGGTGAAGGAGGTCCAGAGGTGATGCGGGACGGGTCGGTTGTATTAAAACAGCGTGAAGAACAGCACTGACAGGTTTCAAACAAGAAAAATGATTTTTTTAACTTACAGTGGCACAGAAAGCAAACAGTCATGTGGAAGAAGGAAACTAGGCCTGGAGATAAATCAATTTTATTGATTAAAGGTGACCTATTATGCTTCCTTGAACAGGTTAGGATAGGTCTATCGGCTATATAATACACAAAAATCATTCTTAAATAATGAGATTTTAGCCTGATCAGTTCTGTCTATTTTAATCTCCTTTCTGAATGAGCTGTCACTTTAAATCCAAATGAGCTGTTGCTGGCCACGCCCCCAATTCAAAGTTTACACTCAAACGTGAAAACGGCTGCAAACAAATGCGCCATTATACAACTGTACAACTTTGAAAAAGCAGAGGTGGAGCCTCCTGCACAACCAACAACAAGTGGTTTCTGGGTGGAAAGTGAACAACAAAACACTTTTCTTTTCCAGCAGCCATTGTACAACAAATGCAACAGTAAAACCAGCTAATCAAAGGAGCTTGAGCTCAGCTTGAGTTGGTAGGTGACAGGCTGGGATTGCTAGGTAACGGCGCAGTCCCTGGTGATTGTGACTTAACACCAGAAAAATGAACTTATTGCCAAAAAAACAGCTTGACGTTCTTTTTTCTCTGTTTTTCAGAGCAGCTGAATACCAAACAGAAGTGTAAAAATAAATAAAATCCCGTTTTTAAAAATATTTTCTGTCAGTTGTTATTTCTTTCTAAGGGAAGAAAGCAAACTGGTTTGAAAAAGATAGTTTTTAACCCATATTTAACCCAGCTCTAATAGGATTGTTAACCAGCAGAAACAATTCAAACATTCTATGCAAGCAGTTCATCAATCACTCCCAAAATAAAAGAAATTCCTGCTTACATTTAATGTTTTTATTACTAATTTAAGGCCTTTTCTTTCTAAGATATTTCTGCCACATGTAGACTGAAAATAGTTATGCTAATTTCTTCCCTAAAATTAATTGATGCTGTTTTAATGATGCAACTTGTTGTTTTAGTAAAGCCAAAAATATCTCAAGTAGAGTGTAATTATGCTTCAGTTCAGATATTTCAGATCAACCTGAATGTTTGACGTTGAAACTGCTCTGAGGAGTGAAAGTATTTCCCTAAAGGTCCATATTGTTGTGTCTGTCCTCTCTTACCGCAGCAACACGGTGTTTTCTTCATTAACACCAACAGGTCTGACTTTGATGCAAAGCGGCAGCATTTCACCTACTAGCAAATATCAAATCCACTCTGTTCTCTGGGAGAAAATCGCAACTGACTGTTGCTTTTCACTTTTAAGTCCTCTGCAGCTTTAAGTAAAAAAGCTAAACATATGTATTTAAAGCCATGCAGCCTGCGCAGAGAACAGTGTTTGTGAGGGAGGATGTCATTTAGCCCTAATTACAGCTTACAGTCATAATCACAACCTCCGCGTTCAGCCATATCTCGATGTCCCTCAGTTTGGATTTTCCCAGTGGCTCACCACAGAGTGCCCACGTTTAAAGTCATGTTAGGAGATTTTGTTTAGGCTGAGGATTATTATCAGAGCAGGAAGTGTCTGTCAGCTCCGCGCGGCGCTCGGCTCAACCTTTTGGAGTCTCGGTGGATCTGCAGCGGGGCGTCAGTCTGTTCCTGCAACACAGACACAAGAGTCGGGTCAGTGAAGTTGAAGCAGAACTGCTTTGTTGGTTACAAAACACTTTTTGTTCTTGATTTCAATTCAATTTCTCTTTATAAACTAAATTTAACATTGTGTTTTTCGTGTTTTGAGCGATCATTTACAGAGCTGCAACTAACGATTATTTTAGTAATAAATTAATCTATCAATGATTCTGACGATTAATCAATTAATCGGATTAAAATATTCTGCAGATTTTTCATTTAGTCACTTAAGCCTTTTTTATCAAATATTAGAAATGTATTAAAAATGCAAACGAACAAACAATTAAGTTAATTTTTGAAATAAGAAAATAAACATTTTATTGTCTAACATCATTTCTTGAACAGATGCATCTGCAGCTAAAAACAGTGACATCAACCTTTTATATTTTTTGATTAACCGCTTAATGATTGGCTAGAAAGAGGTGCTTGATAGGAGATCTTTTTCTTTTTACAGAATTTCAACAATGTGAAGCTCAAACTGTGGGACTTTGGGAGTTCTGAGTTAAACATTTTACAAAGATGGGTTTTTTTTAATCTTAAATGCAAAATTTAAATATATTTTTTTGTACAGCTTTGGCTTAATATCTATTTTGAGTATGTTATTCTTTCAGAAAATTGCTTTCCTGCTCAGTCTCTCATAGGTTGAACAGAAAACCTGTGAGAGGTTTTCTGCTAAGCAGGATTGGTGGCACCACCTAACTCACTAGCTCCTTGGTTGCCTGGCAACTCAATCACTCTGTGGTTACCTAGCAACGGGCTGTTGAGTAACTGGTGCAGTAGCAGTTTCAAGTTGTGCCTCATAACTGCTTAAAAGTAAAAAAACAACAACGTGGAGTGAAAAACTGTGGATAAAATAACACAAGTTTGGCAGTATTTCAAATATTTAAAACAAACAAACAGCCTAATAAATAATTATTGTTATGTGCTTGATATGCTTTTCATCCATTTTGCCCAGACCTGGCGCCGGCTAGTAGCTTTTAGGTGATCAGAAAAATTAAAATATAACACACCGCAGAGGTTTATAGCTGTACGTTTGCTCTCTGTGTGATTTACTGGCAGGCCTCTGTGTGGTAATAGCTTTGGGGTAGGAATAGTTTCAGACTCGTGGTTCTTGCTTTCATGGACCGTGTTGTTTAACCCGACGGTTAAGCAGCATGGCGGGAGAGGCTCTGGGCAGCAGACACAGAGATGAGCTGGAGTGTGTTTGTGGGTTTTTGTTTCTCCCCATTTCCAGCGAGTCACATTAGTCTCTATGGAGCAGCGGCAGAAAAACGCTGCTTGCTGCAGTCACAAGATGACTTTCTTACAACCTCTCAAAAAGTATAGAAACCTGTAGTTTTTTTTAAATTTCACACAAAATGCACAGTTAATGAACAACTAGCTGGAGTTTTCCAATCCAGTCTGACAGCTACAGGAGATATTTTACAAAATTGCTAATTAAGAGCAAACTGTTTGCTAATTTTAGCAATGAACAAAGATGTGATAAAAAAAAAAGACAAAATAAGAAAAACGTCCACTAAGACTTCAGAAACATGTTGAGTCATCTGTTACCGTTTGTCCTGAATTAACTTTTTTATTCAGGAGAATGACACAAAGTTCAGTTGTAGACTTTTTGTAAAGACTTCCCATTTTCTGAGTGAAACACAACCAGCAGGCAAAATGTGATGCAAATCTGACTTTTTCACCACAGTCTGAACGGTTCTGATCTTTTCACCCACAAAAATATCCATTTGTCAGACAGAACGGTCATGTCCCATTTCATCTGACTTTTAAGTCATCAACATAAGACATTGGTCATAATTCTGCACTAGAAGAAGCCAGATGTGGTAAATTCAGACATAAACAATGGGTTTCCTTTTTTATAAGTTGCCTTTGTCTTTTTCTGATCTTGTGACAAAACTGTCTTTTAAATCGATCCATATTCGGCGGCGGCCATTATTACTTCTGTAAGCAGTGCTGCTGGGTGACGTCTTCTTCTGCACGTGAGTCGCTTTGAGGTCGTAAACCGTTCAGCCTGATTGTGGTCACATTTAATTAGTTGTATGAACGACCACACAAAAAAATCAGATTTCTGCAAAATATCTGAACTGAACATCAAGACCTGCTGTGTGAACGTAGCCAGAGATGCAGAAAAACCTGCCATTTCAGGCAGTTTATAAATATACAAATGACTATTAAAAATATAGTATAGTGGACAATTATTTTGTCCACTTTGCTAAGATAATTATCTGCTTCCAGTGGAACAGGCAGGTCAGAAGTTTCATTCTGTTTCAGGAAGGATTTGTGTATCAGAAAAACATGAGAACGCTGCATAATATTAATAAACCAGGATGTCATCAAGATCCCCCGACTGTGTGGGTTGGAGTGTCAGGCAAAGCAACAATGTTAGGTATAGTGTCTCTATTTGTGTGTACACAGTTGCACATTTATGTTTGCCTTCACTTCCAGCCCTCTGGCTGCAGCTGAGTAAGCCTTGTTCAGCTGGTTTCACTGTACAGAAAAAACATTATATATACATCTGTCTGTCTAATAGAAGTGGGACTTATCAGTTATTAGTTAATTCAATTTTATAGTAATCTAAAACTATATTGACAAAATAAGCAACATTTTCGAGTCAAAAAAATCCCTTTTCTGCTAATTATTGAATAAATAGACATATGAGCTCAACTACAGAGATATTTATTGTTTTTAAATTGTTACTTAGGTTATTCAACCATCAGATTGTTGCCATTATACCCATTCATCTTTCAAGTGTTTCAGGAAACCCTGGTCAAAGATACAGTACACCAGTTTCACATACTTGAATAATTTCAATTACAATGAGTTACAACAACATTTAATTTCCCTTTGTGATCCATAAAGTATTTCTGAGCTTGAATTTTGAATCTGAAAACCATCTGAAAGGTTTGGAGGTCATATTTAACATATCTAACATATTTCCCTGAAATATATGTGTAATTGTGCATGCAAAAAACTGATAAAAAAAGGTTGTTGTTCTTTGTTAAATGTACATTTACTCTTTGAAATATTGTAACACTTGGTGTTTTAGCTGCTTTCTGCACAGATTTTCCAGGATGCTTGGGCTTCCCGGCACAGTGTGCAGAGCAGGTCACATGACGCAGAGAGACAGGAAGATGACGTAGCCTCTCTTTCATCATCAGCAACTTTGTAGAGAAGAGCAAATTTGTTTAGTAACATGATACAAAGAATCTGAAAATACAAGTTTTACAAGCTGTGTGCAAAGAAATCTCATTGATTTTTAGGAAGTTATACAGAAAAGGGCTGAACTTTTTGCTGTGGGTGTGGCTGACAGTGTAACCTGCTGGTGTCAATTTTTTTTTGACAATTTCCAACACCCATTGGAGAAGCTCAGCATGCTCTGCATTGTTTCTCACTGATTCACTGGAAGAACCCTTTTATGTCTTATTTAATGTTAGCAGAGAGTCTTAAATAATGCAGAGAGAAGGATAACTGAAATAAAGAGTTACAATGTGTAGCTTCTAAAATCCCATCGCTGCACTTTGCATCGGCTCTACTGGCTTTTTGCTAATTGATCTGTTTTCAGAGTTCAGTTTGTCCTCAGAGAATCAATGCCATTTCTTTTGAAGATTTTAGGGAGGTAAGGTTAATAAGAGAAGGGAGGAAACTGTTTCTCTGTCTTCTGGGATGAGATTCAGGGCAGAAGATCAAAGATTACTCAGCAAAAACACAAAATCTGAAGTATTTTTAGTCTAGTTTCTAGTGCAAATATCTTAGTACACTTGAAACAAGACAAAAGTAAAAGTACTAGTTCCAGTGGCAGACGACTTCACTTATTTTTCCTGTCATAAGTAAAATCATCTACCAGTGAAACTAGCACTTTGTCATTAATATTAAGAAATAATTGACTTAAAATAAGCTTTTATATCTTCCTGAGAGTTGCACTAGACATAGGCCAGATCTTAAAACAGTAAGATTTTCTGTTTTTGCAGTGTACATGTGAAAATAACAAATCCTTCGTAGGTAATGACAGCTCTGGTTCGTGTTGGCTGAGGAGAACTGCCAAGACTTTGCATTTGTTTTGAGATGCAAATCCTGACGTTTTCTTACACTGAAACTTCCTGCTGCTTCAGCTGCTACCTGCCCAGGTTTTTTCTACTTATCAAGTCATAAAATCATTTTAAGTTATTGTTCCACAGAAAATTCCTATCATGCCATTCCTGTGGTTTAAAACCATCTAATTAAAGTTTTATCCTGCTTGTAGGTGTACTAGGTGTTCATTCTGATTTTTAGGAATCATTCTTCCAGATAATTGTCTGGAAATATTTGCCGACAATTATCTTTCACACCTATTAGGGTTTGAAACTACAGTCAACGAGTTGTTAGCAACAGGCTTGCTAAGCAGCAGACGTCATACTGGCTACCTGATCTGATAGCCTGACTAATTAAACCAGGTAATATGATATGATAAAGGATTGACACTAATTTGAAGTCTTACCCGCTGGTCTAGAGTTTGAACAAATCTATTTTTTTATCCTCTTTTTTTTTATTTTTTTTAGGTTTTTCTTACATGAACCCATTGTGGTCTTGCTTTGCTTTTCAAAAATACAGTTTTTTAACAGATCTGAAGCTGTTGCACTAATACCTTCATAGAGTTGCTAAATATAAATGTATTTATGTTTAATGGAATTCCAGTCATTTCCGAACTAAGTGGGAATCAGGTTTCATTTTATATTAATTTCTTTAGAGCTTAAAATCACTGAAAAAGTTATTATTTTAAAGGCAGCCTCTGTTCTTCTCTCTCAAATTATTCAACCTCAGATCCATGGGACAAAGTGCATCTAGTTAGTTAGTTAGATTAAATTTAATCTGCATTTTGGTCGACGTCTCATTAAGGATGCAGATCGACTTTCCTTCCTTCTGCGGTTCCTTAATCTAGGAACTGAAAGGAGAGGAGATTAAAAGTGTAGCGCCCCACGCGTCTACTCTTACGTTGGATCTCAAACCTTTTGTGTCTCACGTTGCAATAGACCCATTACCACACACACACTCACACACACACACGCACACACAGGAGGTTTAATGTGGCTGAAACATGAGGAGGTTGACCTGTGAGAAAACGACCCCTGACCTGTTATGTGATGAAGTTTTGGGAGTGGGCAGCGATGCCAGAGGAAGAACACGACTGCTCTGAATCACATCTCTTCTTCTTCTGCTCGTGTTTTTCACAGAGAGGCAGAATCACGCCCGGGAGCTGGTGAAAGACGTTGACCTGTCACAGTGGGACGCTTTAGTCATCATGTCAGGAGACGGACTGCTGCACGAGGTACAGACAGACAAATCCATCCCTGCAGCTGGATGGAGAATGAGAAAGAGCCCGGCGACGAATGAGTTCAGAAAAATACTTAAGGTTAATGTTAGGGCCACTGTAGATAGAAAAGAAAAAGGAGGAAGAAGCTTCCGCTAAAAAACTTGGAAATTTTGAGAATTATCTCAGAAATTTTCTGTAAAAAAACAAGAAAATTTCTGAGCTCCAAAAGTCAAAAATTTGCAAGAAAAAACTTTTGAGTTTTTTTTTTCTAGAAATCTTGGAATCTCAGAAAATTTCCAAAAGTCAAATTTTTTTTATTTTTAGAAACTTTCTGAGATTAATCTAAAAATGTGTTTTTTTTTCTAACAAATTGTTGAGTTTAATACTCTGAAAATGTAAAAAAGGAAACAATTTTTGACTTTTGAAAGTTCTTTTAAACATGATATTTTATAACATAAAAACAAGTGGCAGTAATGCATTTGACATAAGATTCACATTAAACTACTTGGTCCCCAAAGTAAACAATTATAAATAATAAAGAAACAACAAAAACCAACTCAACAGTATGTATCAGAAAACAAAAACAGAGAAATAAAGAGGAAAGAAAAGAAAACACAGAGACTTTTGAAGGTTTTTGGACAAAATTTACTCGTTTTTTTTTCCTACAATGGCACATCATAGATCAAAAAAATAGAGAAGGATATAAATATTTTTATTCATAATGGAGAATGGTGGATTCTTAAGGGGGAAATTAAAGAAAGAAATAAATGTCAGCTATAAGAGCAGAATTTGGTTCACTGTTTGGATCATATTTGCTGCATTTAGTGACGTTTAATAAATTGAACCAATTTAATTAAAGTCTGCTTTTGTGTAAAAGTCGCTAAACAGATGTCTTCCTATTTACTATGACGTCAAATGGTCATTAACAGATGACGACTTTCTGCTTCGTCAAGCATTTTCCAATATAAAAAGATTTTAATTTGTTTATAATAATTTTGCATTAATTAAAAATGAGAACTCTCCATCTGCCTCAACCATCTGCTGTCATTTTTTTTATTGGTGTTGAAGGCCACAAAAAAAAATCAGTGAAGGGGCCACATATGGCCCTCGGACCACACTTTGGACCCCCATGTGTTATTAAACAAACTGAGCAACCACTGGGATCTAAATGTAACAGAAAACAGATTTTAAAATTATATTTACTGGAGTAAAGGTTTTAGAAAAAGGTACTTTTATGAGTAGTTTTACTACAACATGACTTTTATTTAAATAAAATTATTATGTAGGATTGTTACTGCAACTTGAGTACAATTTAAAATGCTAAGTCATGAAGTTTGCATCACTTACATCCAATGGTGTAATTTTATTCCTTCTAAGTAGGAATACTTAGAAGGCATGCTTTAGATGTTTCTCTGCTCCACCTCACATAGTTTCAGATAAAGTCTTGACAGATTTCCACACATCATGATGGTGCAATGTTGACGTAATTCATTTCCTGGAATCAAGTGTTTGAGCAGAGAAATATCTCAGATATGCAGGAATATAAACCTGAAGCTGCACTCCAGCAGACAAACATAAATCCTAATGTTATATTGTTTACTTGCTTTCATTCCTCTTAGTTTATGATAAAAATTGTTATGGTTTTAACATTAAGTTTTTTGTGAGCAGCACAGAGGTCTGTGCTGCAGACAATCCACTAATCCAAGCTGCGTTTTCCGTGATTCAGGTGATAAATGGTCTGCTGGAAAGGCCAGACTGGGAGGAGGCCGTCCGCACTCCGCTGGGTATCCTTCCTGGAGGTTCAGGCAACGCCTTGGCTGCATCTGTGCATTACTACTCTGGGTGAGCTGAAAAATACTGGACTGGGATGCATTTCCAGCCACATCTTCCACTTTGATCTGAACTAATATATTGAAAACATTCTTTATTTATTCAGTTCAGAGCCTTAATATGATTGATTTTTAAATGTTTTCACTGTTTTGTTGTATCACTTTATCATACTTATTTAAAATATGTACATATATATATAATTTCTATTATTAGCTAGTAGCACATGCAGCATTCTCTTTATAATATGACAATCTGCACCACTTTTGCATCTAAAATCAAATCTTTGTATATTTCCGCCACCATCTTCACTGATTGCATGTTCAGTTGTTCTTTTTGCACAGGTAGAACTCCTTATTTGGAAACATTTGAGATCAGTCCGCCACTGCAGAGTCCAATAGAAACCAGTCAAACCAGACAGGTAGCATAGCAGCGTGGGTCACACACTTTTATCCGGTATGCAGTTAGAGCATACTACAGCAGACTGAAACCACTCTGTGCTGAGTAAATTAAGAACCATTTAGCTAAACATATCATCACAAACTGCATCAGGATGATTCATTTGTAGCTGCTTTAGATGGTGTTTGGTTATTTTTAATGTGGTGTCAAAGCAGCTACACCTGCAGTCTTTTGTTGCTTCGCCGCGGTTGGAGGTGTGTTTGACCAGCTGAGGCTCCTGGCGCTCAGTCAAACTAAAACACTTTTCTCTAATGGCTTTTAATTATTAATGCTTTGATCCTCCGTCAGAGTTTATTCACCCAGAACAAAGAGAAAAGTTCAAGGACAAATACAAAGTTTTCAAAAAGATGAAAAATATGATTTAATCTCTGCATCCCTCTCTCTGTAGAGGCAGCGCAGTCGACAGCAGGTTGTTGTTTTAGCACCAAGAATGAGAGAGGAGCTGCAGGAAAAGCTGTAAAACAGAGGATCTTTGGGGCAGGAAGTGGAGGCTGCTGGAATTGCTCCACCTTGTGGTTACAGCAACTCAGTTTTAACAATTTTACACAATATGCAAAGAACTTTGCATTTTTATAATACTGTCAGTTGTAGCACCAATATAATAAAAGAGAAAATAATCATAAAACAGATTTAGCCGAATGGGTAGTTGTTACCAATCAGGTACCACCGCAGCACAGTTTGCTAAGACGGGAAGTTAGAAGAGTAAACGTCTCATAAAGTTCTGGCAACTGCTACAGCTGGTTAATTATTATAGTGTGTTTATTGGCTGATTTTAGCATTAGTTAACATGGTGCTGTCTCCATGGTTACTATCATTAGCTAAAACTAATGAAATAACAAACAAATGAAGTAAATAAAAACTGTAATTAAATAGTAAAGACTAGCTAACTGGAGATATATTGTGCATTTGTAAAACTAAGACATATTAAAATTATGGATATAACATCCTTTGTTTTCATGTCCATAAAGCATTGCTAATGCTAACTGCTAATGCTAACAGCAGGTAGCACCAAGTAAATAGCAAATCCTACATTTGTCCAACTTGCAAACAGAATAAAATAGAAATGTCCTTTATTGTCCTAACGTGGGAAAATTAAAGGTAAATTAAAGATAAATATAATCATGTATATTGAAATTAAGTTTAAAAAATATGTAGAGTCTACAGGAACTACAGGCACATTTCCAACAGGACAAATAAAACAAATAAAAAATAAAACTGCTGCACAGTTTTTAGAAACAGCAGCAGATATGTATTTAATATTTAGATAATATTAATGTAATCATATATTTAATATTTAAATAATATTACATGTCTTCACCTTCCTAAAATAATGACCCAAGTCTTTTTTGCCAAGGTGATTTTGGGGAAAAAAAACCTGACTTTTGGGAAAAATTTGCAAATTTACATTATTTTAGTAAGGTGATACCATTTGATACATTTTATATTCTCTTTTATTTCTTTACTGTAGATTAGATTGATTATGTAAAGCTCATTTCAGCTTTTTGAGGTAAAATACTTCTTCCTCTGGAGTCTTTCTGGGCTGAGTTTTGGTTACAGACTGCAACACAAGTTATTTTTTTCAACCCGTTTGAAAGTTTTATTTAATTTCCTTCATAGAATCTGGTGCTCAGATGCACTTTATTTCATTCTCTGCAGCTTCTATGAAAAGGTTTGATATGTTTCTGCTGTCAGGAAACAAACTAACAACAGTAAACAGAGATATAAGTAAAAACAGAATCTCCTCTTTCTGCCGCGGTCATTCATCACCTGAATGTTTGTGCCAGTCAGCGTCTCATCAAACAAAGCGCCTCTGTCCAGAACCGAAGGGTCCAGACTGGGCATTGTTCGCTCTCCTCTGACTCTCCAGAAAACCTGTGTGCGCTGCGGCCTGAGCCAGATTTCATTTGGTATTATTCCCCGCTGAATGCTGCGGCTTTGAGAATTAACTGAGCGACAGCTACAACCTGTCTGCTGTTACGCAATGAGCCGTTCTCGGCCTTTCATGCGTTTCTGTGAGCAAACAGAACAAGCAGGGCGGGTGGAGTCGTCCGCTGACGCTTAGAGCGCATGTGCCAGACTCAAGGCCCACGGGCCAAATCTGGCCCGCCACAGATTTTAATGTGGTCCTTCAGGTTCTAGACTAAACACTAAATGTGCTTAAATATTATGTTATCAATCAAATCAATACAGCTTTTATCTGTTTGCTGGCAAATAATATCAATCAGTCCTTCCACTTTCTTGATAATTATTGGAAATCCAGCCAAAAATCAACAAATCCATGCACTTTTTTGCTCTTACAGTTGGGAGTTTACAGCAGATTTTTCTCAAAAATTGTCAGAAACATTTTTACTTGAACTAAACAGCCACTTCAGCTTTAATTGATGCCAGATTATAATCCATGATCTATACTGTCAGCAATAGAAAGTCTCAGTTACCGTCATAAATAAGCACAAATATTTCCAAAATAGCACCACAAACATAAAAACCTGGAGGGACTGAAAGGATGTTCAATAATAGATTTAATTGTAAGAATTTATTGATATTTTAACAGTTTGCGATCAGGTTTTATCAATACATTCAAGGCACAACCAGCCTTTTAAGAACATTCACAATCTTTATTTGTCCCAAATCAAAAATGAGTTTGACACCCCAAGCTTAGAGTGTTTAGTCTGGACTCGATAAATCCTGTAAATAAATGTGTTGGTTTTTTTTATTAGAGTGCATCACTGAAAATTCACTATGAAATATGTTCTGTTTTAGTTGCAGGTTAAGTTAGAAGCGCAGGCAGCAGCTTGTTAGCAGGAAGTCTGGACAGAGGCGAGTTTCACCGCGTTGCATCACCTCCGTCCTCTGGACCAAATGCTGCACCTTTAAAATTACACAAACACTAATCCTGTGTGATTTAGAAGATTATCAAAAGACGTGGTTCATTTTGACTCATTCCAGGTCGAATCAAAACTGATCTAATATGTTTCACGTTGCTGTGATGAAATGTTAGCAAGTAATTTTGTTACTAATTGATCCAAATTTAACCTGATTCCACAGGAAAATACTTGTTTTCTACAAAAAATTTAATATCTTAGCAGACGTAGTTTATTGTAAGATAAAAGTAAATACTTTCTTTAAAAAAAATCCTAATTTACTCTTTATGTATTCAGAAAAATCTCCTAAAAAGGTAAAAACTGTTTATAGGATGTTTGAATAAAATTAATTTCAGTAACTTTCATTTTTGCACACATCAAAATCTAGTAGTCACTGTGTCCAGATGTCTATTTTCCATCAGATCCGTTAGAAATGAATAAAAGTCAATATTAAAAAGAATTTGTAAATGAAGTTTAAACCATTAAAATCCCACTGGGAAGTTTAACCCTTTTCAAATCAAATGAATTTGGTGTTTTATATTTGTGCAGAATTTTGTTCCTATGTTTTTTAAAGAGATTTTTTAATTTTTCCTGAGGTCATAAAAGGTCAACCAGTTTGTCCAGACTTACAAAATCAAATAAAATCAGCTGTGCTAATCGGCCCCCACTCTGAAAAACAACGGCTCAAACTACAGGCAGACTACAAACCTAAAAAATCAACGTCATCGTTCATAACTTCTGTTCTCTGATTGGCTCCGTTGGAATTTTATCGCAGAAATCCAAGTGAATGGGAGAAATCTCAAACTGAGTGTGGAGTGAGATTTGAACAGGAAGCCAAAGGCCAGGCTAATGATTAATTATTGGCCAGCCTTCAGTGAAAACTACAGAATATTCAGTGATCATCAAATAAAGTGGAGTTTTTTTCTCTCTCTCCTTCAGCGTCTCTCAGGTCAGAGGCGAGGAGCTGCTGGTCAGCTGTGGTTTCCTGCTCTGCAGAGGACTGGTGTCCCACATGGACCTGGTCTCCCTCCACCTTTCCTCCGGCCAGCGCCTCTTCTCCTTCCTCTCCCTGGCCTGGGGCTTTGTGGCCGACGTCGACGTGGAGAGCGAGAAGTATCGCCACGCCGGAGCCGCCCGGTTCACCGTCGGCACGCTGGTGAGGCTGGCGTCTCTCCGCATCTACAAGGGTAAACTGGCTTACCTCCCCGCCAGCAGGGGGCGCCACACGGACAAGAGTCTGCAGAACGGAGCGGCGGCATGCTGCAGAAATCCCGCCTCCCGTTTGACTCAAACTTTGGAAGATGACTTCCCAAATAACACCTGCCACTCCAACAACTCCCTGAAGCTGCGGAGGTCAGAGGGCAGATCGCCTAGAAGTGCCGCCAAAGCCCTCCCCGGGCCTCCCGACGCCCTGCTGCCGCCTCTGGATCAGCCGCCGCCGTCCGACTGGGTGCTGGTGCCGGAGGAAGACTTTGTCCTCATGCTGGCCATGCATCAGTCCCACCTGGCCGAGGACCTCCTGGCAGCGCCCGACGCCCGCCTGGCCGACGGCGTCATCCATCTCTTCTACGTCACGGCGGGGATTTCTCGCAGCGCGTTGCTCCGACTGTTTCTGGCCATGGAGAAGGGCGCACATCTGGACACGAACTGCCAGCATCTGGTGCACGCGAAGGTGCGGGCGCTCAGGCTGGAGCCGGGCGCCGGGAAAGGGATCATAACGGTGGACGGGGAGGTGGTGGAGTACGGTCCGATTCAGGTCGAGGTGCACGCAGGCCTGGGGAGGGTGATCAGCGGATGAGAGGAACAAAAACTCCAAGTCTTACCAGTTTGTTTTTTTTTATCTAGTTTTGAGTGCAAATATCTTAGGCTACGTTTACAAGAGACAACTGCCGGTATTTTCAGATGTTAATTGTGTCGCCAAAACGCCTTGAGTCAGCAGCTGTAGTTGTCATGTCAGGCCACTAGATGGCGCCGTGATGTTAGCATGTTGTCAGTGCGCATGTGCTGCTTAGCTTCCACCTCTTTATCAGAACTTATGTTAAGTTGAACAGATTCAGTAGAAAAACAGCACAAGGCTGTCCGCCATTGCTCTGGGTTTTATCTGCATGCACAGAATAATACAGCGGCACATCAGGGTCATTGTAGATCGAACAAATTCATACATTCTACTAATTTCAGAAATTTACTAGAAAAAACTTAGCAAACTTGAAATTTCTAAGTTTTCTTTCTCAAAACTTTGAGATTAATCTTAAAATTTTTGTTTTTTCTAGAAATGTTTTAACTATTTGAACTCAGAAAGTTCAAATAGTGATTAATTTCAACCTGAGATTTGTCCATGTTTCTTTCTAGAAAATTTCTGAGATTGATCTCAAAATTTCTACATGCTTTCTAGCTATTTTTATTTACTTTTAAACGTCAGAAATCATGTGATATATCTCAGAAATATTCTATAAAAAACATGGGCATTTCTGAGTTTCAAAAGTCAAAAATTGACTTCTCAAACTCAAAAATGTTCATGTTTCTTCTAAATAATTTCTGAGATATATCTCAAAATTTCTGAGTTTTTGTAGCAAATCCACAAAAATTTCTACGTTTTTTTCTAGATAATTTCTAGAAAAATTATCTTTTTTAGTGGAAATTTAATTCCTTTATTCTACCTACAATGCCTCCAATACACCATCATAGAAAAACGCTACAGCTGCGTGTTCTGCGCATACACCTGCAGAAAACTTCACGGCTCAGCAGGATGTTAAAGTGAAATTTCACTGGTTTCTGGTGTCGTATAAACGCGCGACTGGATTGAAACAAATACGCTTCGCTTTAACCGAGAAGCGAATCTGTGCTTGAAATAAGACAAAATGAACTTACAAGTAAATTATCAACAAGATCTAGGCGCTTGTTATAAGTGAATAATTCCTTAATATTGATTTAAATTAAATTTTGTTCAACTGGCGGATTATTTGACTTCTTTTCCTGAAGTGAAATAATCTAATTGTAGTCAACGATTTTACAGAAGAGCAATTAATTCAACATGTTTAAATGATACACAACGTTTTATGAACTGCGTGATGAAGAAAGCTCTACGCATTGTCCTAAATAATTTTAAAAAAAAAAACATCATCCTCCTACTTCTTACTGTCTTTTCTTCTTCGTGGTTTTCGCCAGTAGTAACGTCCGGCTGTTGATCACATGACTCGTGTGACGTGAATATTTAGAAAATACGGCAGAAAATGATGCTGGCATGAAACGCTTTTTTTCGAATCGAAAAAAGTGCGTTTTTGTTTTGATTTGTGTTTTAATTAGAGTGTTTCTATTAAGATTATTTTTGTTTGTATTTCAATTTTATGGTTAATAGAAACGCGGCTTTGTTACAGTCGTTAGCAATTAGGTCAAGTTTAAAATCTAAAGATGCTTTTTACCAGGCAAGCCGCTGTAATGTCAGACTGTTAGCAGGACTAAACAGTCCCTCATTAATCTACACTCATCCATCATCCTGCCTCACTGTTCTGAGCCAAGCTTTATGAATTATTAATGAGTCTATTTATTTAATATTAAACACTCGGCCGCTCAGTCTGGCGGCGCCACCGGAGCTAAAACCCAAACAGACGCAGGCGAATCGTGTGCGCCGCTACTCTGCGGTGGCTCAGTTCAAGATTACGCAACAGCAGAGGATTAGTTTGGTGTTTATCGGTGCTCTGTAGGACAATGCCGGATGCGTGTGTGTGAATGTGCCTCGAACACTCAGTCAAACCCAGAAGATTCTGCTTTAACCGGGCAAATCGCTGCTCCAGGTCGCGGTTTAGTCTCCGCAGACAGGAAACAGCGGCTCCAGAGTATTGAACCAAACTCCTGCACCTGTCCTGATAGATTGTTGTTGTTTTTTAAAGTGTGTTTCGTTGCGCTGCTGCATCCTCCCTCCATCTTTCCAGCACCAATATGTTCGTCTCTGCTGGACGCCACACACTCTCCATCTTTACCAACGTGTCTTTAACATTAAACTGTGAAAGTTAGAGATGCATAAACATTATTATTTTTAACCATGTGGAAACACTGAGGAGCCTTAAACAGGGGATGTTAAAATAGGCACTGATTGTAGCAGGTTGGCCAGATGGCGACGATTTCTTTTTACAACTAAATCTGATTTTCATTACATTTTCCTTGTTTTCTTTTCTTAAAAAAAAAAAAAGTCAAAAAAGTGGCTTTTATTTCAGTCATTCCTTCTCTGTTTTATACTACTGAGTATTAGGACCAGGCTTTGATAATGTGTTTAATTACGAGAATAATGTCAGTTCACTGAATAAAGCCTTAATTTTACATGAAAATACCAGAAACAACTTCAATATGACGTGACCAGTCTGCAGTTTTCTTCAAAATAAGACTCAGTTCTTTACACGATCCTTTCAAAGTCCTGATCATTTGATTCTGATGTGTTAAAAAATGAAGTAGCTACTTCCTCATCTGTAAGTATATAAACAGCATTCCTGTTTTATTTTTTGTAGGGGAGTTCTAAAAGAATTACGACTTTATTCTCCTAATATTATGACTTTTTCTCGTAACTGAAAAATAAAAACTTAAAAGTCCAAATAAATAGAAGCTGTAAAACAAGATGGCGGCTCTAGCTAAGCTGACGTCACTCCGAAATACGGAAACCCAAAGAGCTTGTTGTTGAGGGGGGAAAAAAAATCCTGATTTTCCAAAAATTAAATCATCAAAAACCAAAAATGTGATAAATGTGATTTATCGCCCAGTCCCCGATTGCAAGTTCGTACTTCCTGGTTTGTAAAAATTTAAGGTGCCTCTAAGAACAAAACTCATATATTGTCATGTTTTATGTTTATTCAGATCCACTGACTGCTTGACTGTTTCAGAACAAACTTTATCTGTAGAGAGCTTGTTGACATCTTTGGTGGGATATAAAGGTGATCAGGAAATGACGTCAGCGCCTGAAGGACTCAAATGAGAATCTGTTTCTTACCTTAGTTTAAACGTCATGATTCAGAAAGAGCTCCCACCTTTATTTAGCTGCGGCTTGCTTTGTTTGTACTGGTCCTTTAACTTGTTTGACGTGCCTTGAATCTGCTGCCGCCTGGTGGTTGAAATGCGCTGCTGCATCTTCTTTGTGCTGCCTGCTGAATCCAGAAGAAAAAATAAGTTTCTTTCTTCTTTGATTAGAGAATAAAAATGAAACATGATTTTATTTTGAAGAAATTTTTGCAGAGAGGTTTTTAGAAACCTCAACAGGCTGTTAAATCATCGAGTCCAGCTGCTCTCTGAGAAAAGGTTTTCATGTCAGAGCCGCTTTATCTACTTTATTGTGCGTTTAGATGACAGAGCTTCAACTCTGGTGTCCTGCGACTTTTAGATACATTTGTCTGAGTAAAAAACAAAAAATGTGGGTTGTTGGATCTAAAAGCTGCAGGACGCCGAACCTCGAGGACTGGAGTCGGTTTAGATGTTTACGGTGAAGGGAAAGCAGCTGAATCTTTCTCTGCAACACTGACAACTGAATGATCCATATTTTTATTCAAAGAGATATATTTTTTATTTTAGACCAATGTCTGTATGTTTTCTATTAAATTAAAGAATAAAGAATCTGCACGGGTGTTTTTGATTATGACTTAAAGACAAACCTGTGGTGCGCCTCGTTTGTTTTTGCTCTTTACTGAAACAGGTGACGCAGAAATCACCAAAAACAGCAACATGTTTCTGCATCCAGGTGAGATGGGCAATGTTATTTAAAGGGGATCTAATATGAAAAATTTATGTTGTGTATGTTTTTGTACTTCCATATGGGTTTACTTCTGAAAACAGCTCAAACTCCTAAAAAAAAAAAAAAAATCTGTTTTCAGCAATAAATTTGTTTTTTGTTGTCTGAAAAATTTGCCATTTCAAAGACCTTCCGAATGTAACGTTACCTAGCAACCCAAGAGGAGAAGCAGCACATTTGGTCAGCTGGTTTTACTGCTGTATGTGCAGTACAATGGCTGCTGGAAAAGACAAGTGTTTCGTTGTTGACCTACCAAGCACAAACCACTTAATGCATTCTTATTGGTTGTGCAGGAGGCTCTACTTCTGCTTTTCAAAGATGTACGGTTGTACAATTGCAGCCATTTTCACATGGAGTATAAACGTTGAGTTGGGGGCCGTGGCCAGTAGCAGCTTATTTGGGTTTAAAGAGACAATAGCAGACTTAAAATCTGAGAATGATGCACGGTAATAAATGTTTTGTATAGGCCATAGACCAAGGAAGTACAATTAGTCACTTTTAAAAAGAAAGGTGGCAAAACTGTAGGGCAGAAACAATCGTTAACTGGAGTGTTTTGACTTAAAAAAAAAAACAAAAAAACAATCAGAGCAACAATTAAGCCAAAACTGTACAGAATACATATATTTAAGATTTAAAAAACTGTAAATATGTTCTACATGAAACTCAAGTGGCGTAGATTTAGCTCAATTTGGCTCAAATTTTGTAAAAAGAAAAAAAAAATAAAATAAAAAAAATCTCCTGGTCAGCACTTTTTTCTAAGCAGTTATAAAATAGTCACCAGTTGTGTCCAAACTTTTCATTCCTTCAGCCAAATTTAAACAACTTGTGTGCCATAATATTCATTAAAAATGCAAAAATGTGTTTTTTGATATATTTTTCAAGCTTCACCTGCTTGATAAGCTAAATTTTAATGAAATCCATAAATCCTTAACCATCAATTTGAACATTTTGGGGGCAACTGTTGATTTCTGGTTTAATCGGCCCAATTTTTATCGTTCTTGACTTGTAGTCGGTGGGCCGATGAAAATGATTTCAGGGGCCACAAAAGGCCCCCGGGCCACACTTTGGACACCTCTTCCCTACTCGGTATTGATGTTACACAAAAACGACGTGAAGTCGGTGTGAGGATGAGAAACATCGACGCAAACGAAGAAAAGCCGAAACGTTTTCATGGTACTGCTTGCAAAGTTTAATACATCACTATACAGTCGTCTTAAAGCAACAAATTAATCCATTAAAAAAAAAGAAAAAACAAAAAATGTTTAGTACAGTACACTCAGCATTATGTACATAAACGCCCCAAGCATCCAGGTGATTCAACCCAAGTTTGTGTTAAATATATACTGTAAGTACCTGTATGTATTTCAATAGAGTCATGATGTCTGTACAGAGAATCAGGCTACAAATTATACTTTTATTAGCTCTTTTTTTCTTTTTTTTTTAAATATATCAACAACAGGCCACTGTGGAAATGCAGACATCGTACAGTCAAGTTCTTTGTGGAGCCAAAAGAGGCTTAAAGCAACAAGTTACATGCTTTGGCTGGAAATCAAACTGCTTGCAGTAAAAAATAAGAAGAATGGATTAAATTGGGAACGATTTACACACACAGGAAACTTTACAGGCTCGACATCCTGCCGGACTTTAACTTCACATTTTCTGTTTGTTCATGAGGAGGAAAAAAAAACTCAAAGTGTGCATCTAGAGTGTTAGCTTTTCTTTGAAGTGATCGGCGTCGCCTCTTGGCGTTAAAGGCGAATAAAATTAAACGCAGAGAGAAAGAGAGAGAGAGAGAGAGGAATGATGGGAGAAAAACACGGAAGACGACGCAAAAAACACGCACTCATTCATCTTTTTATTCATTTTAAAATGCAGCAGCTCTTGGCTCGTAGTTCTTCTCCGAGGTCCGAAGTGGCACAGTGTGCTCTTTATCAAAAACGCCTCAGCATCAAAGTTCAAGTACAACACGAGAGAACCGGCGCTCTCGGATCAGAGCGAGTCGCAGACGACGGGGAGGAGGGAGTCATGATGTGTAAAATGTTAGATGAATCTAAAAAGATGTAAACAAAGACTGCCGATTCCCCCCAGGAAGCACCCAGAGGTCATTTCACAACACATTCTGCAGCAAAGCAATGAAAGGAAAACAAAGACAAAATGGGTTCACATTGGATCACCTCTGAAGCCCCGCCCCCTTCGCTTGTGTTGTGACGTTTCACCTGCATGTGCAAAACAGCCAGAAGAACGACAGGAAACCACTTTACATTTCAGTGTTTTTTTCTTTTTCTTTGTTTTAGTGCGAGTCAGTGATCAACGTCTGAGATTCAAGTAAGGCAACATGTTGACGTGGGATCATCATGGAGTGGTGCTGCTGACGTATGAAGCAACGTTTTACTCTGAAAACTATGAGGAAAAACAAAAAACATAATCTGCTGAATCAAAGCACAAAGTTGCAGCTCATCAAACGTGTAAACGTTGCCGCTCCGCCTCGGAGAGGTCGGCCGGGTGGAAACCAGCAGGATCGGTGACGGAGCGAGTTTCTGGGGATTTTGGCAGAAAGCTTCCAGCCGGAGAACGCTCACAGTTTGTGTTCACCATGTTTTCCCCCAGCGGGTCGGACCGCGGCGGCCATCAGGTGCAGCTGTGATGTCAGGAGTGCTACAGAGAGCTGCAGTTCCCCCAGCGGCCTGCAGGGGTAACCCAGTGACGCCCCGCCCAGTCAGTCAGTGGAACCAGTTAGACAGGTGACAGAGGGGAACTGGTTTCTACCTGCTCTCACAGGAGGGTGTGTGTGTGTGTGTGCGTGCGTGTGTGTGTTAGCCATCACACTCATCTGAGGGGTAACTAAAGGAGAGAAAAACACAAAAAATCAGGGGATATTGGAAAAACACAAAACCTTACCAAGTATTTTTTATCTCGTTTCTCGTGAAAATAATTTATCACTAGAGATGTGCCGATCAGGTTTTTTACCGATCACCCATGAGGGCCGATCACTGATACCGATCACATAACTTATTTTTTTAATCATAATCACTACGGTTACATTATGTGGAAAAAGGAACCACGAATTCACCTTAATTTAGACAAAAACTTGTTTTTAGTAACTTTTTCCAAGAAAAAAACAAAACAGGCATTGTGCAAATTGTACTGCTATCAATAATACCATCTTTAACAGACTGATAACATATGAAGGCTCTGAAGAGGCTAAATAATGCAAAGAGCCAAAATAAAACCTCTCAACATTACCAAAGAAATTCAAGTATAAAACTTAACATTCAAAGACAAATACAGGATCCATTACAATAAACAATCCAGAGTTACTGAATGAAAACTTCCTGTTAGCATGACGGCTAGCTGATTACTGCTAGTTCTGAGTGGCTGTTTCTGACTGAGTGGAGTAATTATGCAGAACAGAAGAGATTGATTATTTTTTAGAGATTAACTGTCTCATGTTAGGACAGCAAAAGTTTTAATACGTAAGTAAAATGTATTTTTTTAGGTTAGATGCTGCAGCTTTAAGCAGAGGTTCGGTGTGAGAGTCACTACCAGGTGGAGCAGAAGCGGCGCTCCGTCTGTGAAATATTACTACCTGTAGCTTAGCAGCGGTTCAACAGCGAGAGCAGAACCAGCGTCTTACATCGCAGCTCGAAGACTTAAATAATTTTGCGGGTTATTTGTTTAGCTTTTTGACCGTCATGCTAATCCGGGTGAGTGTTTGTAGCTGTGCGCTGCTTTAGCTGCTATCTGATCCTCCATATGTCTTTTTTACTGCAGTGAGCCTCGATGTAGCCAAACTGTCGTATTAGCTTCGTTGTGTTGATGCATTTTGACCTGCTTCAATTTTCCGCCGCAACACACAAACTTCCCCATTCGCTCAGTGCGATATAGTTCCACATCGCTTAGGATTTGTTGCTGCGCGTTTGCGCAGTGTGAAGGAAAGAGGAGACCAGCTGCACAGGCAGGCTGAGAAATGAGATGCAGGTGATCGGTTTGTGTGATCGGCAACAAGGGACCGTGATCGGCGATCACCGATCATACACTTTTTCACGGAAATCGGCCAATTATGATCGCCACACCTCTACTCATCACACAAGAAATAAGACAAAATTAACTCACAAGTAACTTTTTAGGAGCTGTTTTAAGTAAATTATTCCTTTAATGTTGATGAAAAAGTGTTAGTTCCACTAGCAGATTATTTCACTGATGTCTTCTTATAAGTGAAACTAATAATTTTTCATCAAAACCAAAGAAATATTATTCAAAATTCTGATTTTGCGCATTTTCATCTTTCCATTTGGGTCTCAACTCCTTTTTAAAACGGCACTAAACCCCTTTAAAAAAAACATGACGTTTTTTGACAATAAGTTTTTTCTTTGTTTTCTTTTTCAATGATCGGATATTGACATCAACATTTTGCATAGCATAACAGACAAAATTTGTTGGTATAGCTTAACCAAAGCTGACAAGTCAGCATGGTTCATTTTCAAGTGTATGTGGCTTTACACGAGATCATTTCCTTCTGTCTGTCCAGGTTTTGTTTGTACATATAGAAGAGAATAAAAAGAAACTAACAGGGTCAGAGAGTGTAGCTATGACAGGGGTGTCAATACATGACACAAAACATTACATTGAATCAATGAGTTTTGTTTATAAAGTGCAAACTAAACTCGGTGGCATCCTTTCATATTGAATTATTTGTTTCTCTCAAAAAAGAAAAAAAAATGTATATATAAAAAAATCCTAGATTATTTCTGGCATATATTGTTTGAGATATTTTTTCCATTTATTCCAATCTTTAAAAAATAAGTCTATTTTAAAATAACTGTGAAGGTTATTTTTTCCATTTTGTAAATATCTGCCACTATTTGAGCCCATTCTCTAGCAGTAGGTTCTTTCTGTACCATCATTTTTTTTTGCCTTTTTTTCCGGCCACTACAAGTATATTCCACAGGTATCAGAAGTTAAAGTTTGTTGGTGTTTGGAAAATGAGCCGTTTCAAAAACCTCAGATTATTAAGTCACATTCCATGGGCAATGCCTGTTACCTAGCAACCCCAGAAGAGCTCCAGCCCGTTACCTAGCAACCCCAGAAGAGCTCCAGCCCGTTACCTAGCAACCCCAGAAGAGCTCCAGCCCGTTACCTAGCAACCCCAGAAGAGCTACAGCCCGTTACCTAGCAACCCCAGAAGAGCTACAGCCCGTTACCTAGCAACCCCAGAAGAGCTCCAGCCCGTTACCTAGCAACCCCAGAAGAGCTCCAGCCCGTTACCTAGCAACCCCAGAAGAGCTCCAGCCTGTTGCCTAGCAACTCCAGAAGAGTTCCAGCAACCTAAACTGAGTTCCAACCTGTTTGGTCAGCTTATAAGGATTTAAAGTGACAAGACGCCCTAAAACAGCTCAATCTGAAAGGAGCTAAAATTAGAAATGACTGAGCAAACTAAAGCCTCATTATCTAAGAACTATTTTGTGCTAAAAAATGCTGAAAAGTTACCAGTTTTGTCTTATTTTAAACGCAATAAGACAAAATGAATAAGCAATAAGCACTGGAAACGAGACCAAAAATACTTGGTAAGATTTTGTTTCTTGCAGTGAAACCCACAGTAAGTCCAGACCAGGCGGCTTTCAGTGAGAGGAAACGTTTTAGAGGTGTGGGCAGCAGGAGCAGAGAGGTGGAGGGTGACAGGAAGAGGGCGGTGGCGGCGCCCGGTGCAGCTCAGGAGGCCGACAGAGCGAGGCAGTGACTATCCTCCTCTGAGACTTGAGGAAGGTGAAAAAGAGGAAGAGAGCGGGGAGCAGGTGTGAGTCGGGGAGGCACTTACTTGTCCTCTGTGTGCTCAGGGACGGCGGCGGCGGCTAGCGCGGCGCGGTACTGCTGCAGCACGCCACGGATGCTCTTCACGAAGCCCTTGGAGAGCGGGAAGAGCGGGAAGCCGATGTCCGGGTACCCGCTGCCCTCCGGTAGGAAACTCCGGTAGCTCTTCCTCCGCTTCTTTGGTCGCACCACCGGCTGGCTGGGACCGGACTCCGGCGCCGCACCGCGTGCCGCAGAGCTGGCTCTGTCCCCACCCAGGCAGGCGCCGCCCTGAGTGCCGTCGCAGTCTGAGTTGAGGCCGAGGTCCAGCGGCGGCACGGCGGCTGTGGTGGACGGGCTCAGCCCTGAGTCCTCCAGCTCCTCCTCCAGGATGCTGCTGACGCCCAGGACGCCGTCCTCGCCGGGCTTGCTGGGGCTGCTGTGGGCCACCGGCGCCTCATCCTTGGAGTGGAGCCCCCTGGTGGCCGGGTGCGGCGCGTGGCCGCGCTCGGCGGCGTCGTTCAGCTCCAGCCAAGCCTCCAGGCGGTGGACGAGCCGCCAGCCGCTGCAGGCGAAATGCTCCTGGATCTCCTGCTTGAAGACGTCCACGGGGTTCTGCAGCAGCTGCGTCATGGACTGCACCATCTTGATCAGCGCCATCTCGTTGTAGCAGCGGCTGTTCTCGTAGCCCTCCTGCAGGCCGCGGTCGCTGTCGAAGCCCGCCTCGTTGTAGTACGGCTCGTTGACCAGGATCAGACCTGCAGACACACGATCAGCATCGATCACCGCCTCTGACTGATCCGCTTAAAGTTCACTTAGATCAGTGATTGTCAAAAGTTTTCAGGCTGAGGATCATTTAACAAACAGTCAGCGATCACCAAACCTGAAACTGAGCCACAATAACATCTTAATATAAACAACCTGAAATGAAAACATTGAGTCTCCTCACCAGAAGGACCCACTGCCTCTAAACAAACCAAATAAGTCAGACAGTAAAAATAAATAAAGAAAAACGCTCCAGCTGACCTTGAATGGAGATGAGAACCTGCAGCAGACTCGACTTGCTGGTCCATCTCTCTGTTCCCTGTGAATCACAGCAGAACCGAAACAGTCAGGCAACGAGAGCGGCTGCGACCCGTCGCCGCGGCAACGTCGCAGAGCGGAGCTCACCTTGCCGATCCAGGTGCCCAGCAGGCTGACGCACACCTTGCCGTTGTCGTACAGGTTGGGGTTGAGGCGGCCGCTGCACTGCGACAGGTAGCGGAAGAGCGGCGGCACGGCCGGGTAGATGTTGGGCAGCTGGATGTCGAACAGGAAGAGCCCGTCCTCGTAGGGGGTCCGAGTCGGGCCTTTGATCAGCGCCGAAAACAGATCCTGGGCCACAGCAGAAGGAAGACGTTTTGAAACGTCGCCAAGTTTACACTTAAAAATCACAAAATGTTACCAAGTCCAGTTTCTAGTGCAAATATTTTAGTTCACTTGAAATAAGACAAAACTAATGAGCAACTTTTTTTAAGATGTAGAAAAGTTACTTATTCTGATGAAAAAGTTCCACCGGCAGATTATTTCACTTTTAAGAAGACTTTTTCCCAAAGTGAAATAATCTGCTTGTACTTTTTTTAGTTTTATCAATATTAAATAATCACTGATGTAAAACAAGTTCATATATCTTGCAGAAACATTTCTTTCACGTTAGTTTTGTTTTATTTCATGATATTTGCATTAGAAATTGGACCAGAACTGCTTGGTAATATTTAGTGTTTTTGCAGTGAAGGACCAAATGAGTGGAAGTAAAACTCACCATCCGGTCCTCAAATGTTTTCACCATGATCCCATCAGGCAGCGATGTGGCCAGCAGAGCCATTTCCTTCCTCACAGTGCTGAAAAACTTCTTCGCCTCTGCTGGCTGGAACTCCATCTTCTTAAACGAATGAGTGTCTGTGAGAGAAAAAGATGATCGATCAAGAAGAGAACAAGATATCAAGAAGTTCCTTCTAAAAATCCTGAATGCATTTAGCAGAGTGTTCATCAGAGTTTAACGTTTTTCTTTGAGCATGTGTTCTTGCATCTCATTTTTATTACTTAAAAATGGCCTCAAAACAACAATATTGTTGTTTATACATTGCAATAATGTACTTGGTCAATACTGAGTCTGCGTAAGGCAGGAGTGTCTAACTCATTTTCATTTTGGGCCAAATCAAAAATCTGAATGTTCTTAAAGGGCCGATTGAGCCAGAATATACTGACAAAACCAATGAAACTGTTAAAATGTCATTAAACAGCTGATCCTCCAGGATTTTGTGATGGTTTTAGTATTTTTTTGCAATTAAAATCACAGATTTTGTGGTGATAATTTGGTAATTTTTTCAAAGAAATTTTTACAATATTCGTGCGAATCTATGATGCTGAATGTGACTTTTTAGTACTCACTGTATCACGTAAGGCTGAGGCAGCAGTCACTTCAACTCAATGTTTTTGACCAATTTTGAGAAGATTTGCAGTAAAATCTGATAAAAATGTTGGCATCTGTTGATTTTGTGTGAATTTTGCAGATTTGTGAAAAATGGGAGGGACTTGTGGATGTCTAGAGGGAGTCTAGAGGGCCACATAACAAGCTACGGCGGGCCGTATTCGGCCCCCCGGCCTTGAGTTTCACTCCTGTGGTGTAAGGTTTGTCTGTGTACGTTTCTATATGGTGAGATTTCTCAAGTTTGTCTTTAGGATACAAACGAACCACAAACCTATGTCAAAATGAAAAAGGAAAACATATTTTTCCATTTCTTAAAAAATGAAAGAAAGAAAGAAAGAAAGAACGAAAGAAAGAAAAAGAAAGAAAGAAAGAAAGAATAAAGGGCAGAAAGAAAGAAAAAAGCATTTATTTAAAACAAGCTCCTATATATTGCTGAAAAGTTACTAGTTTTGTCTTCAGAGTTGATAGTAACTAGTTACATTTACTTGAGTAACTTAAAAAAAAAGTACTTTCAGGAGTATTTTTACTACGCTGTAATTTTTACTTTTACGTGCATCACTACTCTTTAGTAAACATTTCTTGATTTTCTACTCACTGAAAGAAAAACAAACATGTTTTATCCAAAAATTCCCCAGACACAGAGACACACCTGCAGTTTTCGTTAAAGGTTAATTGGTGATGAGCCAGAAAACTGCAATCGGTTCCTTATCAGAGGAAACAAAGGAGGATCTCTGCTGCCGGGGTGGTGGATCTCTCACCTGGTGCCCACTCCAGCACTGAGAACACTTCTCCCTTGGCGCTGGTGAACGTCACGCCGGGCTTCCCTCCGCTCTGCTGGCACAGGACCGGAGTGTCGCTCAGGAGCTCGCTGGGCCACTCCTGCCCCCCCACCGGCGTCTGCGGCTCCTGCTGCGGCTTTTCTTCTCCGCTCCTCTCGGCCTGAGGAGCAGCAGAAGCTGAAAACACCTCCACACATCCAGCGACATCACAGTGACGGCGACGCTCACCTCTGGTCCGGCGCCTCCGCTCCCCACCGCCTCCATCTTCTCCTCCTCCACGATGGCGACGTTGTCCAGCGTCTTCCTCAGGTTCTCGTGGAGCTTCTTGATGTCGTCCAGGAAGCGTTTCTCCTTGGTGGGTTTCTCAGGCGCTGCCGGCGACAGAGAGCTCGCCATGTTAGCGGCGGAGGCCGGCTCGGCCGAGGTCGGGGAGGTCGGCGAGCCGCCTGTCCACAGCTGCTCCACCGTCATGTTCTTCAGGCTCTCCAGGATCTTCAACGCTTCCTTGAGCTCTCTAAAGCCTCGGGAGGCGCCGTCCTTGTTGGGCTTCTCCGCTCCGTTTACAGTTCCTCCTGGAGTTGTTACTGCAGGACGAACGTTACAGAAAAAAAACGACAAAATGATACAACCAGCAGAGACCTAGCCACCAAAGAAGTTCCAGTTCTTAAACGGGATTTATTATACTTCCTGGAACAGGTTAGGACAGATCAATGGGCTGAAACAAAACATTTTCATCTCATTTTTTGCATGGCGTCATTCTTAGAGATTTTGAGCTCTTTCCTGTTTTAGGGCGTCACATCGATTTAAATCAATAACCTTCTGCTGGCCACGCCCCCAACTCTACGTTTACACTCACACGTGAAAATGGCTGCACACAGATGTGCAATTGTACAACTGTCCATCTTTGAAAAGCAGAAGTGGGAGCCTCCTGTACAACCAACAAGAATACGGCAAGTGGTAAATCAGTTGACGATTCAATAATCGATTCATGACGATTAATTTGATGAATTGTTTCAGCCTTTGAGGTGATGGCAAAAACAGATTCTCCACAGATCAACAGTTGTAACAAAGGCCTAATCTCCTAATCTAACCTAATCTGCTGGGTCACAGCAGACTAGAATAGCACAAACAGAAACATGGCCGCCGCTCCCCACCTCCTCCAGATGTGGGACTGCCCACAGACGCCTCCCCTTCCTCTCCTGGTGCTCCCTTGGTGGGACTCGTCACCTCGGCCTTGCCGCCCTCTTGTGGTGGGATGATAAAAAGCGCAGACCCGGTTGGCGTCGGGGTGGGCGTCACCGTGTAGGTGGCGTTGGAATTGTTGGCGTGGCTGTCGTCCTCAGTGGTGACGCCGTTGTCCGTCTCCCAGCTGTCGCTCTCGTCCTCCCACTCCTCCGTGGACAGGACGCTGCTCGTCTCCTCCACAGAGTCGTAGTCCGTCTCCTCGATCTCAGACTCCACGTTGTAGAGGTGCTGAGAGGGAAAACGTCAGACTGTGAGTGAAGTAGAGCTTGCTGAATGAATCCAGGTTTAAAATGTGAATCTTTACTTGTGGCAGGACGATGGTTTTGGAGTTGTCGGCCCAAACGACCTCCACTTTACTGCTCACATCCACCCGGGACACCTGACCCACTGACGTCTGCAGACAGAGCAATTTGTGCGTAAAGATTTGAATTACCGTATTTTCCGCACTATAAGGCGCACCTTCAACAAATGATCTATTTTAAAACTTTTTTCATATATAAGGTGCACCGCATTATAAGGCGCATGTAATAGACGTATCGGTTAGGTATTGAACCGAAACGGTTCCGTTCACTACAAATGTGGATGAGTAATAATAAAGAAGTGGTCCCCGAGTACTTTATATAATAGGCTGCCCCAGTCATTGTTTCACTCACGGTGTTGGTGTTGCGATATTGTGCCCAACTGCTTTCTGGGTAACAGACCAACCGACACGCTGCCGCCGCAGCCTCTGTCTCTCTTCCCCCCCAGGCTTTAAATGTATAGGGGCTGGTCCCTTGGTAACCCTAGTCGAAGCACCCCGGATGAATGTCTAAAGCTACTTTGTTGACATAAAGAATGTCAACAAAACGTTCCGACTCGGGTCGGCGAGGAGAGCCTTCGGCGACTGGGCCGGGGCGTGGCCGGACAATGGTCACCCTTCTCCGTTCGCGCACAGCCTGTTGGTGGAGAACGTGGTGCTAAATGACCTGCAGACAACCTGATTATCAGGTCGGTAGGTAGATAGGTCAGTCTAACTTTATTAACAAACCAGTTTTTTGACAACTATCCCAGCATGCATCACACGCTTCTTCTACGGGGGAAAATGAAGTCGGCGGCTGCTTACCGTAGTTGCTAGACCTGTTGTGGTTCAATATTGGTCCATATACAAGGCGCACCGGATTATAAGGTGCACTGTCGGCTTTTGAGGAAATTTAAGGTTTTTAGGTGCGCCTTATAGTGCGGAAAATACGGTAAACTGAAATAAATGAACTTTATGACTATATTCTAACTTACTGAGGTTCACCTGAACAGAACCTGCATTAGTAAGATCCAGTTTTAGACTAGTTAGCAGCATGCTAACACTGACATGAGCCTCACTATCTGAATAACACAGTTGGATGATTTTACTTCCATACGACATGGATTGGTCTAGTCCAAGTAGAAACGTTTTTACCTCATTCTCGCAGTCGTTCTGTCCGTTCTCAGAATTCCATATCCTGATAACAATGTCCGCCGTGCGGAAGTGGAAATCTGGATGATCTGCGATGTCGTACACACTGACATCCTCCTCCACACCAATGACCTAAAACAAGAGGAAAAGATTATTTGTTTCCGTTTCCAGCAGATTTCTTTTATGTTCTCCAACAGCAGCTGTGTTTCCATTAGAAGTGTGTGGAAATCTATGCCAAAGTTGAGAAAACACAATTTCTCAATTGTGGTGTTTCCATTAAGTCAGAAACGCAATTAAAGTCTCACGTGAATAAGCTTGTTGCTATAAGTTATTAAAGTTTGCAGCAGCAATGAATATAAACAGCTACATTAAATATATTCATATTTCTGACATGGTGCTAAAACTCATCATCCATCAGGGAAAACGTCAGAGTTTTATTCAGGCGTTCGAGCAACAAACCACTAACAGAGGCGGCTACGCCTGCAGCGTTTTGGGGAAAATATCAGCGATTTTACAGAAGAGCTTTGGATTCAACACGTTCAAATTAAACAACTTTTTATGAACTGTGCAAGCTGAGAGCTCTTATGGAGCCAGCTGCAGACTGTCAAAAAAAGCAGTGTGCAGCTGTATGCACCAGGGGGAGGAAGTCGCCCACCAGGGCGTTGTTGTAAAAACAAATTTGTTCTTAGTAACTTAAATTATCATCTTTTTTGTGATTTTTGCCACTTCTAACATCCAACTGTTGATCATGTGACTCATGCCATGCAAAATAAAAGCATTTTAATAGCAGTTTTGTAAAATACATCTATTTTGATACGACTGGAAAACCACCATATACTCTTTTTTGCATCGATTATGATCATTTATGTCGGGATTTTTTTTTTCCCCAAAGTGTTTTTGATTTTCTTAAGATGGGAAAAAAATGAGCAAAAATTTATTTTTTTCTAGTTTATGAGTTGTAATTTTCTCCAAATACAAAGTTGTTATTTGGAAAATACATCAGTAGTTTTAGTCTTTAGGGTTACTTGATGTCACAATATTTTTTTTTGCCTGCAGTCCGCTAAAGTAGAAGAAGGGACTGAATACTCCTAAGTTGCTTTTTCATCTGTTGGCCATATTGGATTTAACTAAATTTTACATGCACTTGCAGTGGATGGCCAGTAGTGGGCAGTGTGTGGTATGATGCACTAGTGTCCACTTCAGTGGTCTGTGTGCTTTTATAACTTAAAGATCCACCAGGAACACAGGAAAATGGCTTTTAGATGGCTGTTGTCTGCACTGCATGCAAGAAAGGGTTAATTGAAAAACCTGAGGTTTTTTCTAAATTGTTGTGTTTCCGTTAAGTGCATTTATTTTTGTGCTTTCACTTTGTGCAGTTTATGGTTGACAGAAACGCAGCTAGCGTCGTTAGCTCTGACTTACCTCGACGTCGTCACCTGTGGAGTTCAGTTTGATCCACCTGACGACGCACGTTCTGCCTTTATGGTCACCGGACTGGATCACGCCGTACACACCCGGATCCTGCAGAGCTTGGGCTGAACACACACACACACAACCAGTTCAAATAAAACACAGAAACAATAATATAAGGGGAAGGGGGAAACTTTCCTAAACTGTATTGTTACAAACAAAACATTCTTTTTTGTAATGATGGCATCATGTGGATAAAATGACCCAGAATGTTCAGAAATTCGGCAGCAATAATGAGTCGCTTGGTTTGTTAGTCAGAACTAAATCCAGAGAAAAAAAAACACAAGCACAGCAGCAACATTTCCTACTACTTACACTTAAACCCAAACTATACTCAGAAATATAGCTTCAACACAACAGATTAACTATTATTTCATCAGTCAAATCAAATCAGGTTTTATTTGTATTGAGCCAAATTACTTCAATATTAAATAGTCTTTGTTTTCAGCAGGACAAATTGAGAATTGTCCTGCTTTTGGCTAATTCTTGCACATTTACAGAAATGTTAACTATTGTGCAACATCCACAGCAAATAAAATGTATTTAGTTTTCATCGAACGCAGAGAAAGCTGTAACGTTTTAACAGTTTCATAACGGGTAGTTTTATTAACATTAAGGCCCTTTAGGACATTCGTGATGCCAGAAATGAAAATGAGTTTGACATCCCGGCTTGTACTTCAGCAGCTTCTACAGAACATTCGGGGCAGTCATTTGTAAAGTAAAAAGAAATAATGTGATGTAAAAGCAATAAGGTGTACTCAGAGCGAGAGGATGCAGACAAAGTCGACTCACGTCGTTTGTCAACCACAAAATCTCCGGGGCAAAACTCGTGGCTGTCCAGGTGCTGGATAGGAATGAGGTCGTTGGACCTGATGCCCCTCTCCACCCGTCCATCCTTCCACATCACGTCGGCGGTGGTCTTCGTTGATACAACTTCCACTGCCACCCTGACGGCAAAAAACAGAAAACACTTTGCTTTAGAAATGTTGAGAATGGTTTAATTTTCATATCCCCCTGACATGTTGGGAATCAGCGAAGGATTTTCAAATTTCAAATTAAAATGTTCAAAAATACTTTATTGTTGTTGTAACTTATTTAATTGAAACTTTGTTTTAAGTCAGTGTTTCTGAGGACCAATTAAACACTCACGGACCACCTACCTTGAAAATGACCCACAATGTTCACATATGCAACCCCAAATTGAAAATATTAGTCTATTAATGCACTTATTGTCGTTTTCTTTGTTCATCCAAGCTGGTTATGACAAAATCATGAACAAGTCTACTCAGGGCATTTTCAGTTATTTACAGATTCTGCACACGAGAATTTTTATCATGGAAATTAAAAAATAAGTTGTTCTTTAATACCAAGTGTTGTGTGCATTAATACTATTTTTAGGTATATTTATAATTTAGGAGCACAATAAAAGAAAAATAGAGTTGTTTTGCCAAAAAAAAAATCCTCTTCTACACCATTAAATAAAAAAATATCCACCAATCTTCATCAATTCTATTTATTTATAGTATTTCATTAATTTAATCGGTTTTAATAAAATAAAAATACCTGGAGTCCTACCGTTCACAGCTTAAAGCTGTTCAAAAGAATCAAATCCGTCGTGAACAACAAGAATACTCTCAGCAGGTATGACTTACGTTCATCCAATCATATAATTAATCATGATGTTGTTTTCTTTCCACCGCTGCACTGTCATCTCCATTGGTTCCACGTTAGCATCAAATGCTAACGTAACGCATGAAACTCATCCCCAGAACAACATTTGTATGCTGACAAACTGTGTAAATATACTATTAAGAGTTCCATCTTTATGTTTCTGTGAGAACTTTGACATTTTGTGCAATTCTTTTAGTTCGGCATCATTTGGCTCACCTCTTTCTTGCCCGGTGGAGAGTCAGGAGCTGCTGCGAGCGTTGCCTTGGCGACTGGCGTGAAACGATCGATAGTGTTACAACTCGGCTTTGCAAATGTGCGATTTATTTGCAATGTGGACACGGAGTGAAATGTGTCTCCTCTGCTCTATTGGTGAAGGTTGGTGTTGAACGGATGACTGTCAGACTGACTGCAGTGCTGAGGAAGCAGGAGAAGCTAAGCGGCTAATGGCCGCTCCTCTTTCACTGCTGGCTCAGGACAGACTGTTTCCCCGACACTGTCGTCATAAAACTCCCCAGTAACACAGAAAATAAGTCGCTAGATTTATTACTTTTTTTTAAGTCACAGGAGGAGTCTGAAAAACCAATAAGTATAGCAACAAAATGGACATCAGTGCTTCTATCATCCTGATCACAGCCCCACATTCAGCAGTCTCTTGGCTCCGCCCACTTTGCTGCCATTTTTTTCCCAAATTTCCCCAGGGACTTGGCTTAGCTTTCAGAGGTTAGCTACACGTTGAGATTATATGCTGCAGTATACTTTTAGAAAATAAAAATGCAGGTGTGCATGTTTGGACATTGATATAAATCTACTGTTGCAGTCAATAAGATTTCTACCTTCATAAATGCTCTAATTTCCAAACAAGCATGCAACAAATCCTTGTGTTTCTGCGGTTTGTAACGTTGATCCTTCATGTTTATGTGGCGATGAAATGTGAACCACCCAACAGAAACAAAACTCCCGACTCTTTAGCTCAGCCAAAAACACCTGATCTCTAAAACGAAGCAGAAAACCGTCCACTTTCAGAATCGATGAGGAGATACAAAGGTAGGGGATAAAGATCCATGCTAACCCACCGGTCTCCACGCTTAAACTCTCGGGAGAACTTGGTCCTCTTCTTTTTGTGCTTCCTCTTCAGGTTGCGGATGGAGAGTGGGATGCTCTTCTTGCGGTTGGTTCCCAGGCCGCCGCTCTGAGACGAGGCGGTGGAGCTGGCTGACGATGTGAGAGAGCTGCACACACAGGAAGCGGTAGTTTGTTCATTAACTCGCAACCTTTAGCTCATAAATAAAAAAAACACATGTTAAAATACTAACGGAAGGTAAAAATGTTCTCTGAATGTTTAATTACTTGATTAAGTTCATACAACAGAAATGAATTGGGATGGATGTAAAGAAATTTAACGTCTATGCTCAGATCTTTCAGAGGCAATCATTCAAATGTCAGTAAACAAATAGAAAATCTGCAACAAATAACAGATTAAACAAGCCCGGAAGTTTTCAATTTGCTTCAGATTCAATTATCTAGATTTTAAAAAATTATCTCTAATTTGATATTTTATCTTGGTTATATCTTGGTTAACAATTTGGACACATTAGATGAAAAGTCAAATAATTTGTTTTTTTTTTTACAACTCATGAGAATCAATGCTGCTTTAAAAAAAAATGTTTCTAGGCTCATAATAAAAAATTCTGTTTACTGGACTCTTATATTTTGGGTTAAAAACTCCCTGAGCCAGAGAAACGTGAAGTTTGCGTACATCAAATAAAAACTCGCATGTTTTTAAATAAATAAATCTGCTCAATGCCACAATAATGAGAGAAATAATTTCTGGTGATTTTAACTGACTTAAGACAAGAATAAGACGTCTGTAACGTTTCTGCTTTCACCTGTTAATAAATTCAACTCAGCCCTTAAAATGACCATCAGAGCCACCAAATGTTGGTAAACACACCTGGTGTCGTCAGTGTCTTCTGCGCCTTCGTCATCAGCATCCTGCTCTCCGAGTTCAGCTGCGTTGTCGTTGGCGCTCTTTGGATCCGCCGGGTTCTGGCCCGGCGTCACCGGGCCGTTGTTGAGATGGGACGAGTCAGTCTGCTCCGACTTGTGGTCACCTGGTGGAAAGCAGAGAGTAATGATTCAATCAGTGAATGCGGCGCTCTTTGTGACTCATCTGTGGACGTTCGATTATACCTTGAAAGTCGACATGTTCCGTTTTCCTTCCAGACTCCTTTTTGAAAACTCTTTTTAGCTGCAGCAGGAAAATAAACAGAGAGTTTGCATTATAAAACCACTTTTGATTTTCACAATAAAGGCATTCACTATTCAGAATTTTTTTTATGGTTTATTAAAAAAAAAAAAAAAAAAAAGATTCACAGGTATATGCTGCATCTCATCAGTATTAAGTGTTTATATTTCAATCACAATATTGAAATAAATTTACAGACTTTACATAATCTAAAATAAACAACTATTTTACCTGTTTATCTGTTAAATTGGGCCAGACTAAATGATGCAGTGAAAGTTCATTTAGTCAGATGTGTCTTGGTTTCCTAATTTAACAATATCAAATTATAATTGGTGTTTTTTGTTTTTAGGGCTGTCAATGTTAATGCAAGCGATTAATCTAAAATATTAACTGCACTAATATTACAGATTAATCACACTACTTTGATCTAAAAGCCTTTCTCCAGTGGAAGGTTCAAAGCAGCGCGACACGCGGTCTTGTGCTGCAGTCAACAATGCAGCGTCGCAAACATGAGAGAAAAGATGATGGAGGAAAATAACCGAATAATTTCACTTTAAATAAACACAGTGATGGAAGTCCTGATAAAACCAAGATAGTGTGTAAATGGTGCAACAATAAATTATCCTTCCGCAGTCAGTTTACAGTTCACATTTCTAAATTAACGTTTAAAACAAAATCACTTTTTTTTAAAAAACCTTCCTCAAAATGAAAACCTGTAAAACAAACATTTTTAAATGCAAATTTGCATGTTTATAAGAATGTTTTTTCAAGCTTACAAAGTTGAACATAGTAATTAATTCAAGTTAAAAAATACTTGATTGATCTTGAAGAAAATTAAATGTTCAATCAATCAAATCAAAAGAAATTCTTCAGAGAGTTATTGTAGATAGTAATGGCTATTGGCAGGACACATCTCCTGTAGCAGTCTGTAATACAGCAAATTTGAAGAAGCTTCTGACTGAAGACATTAAGTTCGTCTAATGAGGAGGATCAAGATTAAGAAGATTAATTGTGATAAATCAAAGCCAGAGGTGGGAAGAGTAACTAAACCTTTTACTCAAGTAAAAGTAAAAAGTAGCCATCTAAGAAATTACTAAAGTAAGAGTAAAAAAGTATTAATTGATCATTTGATTAACTGGTCAAATTATCAATCATTTAATATTTAAAATTTACATCATAAGTATTTTATAGTATTTTATAGATAAAAATGACAATAATTCATATAAGTATAAAAAATTATAAAAAATCAGGCAAAAGAAAATTTTCCAAATCAGTTTCTTTCAATAAAAGAAACTTCTAAAACTAACAAAAACTACAGGTGGGTCTGGATAATTTTTAGTTCAAACATGTTTGTTCTTAATTCAGTGGGTAGAAAATCCAGAAGTATTACAAAAGTAAGAGTAGAAATACTTTGTAATAAAAATTCAATCAAATAAAAGTACAGTGTAGTAAAAATACTCCTAAAAGTAAATCTTTCCAAAAGTTACTTAAGTGAATGTAACTGAATAAATGCAACTGGTTACAAGCCAACTCTGATCACAGATGATCAATCTGATTAGGTGTTTTAATCAACAGCAAGTGAGAATTTGATGTTTTTAAACTACATTTACAGCCGTTGAACACACAGGTAAAAAGCTTAACTGCACCTTTCTGGCAATCGGGTCCTCTGGTAGAAAATGGGCCCCTTCAGGTCCGTCACAGGTCATGCATGTGGCGCTGCCTTTGGCAGGGATGATGTACAGGGCTCTTTCTCCCAGCTCCCTCTGGGTGTGGTCATAGTAACCCAAACGCCTCACCCTGCAACCAATCACAGGACGGCTTTGCTCAAACGCGACACAATCACGCATGAGAAATGGCCGTTCAATGAAACGATGTTTACACGAGTTCTTTTAAGTCTAGACTAAAAACCACCCGTTTAGAGTTGATTTTGAAACATAAACCAACATTCTGATGTGTAATGATGTTTACACTTGACAAAATGTAGAGCTTCGGTTGTTTCCTTTGTGTTCTATGACTTTAAATGTTTGTGTTTTTATGACGTAAAGCACTTTGAAATGCCTTTTTGCTGAAATGTGCTATACAGATAAACTTGACTTATATACACTAAAAATTCATGCCTCAAATCATTAACGCTGTTGTCTTGTGTCACTTGGTCCAGTACTTCAGAAAAACATTTAATTACAGCTGTAACGATTCCTCGAATGATACGAATACATCGATTATTAAAATTCCTCGAGGAAAATGTATCTGCCTCGAAAATTGTGTTTTATTATTTAGCGCACCGCGTTCTGGCCGGATCGTTATTTGTGTTGGGCAGCGCTCTCACTCCTGCCTGTAAGTTGTTGCGAAGTTATTATATAAATCAATCACATTTATTTGCATAGCACATTTCAGCAACAAGGTAGTTCAAAGCGCATTACATCATAAAAACACAGAAAAAGTACAAAGTTGTATAAAATGTGACAATTACGCATTTATGAATTAATGTGCTCTGTCTCATTATATTAAGTGTGTGTAACTGGTTTTGTAATAAATGTTTTTATGATGTGGAACCAGGTAGAGCAGCCATTGTTACACCAATGGTGAATGTTGATCCAAACAAACGCATAAAGCCCACGTCTCCTTAAAGCTGATCAAATCTGACAGGAAGTTCAGCAGGAAGCGTAACCCGTCCAGACGTCCCATGAAGGAGCGAGGGGGCGGACGCAGACGCTTTGTGAAGAGAAGGACGGACGGACTAACCTGTGAAGATTTTCCTGTGTGATGGTGGAGGGAGGTGGATAGACGCTGTCAGAGCCTTTCGGAGAGTAGCTCTTGGTGATCCACGTCACTTTCAGCTCCACGACTTTCACCTGACAGAAGCGCAAAACTCCAAGATTTAAAACAACCAAACGTGCAGAAACACATGGAGATACATTTAAGATGTCTGCTGATTTCTGGTCACCCTCTCACCTCTTCTACCACCACTCTGAACTTGCACTTCCTGCTTAGGACAGGTTTGACCCCTGACAGCCACTGTACGTTAGAGAAGACCTTAGCGGGTCCGATCAGAACCTGGCCCGGGTAGAAACCGTACGCCTCGTCGAAAAACAAACCCTGAAGAAGAAACAGCAATAACATGAACAAATGTCGAACATTCACCATGTTACAGTAAATTTTATTGGGTTTACAAAACAGCATTTTTAAATTTGTTAACATTTTCAGGAAATGTGAAACAACAAAAAATAAAAAAATCCTAATTTTAAGACAAAAGAGGCAAGGAAACAAAGCTGTTTGTCTTTTTCTTCTCAAACTCATTAAATAAATCCTAGACCAGTGGATTTCATTTTGGCGCATTGGATTAATTACTGGTACAATTAATTATCCAGCAAAATTTATTTTGGAAAACAAAATTGCTTTTTTTTTTTTTTTGCCTCATCTTCAAATAAAGAATTTTTAGGTTTTTTTTCTTTTGCTTCACATTTCCTGAAAATGCTGATAAACTGATTCCAGTTCCTGCAGTTCTTACTGACCAAAAGCAGATAAAGCTTCGTCTGATTTAATGTCAGACAGTGAGAATAAAAGGTCTGCCTCCAGCTGTTCATTAATGACATAAACTAAGATGAACTTAAAAGAAAAAGTCGTAAATCTCAGTGCATGTCAGCAGCTATTTTTAATCAGAAGTTTCAGACAGGTTAAATTTCCGGCCCTTATTTTAAATTAATTATTCATATGATGACCCAAATAATTTCAAATAAGCAGATAAATTGAGAGTTAAAAATTCTGCTCTGAAAATACAACTATAGAAACAGCACTCTTCTTATTTTCTACTTTAGGAACATTAATAAAAATAGAGCTGCTTACATGCACTGATTTAAAGCTCCTTTTAGCAACGTCTTTAGCTCAGGAGAAACTGAATCCATGTGTTTAGAAAAGCTCACGGCTACATACCGAGTCGCTGACATGCGGACAGACGTCGTACAGCTTGGCGCCGTCTTCGACGCTCATGGAGCATCTGCAGGGAAGCAGACAGACGGAGCTAAAGCTCAGCTGATGTGGCACTCGTGAATCCGACTTAATTTGCTCGCACGTTCTGAGAGACAGACACGCGGTCGCACTGCGCTCCAACAAACTTATGCAGGCGCAGGCAGCCTACCTGGCTCCATTGGAGAGCTTGAGGATGATGTGATTGGTCAGGTCGTAGACTTTACCCAGCCAGAAGTCATAAGCGATGTAGTCGCCGTACATAAAAGACTGAAAGAAACAAATGCAGTCGGTTTTCATTAGGTGTCGAACTCATTTTCATTCTGGGTCACATCAAGACCAAAGGGACGGTTGTTCCAGAATGTATTGATAAAACCTATTAAACTGTTAAAATATTAATAAAGCACTTCTGAAAATTAAATAACAAACATCTTCTCACACTGATGAGTCTCGAAGGATTTTGCAAATGTTTTGGTGACTGACTTTCTTCCTATCAAAATTGTATATTTTTTGTTGCCAATTTACAAATATTTGCAAGGAATTTTGTGATATTTGCACACCAAAATTTTCATCAAAAATCCAGGAAACCTCAGATTTCTGACCTTGAAAAGCAAAAAAAATTGGAGATTGACCTCAGAAATGTTCTAGAAAAATAACCTGGAAATTTCAGTTTTTCTCTAGAATGTTTTTTTTTCCAAAAATTTCCTATTTTTTTCCTAAACATTTTTTAAATTAATCTAAAATTTTCTGTTTTTTTTCTAGAAAATATTTTAAACTCAGACGTTTTTGTTTTTCTCAAAAATTTCTGAGAATCTTTTTTTTCTAACAAATGTTTGACTTTAGAATCTCATATTTGTCCTCATTTTTTTTTATTAACTAAAAAAAAAATTCTGATTTTTCTAGAATTTTTATTTTTTAACAATTATTAGCTTTTGTTCCCCATAAATTTCTGAGATTTATCTAAAAACTTGAGTTTTTTCCCATAAATTTTTTTACTTTTTCTTGTTTTTTACAGAAAATTTCTGAGATTCTTTGGCAGAGATTTACTCCTTAATTTTTTTCCCATGGAACAGCCCTAATGTGCTGTCTAATGTATGATGGTAAATGTGACTTTTTGTTACTCTAAAACTAAATCATCTTTCTTAATCCACTTTAAAAAAAATATTTTGATGCCCACAAGGTTTTTCTATAAAAACTACTGTTTGTTTTTTTCACCTGGTTTTATGAGTCTAAATTGACCAGAACAATAATAAAAAAGAACAAAAGTATTAGAATAACAAAGTAAGTATGAATGCGATTTAAGTATTAAAGAGAAGTTAATACTCTCTTACCCAGATGTGCTGCAGGTCTTTGCTGTTTACTGGGTAAAGAACACAATTTGTCCCCACAAACTTCACAGCACACTCAATATCAATGTTGGTCACAATACCACACTGGTTGTCCTGAAACAAAACAAAACAGAAACATGTTGATGGTATGAAATGATTCCCAATTCTGCTACAAACTGAGTTTTTTTGTGCCTAAAAGGAGATAAAATATATCAGATAGTCCATAAATGCTACACATTAGAATAATAAAACTCACAATCAAGTGCATTAATTGGGGGACAGAAAATTTGATTCTATTTTTGAACTAAAAGGTCATTTCACAGCTTAATGCAGCACTAATGCTCAGGCTGTTGAATAAAACAAAGAAAGACCCTCTGCTCTCCTGGAAGCAGCTTGTCCCAATAATATTCCAGTCATGTCCAGCAAATGGAGCTCTGAACTGTGTCATGACTCATAAATAGAGGGAGCTAATTGGAAAAAAGCGCTAAAATGACAGAAAGGACAAATTCTGTCATTTTTTTATTGCAGGAAGTATGCAATAAAAAAAAAAGGATTTCACTTACAGCAGAATTGTTCCTACGCACGATGTCTCTAATGACAATAGATCGGTCTTCAAGTTTCAGCTGGAGAAGAGAGAAAAACGGAAGATGGTTAGCAAAGCAGCTTCAGAAAGAAACTGCGGAGTGTCAGTGCAAAACCGGATCAGCACCGTCCCATAGAAACGACAAAAGAACTAAAATTATCAGTGGAGAAAAATTCACTGTAGTTTCTGCAGAAATATTTCCTTTATAGCAGAATCCATATGCAACATTTGGTGACCTGTGACAGCAGCTCAACAATTTTCTCTGCAGGAATCATCATCATGGTTGTTGGGTCATCATTTTGATGATCGGCCACCGATCATAATCGGCCGATTTCCGTGAAAAAGTGTATGATCGGTGATCGCCGATCACGGTCCCTTGTTGCCGATCACACAAACCGATCACCTGCATCTCATTTCCAACCTGCCTGTGCAGCTGGTCTCCTCTTTCCTTCACACTGCGCAAACTCGCAGCAACAAATCCTAAGCGATATGGAACTATAACGCACTGAGTGACTGGGGAAGTCTGCGTGTTGCGGTGGACAGTTACCTCGGGGTTGAAGCAGGTCAAAATGCATCAACACAACGAAGCTAATACGACATAAAAACAATGCCATACTTGACGGAGTTTGGCTACATCGAGGCTCACTGCAGTAAAAAAGACATATGGAGGATCAGATAGCAGGTAAAGCAGCGCACAGCTACAAACACTCACCCGGATTATTAGCATGACGGTCAGAAAGCTAAACAAATAACCCGCAAAATTATTTAAGTCTTCGAGCTGCGATGAAAGACGCTGGTTCTGCTCTCGCTGTTGAACCGCTGCTACGCTACAGGTAGTGATATTTCACAGACTGAGCACCGCTTCTGCTCCACCTGGTAGTGACTCTCACACCGAATCTCTGTTTAAAGCTGCAGCATCTAACTTAAAAAATACATATTAAAACTTTCGCTGTCCTAACATGAGACAGACAATCTCTGTCTCATGTTAGGACCCATGTTAGGACATGAGACAGAGATTATGTCCTAACATGAGACAAAAAGGGACGGAGGAAGACAACCTCTGTTCTGCATAATTACTCCGCTCAGTCAGAAACAGCCACTCAGAACTAGCAGTAATCAGCTAGCTGCCATGCTATCAGGAAGTTTTCATTCAGTAACTCTGGATTGTATATTGTAATGGATCCTGTATTTGCCTTTGAATGCCAAGTTTTATACTTACATTTTTTTGTCAATGTTGAGAAGTTTTATTTTAACTCTTTGCATTATTTAGCCTCTTCAGAGCCTTCATATGTTATCAGTCTGTTAAAGATAGTATTACCAATAGCAGTACAATTTGCACAATGCATGCTTTGTTTTTTTTCTTGGAAAAAGTTATCAAAAACAAGTTTTTGTCTAAATTAAGGTGAATTTATGGTTCCTTTTTCCACATAATGTAACCGTAGTGATTATGATTAAAAAAAATAAAGTTATGCGATCGGTATCAGTGATCGGCCCTCATGGCTGATCGGAATCGGAGTAGGCAGGAAAAAACCTGATCGGCACATCTCTAGAAAACATATGTATTCATTTAACAGTTATTCAACCAGCATCTTACCGTTTTTTAATATACTTTTAGACATTTTGAAGACTTAAACATGAAATAACAACCAGGTTCTTAGCGGGAGATTGTGCAAACTTTCCTCATATATGAAGTTGCACTCCAGAACAGAAGGGGGCGTTATTTCCTGCATTAGTTGGGGCACCTGTTGGTATTTAAATATTATATTTACAGTTTTACCCTTAGCTTTGGTTCAGCTGATATACTGCATAACATTTAGGTCTCTGCAGGACAATGTAACTTATCACTTATGGTTTCACACATCTCAACGATAAATTGTTAATTAAATAAGTAAAAGAGCAAAACTAAAACGGTAAACGGTAACTATATTGCTCCTTAATAGTCTTTTGTTTAACAAGAAGCTCCCAACTATCCACTTCCATTTACGGTGGATGGAGGCCTTTTTCCACATTAGGGCCTGCAGACATTTTTCATTTTGCACCTTTTCCCCAGATTTGTGTCTTGAGAGAATCCTGTCTGTTTGACGTCAGGCTTGGTTTGCTCTTTGACACGCACCGTCCACTGAGGGAGATTATTTAGACAGGAGTGTGCCTTTCCAGATCCTGTCCAATCTACCGAATTCACCACAGGTTGATGAAAACGAATCTGTAGAAACATCTGAAGGATGATCAGTGGAAACGTGATTTAACTTAACTCAATTTTGAGCCTCATAGCTCACTTATATTTATGAAATTTTCAAAAAACAAGCCTTTAATGATCAATGTGATTGTTTCTAAAATAAGGTGTGGGCATTTATCATATTGTTTATCATTTATCGTGATAAATTTCTTATGGTAAGAACGATAATTAATGATGTTTAAATGCCCCTAAACCTGTCCATATCGTCAGGAGATGTTTACTTTTCTCCATTGTTTGTTCACTGAAAGCATTAAGAAATACCAATAAATTTGAAAATGCAGGTACTGTGTGAAGCTTAATTACACCAATAACTTTTCATTATGCGACTGGTGTCAGAAAGAACCACATTATAAATGTTTTTCAAGAGTATCATTTGTGTTGGTGAGGCTATAATTACCTAAAAAAAGATGTTGTAAATACTAATTAGAGATGCACGATATATCGGCAACAACATTGGTATCGGCAGATATTAGTCATTTTTTAACACATCGGTGTCCGCTCGATAAATAAAACTGGGCCGATATAAACAACTGATATTTATTTTTATCAGTTTCTGGTGGAGGGGTTCCCCACAGGTGTCAAAATGGTAACGAAACATATGTAATATTGATAAATAACAATATTAATATCAGATCACTTTTTTGTTATCACAATATCACTGCAAAGTATCATCATTAAACTTTAAGTCAATATCGCCCTAATGATATTATAAAACATTAACTTGTTTAGATTTAGGATTTTTTTCAACCCGTCAGTAAAATGTTTGCATTAGTGAACTAATGTAGGTTTGATTTTGTAAACCAAACGTAAAATAATCAAGCAACTAATTATTTATTTAAAGAAACTGAGCTGGCTAAATAAACAAATTTGCTTTTCTTTTGGGGATGGTGACGTCTCCATCTCCTCCTGGGCAAAACTGAGCCAGTAAAATTGAATCTAGTAAAAATAAAATAAAATAAAAATAGGGGATTCCTGACATTATTCACATTGAAGAGCTGAAAAAAAAATTATTGTTTTATAGCAGAACTTCCACTTACAGAAAGGGACTACCACAACACAGGAACTAGCCGCACTAATCACAGAAATGCCTGATATTAGCTGCTAACTAATAAAAGAGGCTACAGATGGTTTTAATTGTGGGCTCTGTAATCATGTTGCCTTTGTTGTGAATCATCAGTGAAGTCCTGTTTAACCGTACAGCTGTGCAGCACCAGCTGGTCTCAGACGCTCAATGTGACGGCCTCTTCGCTTCAAACAAATACGGCTGATCACGGCAGAACGGCTCCTGCAAAATTATATAAACTAAACAGCAGCAGCAGCAGCTTTTTCCAGTTTCACATATTAAATTTGACACATTTTGGTAAACAATAAATATCTTGTGATATAATGTTGATTACATTTCAGGTGAGAAAAAAAGTTATTGAGCATTAATTTATCTTGTAAAGGAATTGATGAGATGTCATTATTTTTGGCTTAATTGTTAATTTCACTTTATTTGTACATTTTAATTGATGCAGGGAAGACAGAGCTCTGTAACACTTAGCTGTTTTAAAGACATTATTTTATTTCACTTTAAAACATGTTAATCTTGACAATTCAATTCTTAATTTATCAAGAATATAGAAACAAACAAAATGATTGTTAACTGTTCTTAATAATAAACCTGAATCAGATCAAATCCGTACCTTTTGGACAGAGTTTAAAAAACGGATTAAAAAGTCTCGGTGATCAGTGAACCTCAAACTGACTCAGATAAATCTAAGTGTTTCATACCTGGAGCTGGCCAGTATGGCTTAAAAATAAAATCTCAGATTTTTACACAGCAAATCAGATCTCTGTATTTAAAAAATGTCTCCTTTATTTTCCTAAATGGGACACATCATGAAAATCCACTTTATTAGCTCTTAAATCCATTTTATTGAGCACTTTGAGTCTGTCAGAGTGCAGAAAAGTTGGATTTAGATTTACTGGTGCTGCTGAGGTGTAATTAGATTCTGTTTGGGTCATATTTTTCAATATTTAGTTCTCTATATTTCAAATCCATTTTATTTTAATAATAACACCAAACTATTTGCTTTTTTAGCAGCAGAACTGTTAAAAAAGGTCATTAAATTCTGGCTAACCAATTTTGCAGCGCCACCATTTTTATTTCTTGCAACAATTGTTTTTAGTCCAAGTTCAAAGCAGCAGAAACCAATAGGCAAGTCAAAATGTTGGGATTATGTGTGTTAACCCACATAATCTTTTACACCATTAACCAGCATCATTTTACTGAACAAAGATGACTTTTCCCACTGATGTGGGAACATTTATAAGAAAATAAAATGCATTCAGGCACTTCGATAAGGTTCTCCCCCATCATCAAAAAGGATTTCCTGAAACTCTAGTAACAAAAATGTCAAAAATTAAATGTACTTGAACAGTAAATTTGACTAATTGATAGAATTAATTTATCTCCCAGCCCAAATAATACCCAATAAGTCACCTGGCCTTCTTAAAGACAGAAGTTTGAACAGAAATATCCCAGACAACATTATGATCATATTATAAATGAAATAATTGAAAAAAAAACCTGATAAAGAAGCCTGGTTCTGTTCTGGGGACGACTGTGAAAACATGGCGATGCAAAGAATGATTCTTCATAAAATCAAGAAAACTATGGACAACCCTGACCACAGACAAACTCAGTCTCTCTTCAGTCAGAGGCTTCTTCAAATTTGTTGTAACACAGACAGCTACAAGAGATCTTTCCTGCCAACCGCCATCACTGTCTACAGTAACTCTTTGAAGAATTTCAATTAAAACGAGTTACAGCAATATTTAATTTCCCTTTGGGTTTAATAAAGTATTTTCAAATTTGAATGCAAGATCACACACCAAAAGCAAGTTTCTGTGAACCGAGACAAGCGAGAAATATCACCTCAGACAGCACAACGTGAACAATATTCGAGTAAATTGGGTCACTAAGGAGCACTGCGGCAGACGCAGAACAAAGTTAATCTAAAATAAACGAATAAATCAAAGGTGATGTGTCTTTAAACATTCCTCTCTAACCTGTGAGAGAAGCTTCAGGACCAGATGCTCTGTTTCCATGAACAAGCAAACAGACAAGAAGGAAGCAGAGGACGAGTTTGTGATGAAGAGGAGCTGCTGAATGTTAAATATTCAACAGCAGGGTGAGGCTGTTTTCCATGAATTTCACCAGACTGAGGAAACAGGATCATAATATTGGGTGAGCGGAGAGGAAGGCGGCTGAATAAACCAAAGCACAATGAAAAATGAGGAATCAAGGAACCAATTACAATTGAAGTTATTACCGAGTAATTGTTAGAAGATACGACTACATGATGAATCAATAACTGGAGGACAAAATGTAATTTATTGAACGTTGCTGGTACTTTGAAAATAGGAAATGGGTTTTAATTTTAGAAAAATTTTAAAATTTTAAATGTTTAGTTCTAATGAACAGAAGTAGGCCTGTCACGATGATCAATTTTACTGGACAATAGATTGTCCCAGAAGTTATTGCAATAAACAATAATGTTGTTGTTTTGAGACCATTTTGCATTATTAACAGCATAATAATGCAAGAACATATTTCCAAAGATAGATAAACTTTAAATTCTAATGATCTGGAAGACATTTTAAATATCCAAAATAAATAAAATGGAAACAACAAATAAAATGAATAATGAAGTTTTTAAAAAGATATTGTCCTTCAAAAAAGGGCTTGATGAAACCAAAGCACCAGACTGAAGACCAGTTTTGGTCAAAAAAGAGAGGAAAAAGAGGAAAGAAGAGAAAAACGATCAATCATGCAAGTGGAAATTATTGAGCCTGTTTTAATTTACAATACAATTAATTGATTTATTGTTTATTGTGACAGGCCAAGACTTGGATGCAATTTGCATGTATTGGTTCAGGCATAGCATTTGTTGTTGGATGCGATGCAGCCGATACCAGGAGTGTTTGGGTCAGGATGACCGGACCTTCAAAGTGTTTAGAAATGCTAAGGCAACGCTCCCGCTGTTACGCCGTGAAAATACAGAACTGCAAACAAAAAACATGCCTCAGTTCTTGGCAGTAACTCTGATTTGTCATTGTAACCCAATAACACTGACTTCTGGGAGCAGAAGACTGTGTGTGTGTGTGTGTGTGTGTGTGTGTGTGTGTGTGTGTGTGTGTGTGTGTGTGTGTGTAAGGACAGAGGATCCAATCGATCAGTCGCCATGTTCTCTTGTAATCTGTTGAACAACAGACGACCTTTCTCTCAGGTCTCCACTGCTCGACGCCTCAGCACACACACGCACACAGACACACACACGCGCGCGCGCACACACACACACACACACACACACACACACACACACACACACACACACACACACACACACACACACACACACACACACACACACACACACACACACACACACACACACACACACACACACACACACACACACACACACCCCGACTTGCCTGCAAGCCTGTCTAAACCTTTTAGCTGAGAGAAGCACCAACACTTGGAGCTCTTCTTCATTAATATTCTTTCAATGCATCATGCTGCATTGCGCTACTATAGTAACACATTTCCTCACCTTCAGACAGGGAGTGTTGAAATCGGCTGCATTTAACCTCTCTCTGAAAGTCAAGAACAGTCTGATAGAGCAAACATTTGGCCTTTGAGCAACGTGAGCAACAGAACTGTCCTATTAAACCGCTACTATAAAGAGAAAGAGCTGGTTGCAGGGTTTCCCCCAGAAAACTTGCTAAGCTCGGTGGTCGGGGCGTCGAGGCGGTCCACCGGCGGTCCACCATGTTTTTGTATCAATAGATGTTAAGTTGACAGGAAATGCAAACGTATTACTGTGTAATTATGAAATGATCTCCAGTGAACTGCTATTTAAACCCACAACTAGTCTAAAAACAACAAATTTGCACTTCTGTTTAATCCAATTTAAGTCAGTGGCTCCATCAGGCCCCCAAGGGCTTCAAGGGCCCCATAAATGCTAATATTTTAAAACAGACCACAGTACATAAATGTAACACTTGTTCATTGAGATTATCAATGCTGTTAAATTTTATTAAATTGTTTAGGCATACATAAATTAAATGATTTTAAATTGTTTAACATTTAAATACAAGATTTTAAGGAAGAATATTGTTCTTCAAAGAACAATATTCATAGTTTGTTTTGTTACCATAGCAACAATCTGATGCTGTGAGTTTAATCTTTGAATTTACAAATCCAAATTAGTAAACTGCGATTATAATTTATTGCTTTTTAGGTTGGCCAACTCCCTTCTCCCATATTTCACTAAATCTAACACAGAGGCTGTTAGAGGTGCTGATGATTTTAGCAACAAAAGGGGCCCGTAAATCAAATTCTGCTCCAGGCCTCATGCAGCCTTGGACCGGCCCTGTAATCTGCTGCACTGTGCAGTTGCGCAACAAATGGGAGATTTAATTCACTGCTACTAATGTGAATTTAGTAGCTCTTCCATTTCGTGTCCGTTTAGTTTTTAATTAGCGTCACAGAAACTATTTTGGTTGGTCGAGTTTATGGAACGAATTTCTCAGATCTCCGTGCGCCGCGCACATTAACTCCAAGTAGACAACGCATTTGATATGGTTTGATGCATTGTGCAACCGGAAAAATACTAAAAATAATAATACAATAATATAAAATCAGCATGATGCGTGACTCTGAGGAGAGCATTAAAGCTCCTCACTGGGATGAACCTGCATGATGAGGTTAGCGCTGCTCGTTATCCACAAACTCTCCGGCCACAGACATAAACTTTACAGGGAAGACAGACTCAGAGCCACACGCTGTTGAGATGTAAACGGCGCATATAATTGTTCATTCACAAAGATAAATCATTCTCACCGCTCCACAACGCGACCTCTGAATTCGCTACAAGTTATTCCTGTGGTTCACATTGAGCTGCGCAACCAGAGATAACGCGGCGGGTTTTAAACTCTTACCTAGAGTTCTCCAAAGGATCATAATTCCTCACAGTAGGTTTATGTAAACATCCATACAGGTCAGCCTGTGTCCAGTTTGAGTGAAAGGAAGTGCGTGCAATCCCGCTGAGGTAAAGCAGCGGCAGAGCGCGAGGCAAAGCGCAGAGGAGCCAGCTGTGTGATTGGTGCGCGCGCTGTCGGCTTTAAATGCATAAACTATAAACCCATTAATAAACATATCATTTAGGAATAAATCTGCTCTGCTAGTTAAATGCTAAGAGCAAAAGAGAAGCTTGTAGTCCGGCTTTAAAAAACAAAAACAAAAATGAAACGATTTTTTTCCCCCCTAGAAACGTAAACAAGCAACGCTTAGCCTGGCGGCGGGGCTAGTAAAGCATGGCGGGCCGCCAGGCTTATGATACACTGGGGGAAATCCTGGGTTGGAAGTAACCAAAGCTTAGAAACTGTAACTTTAGGCCTTTGATAAACTAATGTTTATAACCAACTCTTTCACTCTGTTCACATTACTTTATAACTAGATTTTATTAAGGAACTGTATTGGTTTACTTGAATCACCTCATGTAACTAGCATGACAAAAGGTTTCAAGGTTATAAACAAATCAGTCATCACACACAAATCAAACCAATATAATTTCTGGTTCTTCCTGAGCAATAAGATTTATTTAGGATCAACATTAAATGGCTAAAAACAGCAGTTACAAATTCCTACGTTTCTGTATGAGTGAGTATTCATACATGGAAGGTCCTTTGGTCCTCTTCTATGGTTCAGACCAAAAGTGGAAAACAGCAGCAAACTGTTTAGTAATGGACACCACCGTCTATGGATTGAATTTAAAATAATGGGAGCCGACAGTGTTGTCACCAGTTCATAATAAGACAAAAAGAAAGAAAGCACAACTAGTGATGGCGTTTCGTGGAGAATTAACTGCTACGTCTGTCGAGAAATGATAGTTTTCAGCCATCGTTTATGTCCAGATTAACCATGTTTGGCTTCTTCTGGTGCAGAATTATGATGCATGTCTCATGTTAAGGATGTAAAAATCAGATAAAATGTGACACGACCTGGTTACCTGGTTCTGTTCTGACTGCAGATACTTTGAAAACAATTGGATACATAACTGGTTTTGCAGCATACAGGACTGGATAATAAATCAATAACAATATAACTTGTGACAGATTGATCAGTATCAATACATAATACGTCTGACAGAGTATTCACTAATTTCACTGAACTGTCACCGCGAGCTAATGAAGGTTGGTGGAATAAACTAACTCACTCACTCTTTGGTTACCTAGCAACTCATTCATTCTTTGGTTACCTAGCAACAACTTGCTGAGTAAGTTGTGAAGCAGCAGTTTCAGATTTCACCACCAACCCTCATAACTACTTAAATATAAAAAACAACAGCGCGGAGTGGAAAACTGTGGATAAATCAGCAAAGCTCAACGACTAGTTTGGGAATATTTCAGATATTAAAAGCAAACCAATAATTATCTACAATGATTGATATGAAACATTTGTCAATCATATTGTCCAACCAAATATTTAAGTGGCACAAATTGGATTTACGCGGGTGAATGGATCAGAATTGGGCCGTTCCAACTCCTGTGAAAAAGTTGAATATGGACAAAATATATGCAGAAAAACTGAATTTGGGTTGCATTTGTCTGATGTGTAAAGACAGACAGAGGATAAATTTTATGGGAACTTCCTACACTCATGCAACACAGGAGCATGTGCTTCAGGCAGAGGAGTCATCACATGGCACTGAACAACCAATTAGAGGGGAACTAAGGGTAAAACGAACGCCATGTCACACTGGGCTTCTACATTTAAAAACTGATCTTTTAGCCGGAATATCCTTTAATAATCCAAAATGTCATGTTTAACATTACTACTTCTCTAAAACACTTACAAAATTTATTACAAATAAAGTTGAACTCATCATCAATATCTATCACATACTTGTTTATAAAGATGGCACTCACACAATATGAAACTCCTTAGTAACCGGGGTAGTAACTTGAACTGAGAAACCCAAAAAACAAAACGAAGGATAAATAGAGTTTGGCTGTTCATGTCAAGGAGAGGATGATGAAGTAAGCACCCCGGACAGCTAACACCTGGAACCCATTACTGTGTAATAATGAAACAACTGTTTTAGCCGGGCCTTGATGTTGTGGCCTCTGACATGTAAAAGCAGGAGTGTTTGGCATTTGGTTTGAGATGAAAACTTGCACATCTGCTTTTCCAACCCAGCTGATAACGTAGAAGGAACCAGATTGATCACAAGAACTGAGACCAGGATTTGTCTTTGTCTTCCCAATCTAATTTACATGAGTCGTTATTCAGGAGCAGCACAATGAGGAAGGAGAAAGAGACTGCAGCAAACTGCAGCTTGAGGCCACGCCTGCCTGTTGGCTCAGGCGGTTTTCCACTCATGGCTCACTTGTCATTCACTCTCATCTTCAGAACATCAAGAAATTCGAACCATGGAAGTAAAAAGCAGCACAGACTAAGTCAGTATTACAAAGGGAAGAAGCTACATTGAACTGCACACACATTTAAACATCCTCGGTGTGTTTCTCTACTAGGAATGTCCCACTTAGGATATTTTAATATGTTGTCCCTGATACTGATCCAGGTCGTTTAAGATTAGTCATCTGCTGATAGAGAGTCCCAGTCTGACACTGCACTCTCTCATCTGTTCCTCCAGAACAGAACAGATATTTCATCCTGACCAGAGTTTGTCCAGGACCAAAAAGCTGCTCCAACATGGGATAGACAGGGCTAGGAAAACCATCAACACACACACACACACACGCACGCACGCACGCACGCACGCACACAAACACACACACCCTCTTCTGAGTTAATATGTGCAAATTCACATCCATTCCCGTCTGCTCTGTGCTGCATATCCTTTTGCACTCTGAACAGAATACAAAAAACTTTAAACATATGTAAAAACAGACAAGATCAATTCTCATGTATTAACTTACTAGGCCTGAACAGCAAAGTGCTGCGAAGGCCTATTGTAATCATAGTGTTTCTTTTTATTTTTATTATGCTTCTGCCAAATAAATTGGCTTTTTGGGGGCTTTATCATATTCAAAAATTCACCAAACCTGTTCACCTCCTCACCTGTGGGGGCGCTACACAAGGAACTACTCAAGGAAACAGCATGAAAACCTCTAAAGAAGACACTTTTTCACTAAATGTAATCCAAGAGTGGTGTCAGATTTTAACGGTTGTAGGATTTCTCTTTGGTCTTTGGCAGATGACCATGAGGCATTTCTCCCTCTAGTGCTGAACTCACACATTTGTTTTGTTTGTTTTTTCCCAGAATGCCCCACGATATAGACCATTTCCAGTTTTTGGAGCGGTCTCCAGTCCACTTTACATTCACATGTTGCAAACCTTGCTGGAGTTCACTTTAACCAAACCGTGAGTTTGCTGTTTTGGTCCGCATCAGAGTCCAATTGTGCATTCACACCTCCCCAAACAAACCGGACCTTCAAGACAAACAAACCAGTTTGATTAAAACAGACTAAACAGGGCTGGTATGAATGCACCCTTATTGTCTGTGTGGTTTAAACTTTTACTTCTTCATATAACTCTGAACTTCAGGATAGTCAAAGCTGGCTTGATCAGACCAAAACAGGAAACTGAACAGATGTTGATCGTCACTAATTATAGATGTACTATGCCTAGCATCAAGTTTCTCAGCCCTAACAGCCCATTGATTCAGCTCCATGCTAAACCAGGAGCACATCAGCTAATGCAGGACGGCAGAGATGCTTAAAACGTGTTAGCATTCATGTGTTTGGACAATTTAATTTTCCCTCGTTGCACTATGATGTGTGCTGGAAAATGTTGACTCAGACGACAGCAAGAGAGAGACGAGCTGATGGACTAAACGGGAATCAGGAGCAGCTCTGTGTTTCTTTACGATTCCCTACAATGCAATAAGGCCGAAAAGAAGTCTCCTCTTTCAGCTTCAGTCAATAACAGGCCAACTGACCAAGCACTGCTACAGTCAAACCGCTGAGAGTGAAGCAGGAAAATAAGAGCAGGACTTACTGTTGAAATCTAGGTGTATATAGATCTGGCACAATAACCGGGCTGCAACTGATGATTATTTTAGTTATCACTTGTTCTGATGATTAATTGGATAAAAAAAATAGATTTTTTATACGTTATAAATATATGAAAAGATGCAAATAATGCAGTAACATGCTTGAGTGCATGTTTGGTTATTTGTAGCGAAGGACGTGTCTGCAAAAAAAGGAAATACTTCTAACATTAACGTAAAAAGCTTCACTCTTTTTGCTCGACTTAACATCAATACAGTGTTGGTGTGATCTTTTGATTATAATTTCTGGATTTACCAATTAATAATTGGATTTTACTGAGAAGTAGACTGATTTTTCTTTTTTAAGTTGAGTTATTAAACTTGGCTAAATATAGCAAGCATTTTCAAAGAAAGTGACCTAGATCTTGTTTTTATTATTGAGAATAACTTTGAAAAAGAATGTGAAATCTAGATAATTTTCTTAAAGCATAGAAAATGGCCACGTCCTAGTTAAATGCTGGGTCTACGATGAATAACATCCTTTCCTACAAAGAGAAATAAACAAAGCCGGCTACTTTATCTACTTTAATTTTGATCTTATGATTCTGGCCCACGTGACTAAAAGTTTGGACACCCCTGAAACGGGAGGAAAACAAGCATGCAAATGGAAAAAACTGAGCTCTCTTTAATTTATCATGTGATTAACTGATTTATTCATTATTACGATAGGTTTAGCTCTCCCCATTTCACATTTACTCACAAACTGCTTTCTGTCTTCCTCTGGTCCCGACACATTTACACCTCAAGCCTTGAATGAACATTTTTCTGAAAAGGGCTTTTGGTATTTTACAACAGAACAAACCTCATGCGATACCCCCTGCTGCTTTGTCACCCAATTCCAATCAAAGCCAAATTATTTCTGCCTGTGTTTATGTGTCCATAAATATGAATCAGAAATCTCAGAGGAATGCCTCTGAGCCTCCTGCAGTCTGACTGAAGCCTATTGATTGGACCACACAGGAAGGATGCAAAGCTCTATTAAAGAGAGAGCAGCACAAGGCCTTTTATCCAGAAAGTCCAAAGGGAAATGACGAGAGGACTAATGGCACAGACTGTCTATTACTGAGCAATCTCCTGACTCTGTAATATGAACCAATAGAAAAACTCACATCAAAAATAGGAGAAATGTACCACAATAGGCGGCAGAAAAAAGAATGATACAAAAAATAAGGTGGATTAATGATCAATTTCTTTAATCGTGATTAATCAATTACTGAAATAATTGTCAACTAATTTAGTAATCAATTAAATATTAACTGGAGTATAAAGACTTTAAAAAAAGGCCATTTGTTGAAGTAACAACACACTCAGAGGTGTAATTAACACAAAAAATATACAGATTTAAAATGAGAAACCTTTATCTGTAAAGATGCCAAGAACTCGTCAAGTGGCACTAGGTTCAAATTCTGTAAAGACAAAATCTCCTAAGCACCTTTTTCTGTCCAATTACTAAACTGTTAATTAAAAAAATAAGCAACAGATCAAACACTGTATAGATGCCAAGCCAAGCAGAAAGGTCTGAGCTTTTCACATGTTGCTGCTAACAGTAATGTTTTTGGCTCCAGATGCATCCTTTACTATAAAGAATCAACCGTATGCAGGCCTGTCGCAACAAGTCCTAATTTAATTAATTAAATGATCATTTCTATTTGCATGATTTTGCGTTTTTCTCTTTTTCCCCCATTTCTACCAAGAGTTGGATGATAAAAGTCTTCATTTTGGTGCTTTGGTCTCAACTAGCCCTTATTTTGAAGGACAATTTTGTTTACAGACTTAAACAAATAATTTCTCCCAATGTTTTTTTTTTGTTCAAGTCTTAAATGTTAATTAGAATTTAAAGTTTATTGATCTTTGAGAACGTGTTCTTGCTTTATTATGCAATTACCATTTTATCACTTAAAAATAGTACGAAAACAACAATATTATAAATCCCTGCAATAACTTACGGGACAATTTATCGACCAATAACAATTGTTATTGTGACATGCATGTGTACGCTAATGGAATAATATTATATTTCTGTTTATTTTCTTATTTAAAAAACAAATTAATTTGTTTGCATCTTTTAATATTCATTTCATACAGGCAAATATTCATCAACCAACAAACATTTAAATCTCCAAATACCAGATAAACTTAAATTATTTCCACATTGTATAACACTTAAATCTCACATTCTCATCCTTAAATGTACAATTATTTATACATTTTTATTATCAGTAGCATTTTTGGTCTTTGAGGCACCCATATTTCCCAACTAGCTCCTCTTTAAACCGTTTTTTAAGCAAGTTTATATTTATACTTTTTCTTTTTACTCAATCTACTCCACATTCTGATAAAAACAAAATTACTCCATTTGGTTGCTCCAATACATTTTTTTTATTATTTCCTTCTATTAAATTATAAACCCACTCTCTGTCACAAAACATTTTTTTATAAACGCATTTCTAATATTGCATAAAAGAGGCTTAAACGAAGATTTTTCTGAATCCAACAAATGGTCAGAATAACTCTTGAAGGCTTTATCTTCTGCTTTGCAAAAAGGTAAAGCCAAGAAAAAGTCATGAAGATAGAAAGAGAAGATGGCGACATGGTGCAAGGGAGGGGTCAGAGAAAAGCACAGAAGACAGTAAAGAAGAGGCAGCTGCCTGTCCAACAAGTAGGAGATCAAGACAGATCCCAGGAGGAAGATGGAGAGCGGAGAAACAAGAAAAGCAAGAGCCAGAAATAGACAAGAGTGCAGTAGATGGTAGTGACAGAAAGAAAGGTTTGGGAGGGGTGCGACTGGGTAGTCAGAGAGTGCACCGTCTCCCAAATGGGCAGGACCGATACTGCAGAGGAAGAAAAGGGAGGATGAGACGATGGAGGATGGAGAGAAACAGGAATGAGGGCAAGTCATTGCAGAATCTATAATAATTTCCCTGCATGTGTGCCGGTGTGGTGTGAGCAGCGGAAGGAGGATCCATTATCGAAGGAGCTGGACAACTGGCCAGTCAGCAGCACATTACATCAGCGCTGGCCTGCTGGAGCGCTGAGAGGTGAGGAAGGTGCCGAATATGGGCTGGGAGGGAGGGTGACGGGTTAGGGAGAAGGGCCGAGTGGGGAAGGTGATAAATAAGGAAGCTGGGCAAAATGGAGACGCAACAGAAGGCGTGGAGAGAGGAGGAAGATGAGGGAAGATTCTGGGCAAAAGAAAGCAGAACTAGGAGGATAAAAGTGTTTAAATGTGAAACTGTAATGGAGTGATGTCACAATAAATTTTACTGGACGATAGTCTGACTCTGAGGTTATTGCGATAAACTATAATATTATTGTTTTGAGACAATTTTCAAATAATATAATGGTAATGGAATAATAATGTATGAACATCTTCTCAAAGGCAGATAAACTTTAAATTCTAATTACACTGGAACTGGAAGACATTTAAAATATCTAAAATTCACAAAACAACAACAAAAAAAAGTTATTAAGTCTCTGTAAACAAAATTGTCCTTCAAAATAAAAGCTAGTTGAGACCAAAACACCAGACTGAAGACTTTTATCATCCAGTTTTTGGTAGAAAGAGAAAAACAATAGAGCTCATTTTAATTTATCATGCAATTAATTGATTTATTGCTTATTGTGACAGGTCTACTTGTCCTGACGATAAATTGTTCTGACGTTATTGCAATAAACAATAATGTTGTTTTGAGACTATTTTCAAGTAATCTAAAGGCAACTGCATAATAATGCAATCATATCCTCAAAGATCAATAAACTTTAAATTCTAATAAACATTTAACACTGAAGCTGGAAGACATTTTAAATACACACAATATATAAACAAAACAAATAATAAAATTAATTATTTAGACTTTGTAAACAAAACTGTCCTTCAAAAAAAAAAGGGCTAGTTGAGACCAAAACACCAAACTGAAGACTTTTATCATCCAGTTTTTAGTAGAAAGAGAAAACGAATGGTAAATCATGCAAGTGGAAATGATTAAATCAATTAATCGTGAATTAATTGATTTATTACTTATTGCGACAGATTTGACATCATTTCAGATTTATAGAAAACAGGAGTTGCCAAATCCTGGCTCTAATGGGATGAGTTTACCAGAGGGCTTCGATTTATCCCACATAACACGGCAGAAGAAGATGATCTGTTAAAGAAAATCAGATTTTTACTGGAACTCACAACAATATGGGATCTCACAATAACAAAGCACAGCAGAGAAGTTGGTTTCCCAAAGCGCTATCCGTTTACGGTCAGAATGTAATTATGTCTGGTGAAGTAAGTATGAGCTGTTACTGTATTATTGGACCCAATGGTGAATGTGTCATTATAGCTGCAGCTCCACTCACCAACCACTTTAATATACACCTTGTACTGCTTTAGGATTGGAACCCATTGTTCCCTCAAAGCTGCTTTAATTCTATGTATTTGATTCAACAATGTGTCAGAAACATTCCTGAGAGATTTTGGTCCAAATCACAATGTGAATGTGAATCTGATGCCGCTCTGGAATCCAGAGAACTCATCGTCATGTAGGGCTGCAATTAATGATTATTTTAGTAACCGGATTAATCTATCAATTATTCTGACAAAAAATTGGCACATTATGCACATTTTTCATTTGACTACCAATACGAGAAATGAATTAAAAGATACAAATAAGCAATTCAATTTAGATTTTTAATTTTTTAATTTTTGCCTAAAATGCAAAAACATTACATTCCTTTAGTGTATGTAGGCTGATACATCTGGAGATTAAAAAAATACTTTGAACATCAAAATGTGAAAAGCTCAGCCCTTTCTGTATGATTATTTCTTAATAATCATAATAATAATAAGTGGTGCTGAAATAATTGAGTAATTGATTTGAACTTAATATTTGCAGAAAATTAGGAATGGTTAAAATAACAAAAAGATGCAGTGCTTTCAGAAATCAAATAATCCAAAGAAAACAAGTTCATATTCATTTAGACTCAACAATATTAATGTTTCAACTCAGGATGAGTTTAGAAATCAATGTTAGGTGGAAAAACCAAGAGGTTTTCAATGGGTTTTTACAGAGCTGTATATAGTAAAACATCAGCAATCTTTAGCAGAAATTATCTATTTAAAAAAAAAAAACATACAAAACCTAAAGAAATACCAGTTTTATTTAGAGCACCGCTATCTGTGTTTTATGTTTTATTTAGCTAATTTTCTGGGGAAACAAAAACTTCAACTCAAGAAACGCAATAAGTGTTATGAGAGATGAAATTCATTAAAAATGAGAATTTGCTCATTCTGTCATTTTACATAAGGTTTTATGACACTGAAGTCGTTCTTCGGAGCATTCAGAGACATAAATCTACACATTTCTCAGAATGTAAACATGCAGTTGTATTTTTCATAACAATGCACACATTATTCAAACAATGAGCCAGAGTGACTCTGTTTGATGGAAATGGATGTAATAAAAGCTGGAGATGGATCAAACATCAGTGGTGTAGGGTGACTACATCTGTAATGTGATTACAGTGGATGATGATACTATTCTCTGTAACAGCAAAAATGAGAATAAACACCTCTGTGAATAAATATTTCACCCTTCCAGAATTCTATAAGGAGTAGTTTTAAATAAATATTTCATTTATCTTGGTGACAGGTATCCAAACCACTAATGCATACTTACTGCCTGGTCTGTGGAATAATCACTTATATAGAACCTGTTCAAGGTTTACCAAAGAAAACTTGCTCAGCCTGCTGGCTGGGGTGCTAGGGCAGTCATTCATCCAGCGGCCCGTTTTTGGGTTAAAAAATGTTTAAAGTTGACAAGAAATTTTTAAATATCACTTGATAATCATGTGTTATTGAAAGACTGGAAGACTAACACCTGAACACCAACTTAAAGTCTTAAAAAATGCAAACATTTTAAAAAGACTTAAAGAAATAAGCAATGCTTAGCCTGGTGTGGGCACAAGTAAAGCCTGGTGGCCCGCCAGGCTTATAATACACTGGGGGAAACTCTGCTGTTTGATAACATGCACTAGGCTGAAATTGTCGCAAAGAATCACATTATACCCCAATGAAAGAATTTCAAAAACAGATGAGAAACAAAATCAGTCAGTTTTATGTGTGGAAAAGACAACAAAGCCATCTATAGGACTCTGTATTTGTGGAGGACCAAATTATCCGCAATTACAGAAAACATGGAAGAGCGGTGAAAAAAAATCCAGACTTTCTGTGGAAAGTCCAGGCCTACCATAATTACTCCGACTCATCATAGGATCAACAGCTACAGCGCTGCAGGCCGCAATTAAGTTAGAGTTCATGTTAACAAAAGGGAACAAAGTGAAAAGGTCATTCATCCATATAAAATCCTGAATCCTAGTTTTCGCTAAACATAAATGGATATCCTGATTTTGAATGGGGTCAACATTACTCACAGCTGTTCATAACAGTGTATATCCATGTTTAAGTAAATGTTATAAAAAAGGAAAGAAAGAAATGTTAAATAGTCCAAATGGCAAAACGGTACAGGTTACATGAAAACTGGGTGAAAAGTTATGGAAAACTTCTGTTTATTTAGGGAAAACATGAGTCTGAGCTGACTCTTTACTGGGTAATTTATCCAAATGATGGGATCTGGTCAAACATGTTAGCAGAGAAAAGGCACTCAAGGCTCAGTGAGATTTAAACAAAACAATGAGTCACAGAAATCCCAGTGGTTTGCTAGTCCATATGATGACATAACTAGTTCCTGTCCTGAATAAATAGATATCCTATTGACACATTGCACTGTTAATTAAGAGTGTCTGGATGCTGCTCTGAACAGGTTTCTCATTCTCTCTGGTACATGTGTAGATAATCCAGCCATAGCATCCCATCAGCTGAAAGCTCTTCTAGTCAGGTTTGTTACATTTTTTAAAAAGCTGGGTCACAGTTGACTGTGCTGTCGCCTCAAACTGTTGCTCAGAAATGTATTCATACCTTCTTATAGGCATCCACACCTACATGTTTACATGTATTCCACACAAAGTGCTAAATTCACAACACGGTGTCTCAAAGAAGACGTCTTTCAACTCATGTGGGTCACTTCTTCACCTTGTGAACAACTTCCTCACCTCCAACCAATCCTTCGTCATCCCGACTCAGTGTCTGATGACAAGGACAAGACTACAGCAGACGGAGGGCGCAGCGCTTCTGTGTAATGAGGGACAAGACAACAGAAGGACAAAACTGGTGCAACAAAGTCAAAAGAAGACTTTTGTTTGTCCTCCATGTTGCACTAGTTTGTTCTACTCCAAGGTTTCCCCCAGAAAACTTGCTAAGCTCGGTGCTTGGGTGGCACAGCAGTCCTTCATCCAGCGAGCCATCGTGTTTTTGAGTTAAAAAATGTTTAAAGTTGACAGGAAATTTGAAAATATCACTTGATAATTACGTGTTATTGAAAGACTGAGCACCAACTATAAAGTCTTATAAAATGCAAAGATTTTAAAAAGACTTAAATAAATAAGAGGTGCTTAGCCTGGTGGTGACACAAGTGAAGTCTGGTGGTCCGCCAGGCTTATAACACACTAGGGGAAACCCTGTACTCCAATTCCACAAAAAGTGATCAAGATCACAGATGTTGGTCAGTGTTTGACACTTTCAGGAAGGTCAGACCTTAGGTTTGTTCATGTGGTTTTATTTCTAGATGCAAGAGAGAAATGAGATTCCAGATTACTGAAACAATATCTCTATCATTACAGAAACGTACAAAATAAAATCGGATTTTTCATATAGTAGCAGTGTCTCAGATTTCTTTGCTTTTTTCAAGCAAATGTTTGACTTTTTAAACTCAGAAATTTCCGAGTTTTTTTCTAGAAACTTTCTAAGTTTTTCCAGCAAATTTCTGGCTTTGAAAATTCAGAAATTCGTCTTTTTTCCCTCTGGAAAATTTGAGCTTAATCTAAAAGTTTCTTTGTTTTTTGGTGGACATTTACACCGTTTCTATCTACAACGGCCCCAATACACTGTCATAATTACTGCCAATTTAAAGAAAGTTGTAACAGAATATAATAAAATAGCAGTAAGCCCAGAATTTTATTAAAACCAACAAACTGATGAGAATTTTAAACGATTCAGAGAACAGAAGGTGGGATGATACCATTTCAAAAAGCAAAAGCCTGCACATTACCATAACAGCCATCTGGTACCAAACACAGCCTGTCTGATTCAGGCAGGATTTCTTCATTTTTATTCTATTACATTACATTTCTCCAGACAGTTTAGAGACGTTGGTTGCATCTACCATCAGTAATGAAGTCTAAGTTGTTCCCTCTCCCATTTATTCCACCCATATTTCTCAACCACAATTACATTCCCTTTCAGCCCATTTCTGTCAGCAGCAGTCAGACCCATTGCGACCTTCCTGTTATCTTCATTACCACACTCGCCTCCTCCTTCCTCCACCTGCTCCACCCATAGAAAAGCTGCTGCCACACAGGAGATTCTGCTTTGGTCTCAACTCACCTGAACTCACAACCATCTACACAAGCAGAGCAAAGTAACAACTTTGGACTGGGAAATGGATCGACTGATCAAATGTTCTGTTTTTGAAGATTTAATTTTTGGAAAATCTGGATTTTTTTCCACCAGTGCACTTCTTGGGTCTCCATATTTCAGACACCAAAGTGATGCCAGACTTGCCTTCTCGTTTGACAAACATTTTCTACAGCTGCTACTTATTTGGACTTTGAATTCAGGTTAAGTCACAATTTTTTAAACAAAACCCTGTGTTTGAAAATATGTGCAATTTCTTTTCAAGAAAACGAAAAAGCTATTAAAATCAGAAATAAAATGTATTTTTAATCCATATGACTCAGGCATTCAGTGAACTGACATGTGAGCAAACTGCACCAACCATCTTGCTGCAAAATCCTCAACAATGGCATAGATGTTATAACAAGTTATGTCTCAATATAAAAAGGAGGCATTTCCTATTTTAACGTGTTACTGAAAAAAAATATAAGAAGTTCAGAGACGCAGTACGTATTATAATATCACCATAAAATGTCACTATTACCTGAGGTAAACAGAATTTCTTTGTTAAAGTTATCACTAAGATACAGTCATATGAAAAAGTTTGGGCACCCCTATTAATTTTAATTATTTTTATCTCTAAATATTTGGATGTTTGCAACAGCTATTTCAGTTTGATATATCTAATAACTGATAAACACAGTAATATTTCAGTATTGAAATTAGGTTTATTGGACAAAAAAAAAGTGCAGTACGCATTAACACAAAGTTTGACAGGTGCAAAAATATGGGCACCTCAACAGAAAAGGAACATTAATATTTAGTAGATCCTCCTTTTGCAAAAATAACAGCCTCTAGTCGCTTCCTGTAGCTTTTAATGAGTTCCTGGATCCTGGATGAAGGTATTTTTGACCATTCCTCTTTACAAAATAATTCCAGTTCAGTTAAGTTTGATGGTCGCCGAGCATGGACAGCCCGCTTCAAATCATCCCACAGATGTTCAATGATATTCAGGTCCGGGGACTGGATGGCCATTCCAGAACATTGTAATTGTTCCTCTGCATGAATGCCCGAGTAGATTTGGAGCGGTGCTTTGGATCATTGTCTTGCTGAAATATCCATCCCCGGCGCAACTTCAACTTTGTAACAGATTCTTGAACATTATTCTCAAGAATCTGTTGATATTGAGTGGAATCCATGCGACCCTCAACTCTAACAAGATTCCCAGTGCCGGCACTGGCCACACAGCCCCAAAGCATGATGGAACCTCCACCAAATTTTACAGTGGGTAGCAAGTGTTTTTCTTGGAATGCTGTGTTTTTTTGCTGCCAGGCATAATTGCTTTTTTTATGACCAAACAACTCAATCTTTGTTTCATCAGTCCACATGACCTTATTCCAAAATTAAGCTGGCTCGTCCAAATGTGCTTTTGCAGACCTCAAACAGCTCTGTTTGTGGCATGCTTGCAGAAACGGCTTCTTTCACATCACTCTCCCATACAGCTTCTCCTTGTGCAAAATGCACTGAATTGTTGAACGATGCACAGAGACACCATCTGCAGCAAGATGCTGCTGCAGGTCTTTGGAGGTGGTCTGTGGGTTGTCCTCGACAGTTCTCACCATTCTTCTTCTCTGCCTATCCGATATTTTTCTTGGCCTGCCACTTCTGGGCTTAACAAGAACTGTCCCAGTGGTCTTCCATTTCCTTACTATGCTCCTCACTGTGGAAACTGACAGCTGAAATCTCAGATAACTTTTTGTATCTTTCTCCTAAACAACTGTGTTGAACAATCTTTGTTTTCAGATCATTTGAGAGCTGTTTTGAGGTGCCCATGATGCCACTCTTCAGAGGAGATTCAAATAGGAGAACATCTTGCAATAGGCCACCTTGAATACCTTTTCTCATGATTGGCTACACCTGGCTATGAAGTTCAAAGCTTATTGAGGTTACCAAACCAATTTTGCGTTTTAGTAAGTCAGTGAAAAGTAGCTGAGGGTATTCAAATCAATAAAATGATTTGAATACCCTCAAATCAATAAAATGATTTGAGGGTATTCAAATCAATCAGGTGCAAAATTTGACTTTTGCACCTGTCAAATTTTGTTTTAATGTATAATGCACATTTTCTGTTAGTCCAATAAACCTCATTTCAATACTGAAATATTACTGTGTCCATCAGTTATTAGATATATCAAACTGAAGTAGCTGTTGCAAACACCCAAATATTTAGAAATAAAAATAATTAAGATTAATAGGGGTGCCCAAACTTTTTCATATGACTGTATCTAAATGAGCAAAGCAGATTTCTCTGTGAAAAGCTTTTCTTTTCCCTCCACTGCAGTTTAAATCCCAGGTGATGTGAACGATCATCCAACACAATAACAGCAAATCCTTTCATAACATTATTAAGTTAGTGCTCCTTTCAGGTGTCCTAATTTCTAACCAACACACACCAACTCATCTTACATAACTGACTGTTGAAGCGTCAGTTGTTGGTTGTATGGTATCCATACACCAGCTAATTAAATCATGCTAGCAGTCAGGTGTTATTAGGAGGAAACAATCCTCATTTAGTAACAGTTTCAGTGGCCACATCCACAGAATTTGCAACAGCAGCAAAAAATTATCTCAAGTTTTAAAGTAACAGAATCGAAACAAAAGACTAGAGACAAACTGAAACGCATAAATTGAGAAGCATTTCTTATATAATTAAACTGCTGCAAATGTTGTGCAATAACTTGTTATTTTAATGCCACTTATTGGCTCAGCAAATTGTGGAGCTTCAAGTTAAACCAGACTGTCCAGCGCAAAATTGTGCAGAACTGCACGGCTCAAAATAATGTCACAAACTTTCTCAAACGTGCCACACAGTTAATCATGCCTCCGTAGAGGAACTCTCCTGTAATACTAGCTTCATCTATAAATCCCAGTGAATTAATGGAAGACCAAATTGACAATGACAACCCATTAGACTGCAATTACACATTAGAGATACACAGCAACAGGCTTTTTAAATATCTTTATACCTACTCTGGGTATTAAAGTTCAGCCTAAATAGTGGAGCAGTAAACTTTACATTAAAGAAACATTTTTCTCTTCAATCCAACTAAATAAAACTTGTTCAAAGCCACAAATGTTCTGTGAACCTTTGAGATTTTGGGCTCAAAGCAAACAGGAAGCTGCTGTGTAAAAAGTAAAAGTGAGTTCTGGATGCTCACAAATGGACAGTAAAGGTTTCGATGGCCACCTCTGCAGGACATACTGTGTCCAAATGGCATTGTTGGAGTAACACCGGTAAACCTTTGTTATGACAGGTTGAATGACCAACCAGAACTTTACCCATTCATTAAAAAAACACACAACTGCAAAAACAGAACTGAGAGTTTCAACAGGCTTCTTCTGGTGCCGTCCAGAAAAAGAAATCAGGCTGTTCAGCTTTTCCAGACTCATTTTTCTTTGAACCTGTGTTGACTCTTCTACTGGTGAAGGGAAATCCTAACTATTGTACACAAACTAAAACAAACGCTTCCCCATTTCTTAATTAGCAACAAGGAAAACACAAACTAAAACATGTCAATCAGGAACTGAGCAGAGGTTTTAAAAGGATCTTGTATTGAATCGAGACTACTTTTCAAATAATGGACGACAGATTTGCTCAGGCAACACAATCAGAACTAGAATAAGTAGTAAATAATTACATTTAATTGGGTAACTTTAGTGAAAAAATTTACTTTTAAATGGGAATAGTTTTACTACACCATACTTTTACTTGAGTAATATCATTATGAAGCTTCACTTTCATGAGTAAAATTCCTGGATACTTTACCCACAGAATGAGAAACAAACACGTTTTTACTAAAAATGACAGAAACCTAAATGATACTTACAGTTTGTACAAAAACCTTTTATGTTATTTCACTTCTGCTTATTCATTTGGAGGTCAACATACAAAAAACATCATATATTGTAAATGGAAGTACTTCACCCTGTTGTAACATTTAAATATTCATTTGGCATTATGTAATTATGTTATTTATTTTGTATTATTGATTTTATTTTAGTCTTTAAAATACCAGAATTTGCTACGTCTACTTTGTATCCATCTTTGACAATAAACCAGTAAACCAAGACATGGATCAACTGATTAATAGATTGGTGCATTATTTTCCAGATTCATCCAGAGTCCATAGTCATGCTTGGCTACCAAGGAATCTACAGATATGTAAACAACCAAATCATTTCGTAACAGAACACCACTAACAAGCATTTTTTCATGTCAACACTAATTTGTCTCTGTGTGGTGTTGGTTCAGGACTGTCAGTCCATTCAACCAAAGTTAGCGTTTGATTAGTAACTGCTAGATAGCCTGGTCACACCCAGCTGAGGAACTCCAGAATCAGGATGAAATAATCAATATGTGTGATTTTACAAGCTGGACACCTGCTGAAACATGGACACCTGCACAAAGTCGACTGTTGACTGAATACATTTAGCTTAGCAAAATGAAAACTGTGAGATAGAACAGCCCTATTTAGCTGAGAGATAGGCAGCTAGCCTGCTAGCTAGCTTGTGTGCTTAGATGCTAGCCAATTAGCGAGCTAGGTTTGTAGTTCCAGGCAGATTAGGGGGGAACCTTATCCCTGACTGACTTCTGTGCAGATTTATCTCCAGCAAAAACTCAAAAACAAACGCGTTAGTGTTGAGCAGCATCGTAGTCAGGCTGGAACAGACACCCGTTGTCAATGTAAGCAGTTAAAACAAAAGCCGGTGGTACCTTTGTCTCTCTGATGTCCTGCTTGGCTCCTTCGGGGTACCACTGCACGCGGACAAACCCCCTTCCGAGAGGCCGACTCGGGGTGTCCACGGCACTTTCAGTATCCGAACCACACGGGACTCGTCCTCCTCCTCCTGCGCCGCCGCCCCCACCACCACCGCCGCCTCTCCCTCCGCCATCGTCGAGGTCCGAATCTGAGTTAAAATCCTCCTCCCCGTGAATCATCCGAACGATGCCGTACCGGACTGAGCCGCGATACCGTCCGGAGACCAGGTCGTGGGAAAACAGCAGCCGCTGCGAGCCGTCTGCCGTGGGAGACAGAGCCATGGATGGAGGTTCCGAACCCGGGCTCGGTGCGGGAGAAAGGCCGGGTGTCGGGGATGCAGCCGTGCGCGTTTCGTCCGTTGGTGCTGTCGCCGCATCCGATGCTACGGGCTCCGCCATCGCTGCTGTTGTCAAGGAGTGATGTAAGTAGCGCGAGGATGACGGTGAAGTGAAAGGGCTGAAACTGGAAGCAGTGAGGTGCACGTGTTTACGTAGAGACGGAGGGGATACGTGGTATGTAGTGGTTAGGCGCGTCACCACGCAGTACCATGTGCCACCACTAGGAGGCGCCCTTAAACACAAATTTGAGGACAATAATTTTGAAAGTCAACATCGCTGCTATTTTAAGGAGAAATTTAGAGCTCGCCAAAACAGACACTCCCCAATAAATTTACAGGAGTCAATTATATTTTTAATATTTAAATATATATGGATATAAAGCAATCTATAACTGTTTCTATGTATCAAAAACTTATATTGTGTACAAAATGTTGACAAATAATTTAAGATTCTTTAACATGAAATAAAAGAAGTGCACCAACTTGATGTATTTATTCCTTTATATACTTTTTGCATTTATTCGTTTTTCTCCTTTGAATTTCTTAGTATGCATTGTGTATTTTTACGCATTTTATTGTGCTTGAAAATATGTAGAAGAATGCATGTGCTCAGACAATTAAGAAACCTATTTTATTTTTGAATAATATTACAGTTATTCAAAAAATGTTGAATAATTATTTTTGAATAATAATAATTATTCAATATTAAAATTATTCAAAAATAACTACTGACATTTCACAAATTATTCAGTAAACAATTCAAATTGACGACATTTCCCTGGAGGAAAAGATATTTAAAAAGTAGCCGTAAAATGGACTCTATTAAAAAAGGGCTAAATTGTCTCGTAGTTTGAAGCAACAATAGGTGTTTGATAGAATATAATTAAATTTCCAGGAGCACAGTGAAGCATTAGCATCAGCTACAGTGATGAAATATTCTTTTTTATATACATAATTATTATTATTTTAGATCTTTGCTTGCATAATGACACACTTTTCTTTTGACCTCGTTTTCTGAATGAACCTATCAGGGCCCCCGCTGTAAAGTTCGGGATTTGCCACATCTTACATAAATAATGTTTGTCCATAACGATCAGTGCATTTAATGCTGATGAGGTGACAAACAAACTCCTACACATCCTGTAATCCTCTTACAGAACTGGAAAATAAAGCAGGGAATTTAACATAAACGGAGCTTAACGGAGCAACATTCAGCTGACTGAAAGTCTCCTACAGAAAAATAAGATCATGTAATTAAGTCCTGCAGAGCGCCCAATTAGGCAAGACCAGCAGAGATGAAATCGGAGGGTTTTGTGTCACAAAATTGATGGGGAAAAATACAGTTTATCCCTCTGAAGGATTAATGCACATATCTGCTGTCCTGCTGTGACCCAGGGTCACATCTATAATAGATAAAAAAGCTTAATTAGATACTGCAACTCATGATCCAGGAATCTAACTCTGACGCATAAGGATCATTATAAACACACGATTGGCCCCGCTTACCCCGGGTAAATATGTTTATTGTTCAACCTGCTCGCCAGGAAAGGAGGCTTTGGGCTTCCAGCTCACCCCGGGATTAGAAGCGGCCGCCCCTGCGCACCAATATAAATCCTCCCGGCGCGTCGCGTCCAGCTCAGTCTTTACGCACGAGTCCGGCAGCGCGTCGAGGAAACTTATCTGCGAAGCTGCTGTTCACGAGTGGACGCGAATAAAACAGTTACAAGTGGTATTATCAGTGTCTTTAACCTGCCTGCTTCTGAAGACAAACGGGACAGGAGGGATGTCCGTGCTGGGCGCACTGCCGTTCATGAAGCCGCTGCACCATGTGCGCTCCCCGGTGCCGCAGGGCCGCCGCCACACGCTGCCGGCCAGCGAGTTCCGCTCCCTGAGTCCGGAGGACGCGATCAGCGTGTTCGAGATAGAAAGAGAAGGTAAAACGAGCTTTTGACTTGGAGAGTCTCAGCGCTAAGGTTGCCGTTGCTATCTAATTCAACCAGTAGATCACAATTACTGCACACTCCAACTATATGCTTTCATACATGTAGTCAAAAAGAGGCATTCTTGGAGTAATAAATGTTAGTAATTTAAACTTGGAGTGGACCGTGGTTGATTGTAACACCTTTTACTCTTGCAAAATGTATTTGTACAACGGCATATTGCAGATATAAAAAGATTATTCAATTTCAGCAAAAAAAAAAAGCACATGCACAAGCTGCTCAATGTGCTAATTGTTACACAAAAACTGTTTATCCGCAGTTTATCTGCTAACTAACCTGATGACAGGCTCCATTATGAGGAAGAAATTTTAATGTAACAGAAAGCAAGGGGAAGGGCGTGAGCAGCATATACACAAAGATGATTGACAATTCTAAGACCCCCTTCCTGTCTCTGATTGGTTTCTGAGCAGTGTAAATCAGCAGGTGGCGGTAGGACCACAGGGAGGAGATAAAGGCACTTTTTCACAGAATGTCTCTCTCAAACCGTCAAGACATATTATAAAAGTTACATACTGCAGCTTTTAAAAAAAAAAACAGACATTCGGACCTTAATCCTGACATCTAAGCTCAGTAAAAGTTCAGAAACATTCTAAGATTTGGGGTTGAAAAAGTTTGAGTTGTCGGAGCAAGACTTTTTAACTTTATCTCCAGGTTTAGCCACAGCGCTAATGCTAGAGTCACGCTTGCTAGCAAGCTAAGCTTCTTAAACTAAAGTGAGTGGTTGCCAAGGAACGGCACGTGAGGAAGTGGTTGCCAAGGAACGGCGCATTCGAGGTGGAATAGATTTAACGTTCAAAAACTCACTCAAGATTCTCTTCCATTGTTTTTCACCTAACAGCCTTCATCTCAGTGTCCGGAGAATGCCCGCTCCACCTGGACGAGGTGCGTCACTTCCTCACGCTGTGTCCCGAGCTTTCTCTCGGCTGGTTCGAGGAGGGACGGCTGGTGGCGTTCATCATCGGCTCTCTGTGGGACCAGGAGAGGCTAACCATGGTGAGACCGGAGATAAGCGCGCCGAGAGTGGCTACCTGACCGGGAAAACGAGTAACAGATTTATTTATGGAGGGCGTTTATAGTGATTGTGAACTGAAATATTTCTGGAGACACAGATTTTTTTAAATTATTTGTATATATATATATATATATATATATATATATATATATATTCACCAATTTGTTCATACAAAACAACCATTATTTCCTACCAAACAGAAGTTTTGATCTACAAAATATCCAATTAAATTAGCAAAGAGAACAAAGAACAAAGCAATGTGAGAGAAAAAAACGTTAATTAAATTGGATAAATTAAAGTCAAACACAAATCACAGAAGTGATGTCATAACAAAAATGCAATTATTTAACACGTGGGTTAGACTTTTTTTTTTTCTTTCTTTGTAGGAGTTTCTGATTTTTCTCACCCCATTCCTATCTAACTTGCAATATAACTACACTACAACTATTAACATTTTTGAAGACTGTGTAATACTATGATAAATATCAGGGGTATTTATTGTAGTACTTACTACTGAACTAGCAAAATTAGCTCAGCAAATGTAGGTTTTATCTGCTAGCTAAGACTGGCATGTAGCCTGTATGTACTGACTCTGCCAGTCGCTAGAGCCTTGTTATTCACATGAAGAATTCATACGTCCTTTACAAAACCGTTGAAACACTGATTATATGCGTCGATGGACTTCAGGACGTGAAGCTCCTCCATGGTGTAAAAACTCTTTGGGTTCACTAATGAACAATGTCAGGGTAGATCAGAAGTAGCTTGTCCACATCGTTTGACATGTTTCCATTATCTGTTTCATATGGGTTGATTCTGACAACACAGATTTTGTTGATATGTCTTTCTCCTGCACATTGGGCAAGAGTGTCAATATGGTCTTTCTGTTGGTGTCGAAGCCATGGTCCATCTATGCTTTGAGCTTGCCTACCAAGATGGCGGTTCTGGTTCAGACTTGTTGGAACTATGTATTCATCACCAGTAATCTGATCAATCATTCCAGTCCTGGTAGTGATATTTGCCCTGATTAGTACAAATAAAAAGACAGGAAAAGGAGATGCTTTGAGTTTCATCAGTAGTAACCAAAGCAGACAGAGTTAAAAATTAGTGGAAGGGTAACTCATGTTGGGAGTTTGGTGGGAGGCTGACTCTCTCTTACTTACATAATCCTACATGTCTCCTGTTGTCTCTCTGTTCTCCAGGATGCTTTGACTCTCCATAAGCCTCATGGAGCCACGGTCCATATCCACGTCCTCGCCGTCCACCGGACCTTCAGGCAGCAGGGGAAGGGCTCTATTCTGATGTGGCGCTACCTGCAGTACCTCCGCTGTCTGCCCTACGTGCGACGCGCTGTCCTGATGTGCGAGGACTTTCTGGTTCCCTTCTACCAGAAGTCAGGGTTCAAGGCTTTGGGCCCCGCTGAGATCACCGTGGGACCCCTCAACTTCATCGAGATGTTCTACCCAGTCAGGGGCCACTCCTTTATGCGGCGCAACAGTGGATGCTGAAGGATGGGACTTTGGTTTAACGTTTCCAAAAACAGGATGCATTGACACTCCTTAAGCCTCGCGTAGTGGAGGCATGTGAGTGGAGCAGGGATTTGTCTAATCTCTGAGTGAAAAATGTTCAGCAGCCGGTGAGAAGAGAGCCTTCGCGAAGCTGTAAACAAAGAGCTGACCTCCAGCTTTCAGCAACTGTTGGATACGTTCTTGTTGGCTGGAAACCGTCAAAATTTGTGCTGAAGAGAGAGAAGTTGCCATTGGAGCAAAGAGTGCGAGCGGCAACTTCATGAAACTTTGAAAAACGAAACATTGTGTGTTTTGAAAGACAATGCCGGACACTTAACGAACTGCAAGCTGCCTTTTCTTTCATCCAGTCCTTGTTCTAAATGGTTTGTTATAGTTCAAACTACGACTGGGCAAAACAACAATAAAAATAGATATGATAGACAAGTGATCAATATCAATAGATTTTACATCCAGTTGAGTTTTTGCACATCATTCTGGGGGATGTAAGCAGAGGAAAGGTTTTAGCCACTCAACCTCTTAACAGCTAGCTAAGCAAAGTTGGTAGAATCAACTCACTCGCTCACTCTTTGGTTGCCTAGCAGCTCCCTCTGGTTACCTAGCAACAACTTGTGGAGTAAGCAGCAACAGTTTAAGGCAGGGGTGTCAAACTCCAGTCCTGAAGGGCCGCTGTCCTGCAGTTTTTAGATGTGCCACAGGTACAAAACACCTGAATCAAATGGCTTAATTACCTCCTCAGTTCTCCAGAGCCTTGCTAATGACCTAATTATTCTATTCAGGTGTGGTGCAGCAGAGGCACTTCTAAAAGTTGCAGGACACCGGCCCTCGAGGACTGGAGTTTGACACCCCTGCTTTAAGGTTTCTCCACTGTGCCTCACAACTGCTTAAAAAAAATGGCGTGGAGTGAAAACTGGATAAAACAGAAAAGGTCGCGTCATCAGTTTGGCAGTATTTCAGATATTTAAAACAAAAACGAATCAATAATTATTGATAGAAAGATATGAAACCGTTACATGTTTTTCAGCTATATCTCCCAGCTGTAGTTCAGACTTTGGAAACCAAAACATAAATGCTGGATGCTGGGTGTTTGAAGCCACATTAAGAGGTTTATACTTTTATAGATGAGAACAAATTTGCTGGCACTTGTGAAAAAAACGTGGAAAAAGCCTTACAGTAAACGCCTCGCTCATTGTAACCAACCACCCAATGTGGAGTTGGTTAAAAACTATTTTATTGTTACTTTTCCCCACAGAATAAATAAACTCAAAAGTTATGTCAGACTCTTAAATTACATAATCTTTTGTATTAGTTGTAACATTTCAGATAAAACATTCAACAAATCTGTAACAGGTGAGCTGTAAAATGTAACGTCAGTATTGTAACAGCATAAGTACATTGCCAACGTAATGAAGTTAAATTGTATGATGAATGTATGATGAATTATGGATGAGTGAAATCAGCTATCAATGTGTTGTTACGGATCTGATTGTGTTTTGCTTTTCTTTAACACATTGGTGTTCCTGTTCGCAAACATCCCGACAATCTGTTTGCCCATCAGCTGTGAACACGGTGTATAAAAACAGATCTCAACTCTTACAAACAAGAATTATATAATCACAGAACCGCAAAAATGGAAGAAATGTGTATTTTTCCTTGTAAGATGTCACCCAATTTGCCTCCTAAATCCTCAGGGGTTGAATGTTTTTGTTGTACAGTTTTATTTTTAAAGTATAAAGGCTTTATTTTCTGACTTTTCTGAATTTGTTTTCTTGTGTGGAAATGTTTATATATGAAAATGTCAATTTGTCAACGTTTTTATCAGAACTTCCACTAGCACGCCGTTTCGGGTGAAAATAGGAAATTTAAGGGGTAAAAATTAGTTTGATATTGTGAAACATGTAGATGTAGCAAAATTAGAAGACATCTGCAAAAGAGGAATATTTTTCACAACAATGTGGATTTAAATAGTAAGATCTGAGCAGTTCTGAATCTCCACGAAAGCTGATTTTCAGTAAAAGGTTTGGATTATATTGATATGGTAAATGAGAAATTATTTTAGTAATTATTGATTATTCTGACTGCAAAAATTGGAAAACTTATCTATACAGTGTAAGGCTGATTGTATTTTTTGATTAACTAAGTAACTGAATAGCAAAAGGTACCAGATTTTTAAAAATATTTTTTTAGTTAACTGATTAAATTGGCAATTATTTCAATCAGTTTATCATGATTAATTGGATTATTTCAGCCATAATAGATAGTGAAGAGGTTATAAGAAAAAAAACAGAGTCAAGTATATCTAAGTGTTGTTTATTTTAACATGGCTTCTTTAAAATGAACATTTCTTACAGATTTATCAAAAGTGAAGCAAAACAGAACAGTGTCAAGGCCATCACCTTAGGTTTAATCGAAACATTCCCTTTTCCCCCTCAAATAAATAGAAAAAAAAAAACAGTAAATGATTTGGTCCTGACATAAAACAGCAGAGGAAGTGCAGCTTGCATTCATCATGGTTGACATGCTCAAATATCCAAAGGCACAGTAAGGAGGCTTCCTAAACAACAAAAAAAATTCTATTTAACCAGGTTTATGACTCGTTTTCTCATAAATACCAGCTGATCAGTGACCCAGTCTCACCGACTACTGTAATTAACAAAACCCACATAATCCTCCTCAACATTACTGCAGCTTTTCAAGCAGCTGCAGGCCGACACTTTTTAGCCAAATACTTAAAATACAGTCAGATGCTGTTAGAAATGTTTCACTTGTCAGGGTTTTTACCCAGACCTTGCTCACATTGTCAGGGAGCCGATAAAACAGCAACATTGATCGATCAGGGCAAGAAGCTGGGACGGAAAAACACTGAATACCACCAAGGATCTTTAGTCCAGCTTCAGGGAAAATATCTTAGTACACTTGAAATGAGACAGAACTAACTTACAAGTAACTTTTTAGTTAGAAATAATTCCTCAATATTGATGAAACTCACAATATGGGAATATTATGAGTTAAAATATCTAGCTGTGGTGGCAGATTACTTCACTTATAGGTAATTTTTCATTAAAACTCGAAAAACTCATATTGGGAATTTACTGTATCGTTTATAATTTATAAGGGAAAATTTGATTTATTGCCTATTGATTTTAATTAATGATGTTAAAAATAAAACAAAACTGACACTTATTGGAAATAATTTTTACAAGAGCACCAATAAATATTAGTAAATTTGAAAATATGATTTAAAAAGTTACTATGTGCAGTTTAAATCACACTTCATTAAGTGGCGTCCTAAAGACTATTTAAAATAGGATTTTTTAAGAGTATATTGGTGATATTAATGATTTGCCATGCACTCAGAGCCGTACAGTTACCTGAAGAAGAAAAAAAAACAGTAATTTTTAGCGTTACCACAAAATATCACAATATTGGTGTTAATTTTGTATTTTCAAGTGTGCTAAAATATTTGTACTATAAACCAGACTAAAATTACTTGGTAAAACTTTGTGTTTTGGAGTGTAAAGAAGGCGAAACAGACCAACCATCTTACCTCAAAAAATACTTTGATTAGACAAAAAAGAAAAGCTATGCAGAGTTTAATCCTGAAATAAATATAACCAGAGGCGTTTGTGGACATTTTATGGGGCCAAAATGTTAGTGGCAGCATGAAAAAGCAGCAGGTGAAGTCACTTTGGTAAGGGAGCCACAGTTTGCCTTTAAGATGAATAAATCCACGGTTAGTGAGGCGTCTCTGTTGGTTTAAGGCAGGAAGAGGTTTCAGACCAACTATTCCAGCTGCATATTTAGAGTAATACATGGAGCATACCGTTAGGAAGGTTTACGATGATGAAGTCTGCATTCAATAAGTGAGCTTTTTCAGATCCAGCAGGTGGGAAAGGGGCTATTTCAGAGTTTCTCCAGTTTTAATCACCCCTGAATGGCTGCCAGGAGATTAAAGGAAAAAACAAATCAAAGAAACCCTACAGGTACTTTTCTCCTGGTCGGTAACATTATGACATGATATAAAGTAAAAAAAACAACAACAAAAAAGAATACTTCCCCTTTTAATTAAATGAACTCTGCAGAAAAATGGCTTTTTATTTGTGGGCATAGAATAAAGGGATCTAAAAACAACTCCATGACATGCTTCTTGGATGCTTATAAACAATATTAAAACTACACATTTTCCCCCTTGTTCTGAATTAAATGCTACGTAGTGTTGGATGGTGGAATAAAAGGCTGTTGGTGGAGGAGTTTGAATACTCTTGCAGAGAAGAGAACCGCTTTTTAGGTGGTATACGAAAAATTTACAGGTGAAAACCTGTAAATTTTCACCTTATTTACAGGTGAAAACCTGTAAATTTACCCTTTTTGAAACAATAAGAGCAATTTAATAAAGGGTTCAAGGATCCCCCAATACATGTAAAAAAAAACAAGATGGATACATTTATGTACCAAATCTGGCCCAGCATAAATTTTTTAGACATGTAGAAAGAACCTCCAATAGTTGTGTGCTTAAATACAACTTAGGGATGCTCCAACCAGGTTTTCCGCTGCCGATTCCAATAACGATCACCAATGAGGCCGATCTCTGCCGATCACCGATCTTTGCCGATCACCTGAATTGATTGTTTAGTTTTTGCTTTAGGTATAAATGCCACTATGTGATCTGACAAAAATAAAAAAATTATCTAGCAATAAATTCACCTAATTTAGGCATAAAACATGCAAAATACTTGCAGGCACAATACAGAAGCTGCTCAGTCAAAAGGATAACTGAAACTCCTGCAATCAGTAAAATAATATTTAATAGTAAGGCTCTCAGTGCCATCAATTATACAGGAGTCAAATAAATCTGCCTTTATCAAATAATGTCAAGTAAAAAAGGAAACATTCACTCAAAGTCAAATGCAGGCAGCATCAAAATAAACAATCCTTCCTGGTAGCATGGCTAGCTGATTAATGCTGGTTCTGATTGGTTGTTTCTTATTGGCTAGCTGATTAATGCTGGTTCACTTCGTTAGATAGATAGAGATCGATCGATCGATCTGTCCATTTACTGCTTGCGCAGTGTGAAGGGCAGATGAGACAGCTTCAGGCTGCGAATGAGATACAGGCAGTGGCACAAAAAGTGGGTATGCAGTGCATGCAACGCATAGGGGCGCAACACCAGAGGGGGCGCCAAAACCCCGCCTGGAGGGGGCGGCGCGCCGATGATGTTTTCCCAAACACTTCAGCGCGCCTTACGCTCCTTCACCTCGCACACATAACGAGGTAAATGAAGCGAGTTTTACCCTTCACGTATCGTCGCCTCGGGGGGGGAGTGGGGGCGCCGATTTATGTTTTCGCATCCACCTGAATAATGTGTAGTTGCGCCACTGGATACAGGTGATCGGCAACAAGAAACCGTGATCGGCGATCACCAATCATACACTTTTTCAAGGAAGTCGGCCGATAATGATCGGTGGCCGACTTCATCAATCAAATCAAAGATGTTTTTATCTGTATATTATCAAATTACATGCATGTGAAAAGGCGTTCAACGTTATTTAACTCAAAGAAGTACTAATTGAATACAGAGACAGATTTTTATTAATATTTTAAGTTTGTTGGGTTGTTTTATCAATGCATTCTGACACTACTGACGCTTTGATCTTCATATGGTTTAAAGCTAAAATGAGTTTCAAAAAGAAATGCAGAAATCCTCCCAAAAAAAAGTGAACTAGCCCTTTACCCCTGGACGCCATCGGAGCATTCTCCATTCTGCATTCATACAATGAGCAAAAAGAAATCTTTAAAAAAAATTGTTTTACTTTATAAGAGGAAAAGCAGAACCACTGACTGCTTCTGTAGTGTTGAAACCTGATGAATTTAATATTCCTCTAAGGAGACTTAAAGGGACGGTAGTTGCAGACTGGAGACGCTCCCATCTTCTCTGTTGGCTCAAACCTCCATCAAACTGTATTTTCTTGATTCTGATGAGCTATTTGCTTGAGAACAAATGAAAAACCCGGATCGGATCATGTCAAACCTGCCTGAGGACTGGAGTGAGTTCGAAGAGAGTCAGCAGATTGGCGAGAGGGGAAGCTTCCAGTTTTCAGATAAAAACTCTTTGATTGTCATAAAACAAAAACAAAACAGAAGACCTGGAAGCAAACTACCTCAAAGCAGAGAGAAGGCCCGAAGATTAGTGCTCCACGTCGTTGATATTGTGGTCTATGTCATACTTTTCACAAAACTTGCTTGTGAAGGGGAGGCAGGTGAGATGCTCCAGCCAGTGGAGGTTGATGGGGTAAACGTAAAACCAAACCACGAGGGAGGAGAAGAGCCCGACGTAGAAAACCAGCGACACAACGATCAGGATCCGCTTGCGGTATTTGTCGAAGGTGCCGAAGGTGACGTAGGGCAGGATGGCGAAGGAGAGCAGCAGGCCCCCTATGAAGCCGAAGATGTGGGCGATGTTGTCGATCCACGGCAGGAGGCCACACAGGAAGAGGAAGAGCACGACGCCCAGGAGCTTGAGGAAGGCGTTCCACGGCTTTTCCAGCATCTGCCAGCCTTGGAAAAGCTCGACGAAGAGGCAGGCAAGGAGTCCAAACTGGGAGCCTGCTGGACCCACCTGTACGGAGAGAGAAATAACGAAAAGTTCAGTCCAGTTTTAGCTCAACATGCTTTAACTGGTGGAAATTTTTTTTTTTTTTTCTGGGTAAAACCACACAGAGCATCAGTGGCACCTGCAGCTGTACGGCTGTGAGACCCGAGTTAAAGAAATAATCCACAAGTTAAGCTGAATCAGAGCTTCTTACTTTTTTATTTAACTTCTTAAGACAGTATCTTAAGTTCATTAAGCAAACTGAACTTGGAGAAAAGTCGCTAGAATCAGGTATTATCTGTAAAAAAAAATAAAAAAAAAATACGTCATTCTTTTCTTTTCCTGAAAATTAGTTGCAGCAGTCAAACAGGAACTGTTTCCAAAGACTCTTTTCTTTTCTGATCAAGAAAAGCGACATACTTATGAAATAAATGCATCTTAAAAATGATACTGATCGTAGTTCGCTTTGCAACACTGCAGAGTGTGCCTCAGTTATAGATACAGTTCTGGGATGGAGCTGCAGAATGGGTCAGGCAGGAACGGTGAGCAGATTAACGTGACGTCAGCGCTCAGTTTGGCCTGGTCAGCTGGCTAATCAGACGGGTGATCTGTGAACACATTAAACACCAGCAGCCTAAAAAAGGACGCGGCACTCCACCCACACGTCGCAGACACATGGAAAGACATGATCCACTCACAGAGGGCAAAGGTCATTCACAGTCAGCGGCCGGAATGGAGTCACTGTTGATAAAATGCTAGCTAAGCTACTGCTTCAGAGTTAAGTTTAGGCTGAAACTTAATTTTCCTTAAACTAACAATCACTTCACAGGATATTTTTATGCTTGGGAGGAAATTATATATTTTTTGCTTTAATGTCAATGTGAGATTTCTGCAAGTCTTGGATAAAAACTTTTTAAACCGATCTGGATAATAAGCTGAGACTAATGACCTGTTTAATAACTAGAATTAATTGGAATGTGTGTGTGATTGAATTGAAATTCTTATTTTTTTTAGGTGCTTAAAGACGACGTTAGCTGTGAATTGACGCTCTGCAAATAAACTGAGTTGAACTGATTCACCTTTTAATGTTATTCCACAAAGATATCCAAAAAGCTGAGTTGGTGTGAAGTGCATCTTCACACAGGTTACATGATTGAAGGTGACTTAACCGGTTAGGATAGATTGATGGGCTTTACAAAACATCTTCGTCATATTTTCCGCACAAAATTATTCTTAAATAATGAGATTTTAGTCTGGTCAGTTATAGCTATTAGCTGTTTTAGGGCGTCCTGCCACTTTAAATCCAAATAAGCAGCTGCTGGCCACGCCACCAAACTCTGCATTTACACTAGCAGATAAAAATGGCTGCAAAAAGTTGTTGTACATCTTTGAAAAGCATTACTAGAGCCTCCTGCACAACCAACGAATATGCAGCAAGTGGTTTCTGGATGGGAAGCCAACAACAAAACAGTTGTCCTTTTACAGCAGCCATTGTACAGCGCATACAGCAGTAAAAACCAGCTGACCAAACGTGCTGGATCTCAGCCTGGGTTGCTAGGTAATGGGCAGAGTTCCGCTGGGGTTGCTAGGTAACAGTGCCTGTTGAATGTGACTAAACAATCAGGAGGTTTTTGAAGCGGCTCATTTACCAGACGCCAAAAAACAGGTTTCGGAGTAAAAGATGCAGTTCAACCCAACCCAAATTTTGAACAAAAGTCAAAATTTGCTCAGATTGTTGACCAGACTTTCATTTGTTGCCACTTTTGAGGATGAATCCTGTTTCTGGAGCCGAGTCGAGGCGCTGCAGAGAATAACTAACCAACCAGGTGAACAGAACGTCCTCTTTCTAATTCCTCCTGGCCAGAGACAACAACTATAATCTCCACTTCCGGGCGACTGTTTCCACACAGCGTTGCTCAACGTGTTTTCACTACACATCAAACTGGAACACTGACTGAATAAGAACTCGCTTTGGTAAACAGAAGCAGGATTAGGCGCAAAATTGGCCATTTTCCAAATGCATGCATCCATGTTTTAAATGTCATTAATAAACTCTGGGAATTAAAAGAGCTTAAGCATCAGTTATTTACACAAAAATAAAACTACTTTTATGACTTTCTGCAGTAGGAGTCAAGGAATTATGCAGCAATAAAGAGTTGTGCACCTAAAATACCTCGATTATTGCATTATTTAAAAAAAGGAAATCCTACATCCTTATTTCTTTAACGTTTTTTATTGTAGTTTAATTTTAAAAAATTCTACATTACCAAAAAAATTAAGGGATTAAGGCACCAGAATCACAGGGACCCTCATAATTTAATACATAAACTATGAAAAACTATAATAAAGCTACTGCTAATACTTGTATTTTGCTGGTCAAAAATGCTCAAGAATCAAGACTGGAGTTCAACCTTTGAACTTAAAGCTTGTCAGGAACTTACTGCTGTAAGTTGTGTTAATTTTTATTAATGTATTAAATTAAGAAAAATTAACATAACTTACTGCTGTAATTAATAAAAATTAACAACTTACTGGTAGGTTGTGTTAATTTTTATTAATTCAAGATCTTTCACAAACTCACATTTAGGTTCAAAATCTAAAACTTTAAATTTATTTGACTTAAAGAGTAGAAGACGGAAAACAACAAAATACAACTCAAATGTTTTACAGTGTGATGTGATGCTCTATACGTTTAGATTTTTCAACATTATAATTTTCCACCATTATTTACATTCTGATTTAACGCATTTGGTTTCTGCTGATGCAGAATTGTGACGCATTTCTCACATCGATGATGTAAAAGTGGTCGGTGTCATGACCGTTCAGACTGCTGACACCGAAAACGATCGGATATGTGTCTGAATTAGCTCCACATATATAAGTGGCAAAAGTTTGATAGTTTTGGGGTGAAAAAGTCACAAAGTAGTAACGGAGGGCATTCAGTTTAGCATTATTTACTGTAATAATTAAAACACAGATAACTGGCATAGATGCTTCTCTATCTCTAGTTTAAAACAAGAACGGAGCAATGTTACAATCCATTTCAAGTTCCTATCCTTGACAAATCTAAACTCTCTCTCCTTCCAACCTAAGTGTTGCTGTTTGCGTTATTTTTCGATAAGGCTCCATGACTTAACGCTGACAGTATAATCCACTTAAAGCGCCTCTTTAAGTGGATTGACCGGCATGTGTCGTGTGTTGCATGTGCTTCCGCGGGTCGCTGCTGGTATTTAAAGACCTGCTGCGGGACGGTCAGGGATGAGGAGAGTTGGGTGCCAAGGTTTCCGGCTCTCGTGTCACTGAATGTCACACGGCACCATCTTACAGAATCGATAAAATGACATGTTATTGTTTTTAATTTAAGCCATGTTTAAGTTGAACAGCATCAGAGAGAGAACAAGTCTCAGGATTAACTTCTTCTTCATCGACACGTGTGGCGCTGATGGAGCCCAGACAAGGCCGGACTTTGCTACAATTGTTTTTATTTAAACTGAAAAAGTAATCCCATTCACCAAGCACTGAGGCAGTGGCCTTTGTTAGCTCACACAAAGGCATTAGGCTAATCTCTTAATAAGAAAAGTGGGCTTTCCAACCTCACATGTGGGTAAAAACCCCGTAATTTCTCTACATGCCAATTTTATTAATATTTTATGTTTTTCCCCTTTTACGGGACAATAACTGGTATCACTAATGAGGAAATCTACTTATCCAGAGACGTAGCCATGGCTGAGTCTGTGACACTTTCTCTCACGTTTTAATCTTGTGAACCAGCAGAACGGCTTCTCCTTTCCTTCAGCTCACCTGACCAGACACTCTGAAAGGGGAAATCTCATGTAGTTTCATCATGAACGTCGTAATGAGTTAATCCAAGTGATTACAGGACGTAACTAACAAACCTTTTGACACCAAACAGCACAAGCAAATCTCTCAGAATATCTCAAAGTGATATTGCAAAAAACATAAGGAAAGGAGCAAATGTGACTGTTTAACGTCAAATTTCTTCAATTTGAATTCTTCAAGAGACATCGTGAAACAGGAAGTTCAATTACAATTGATCGGATTTTCTTTTTTTTACATTTTGCCGCTAGGATGAGATGGTTTCAACAAAATTGGTTTATTTTGCAAAGGAAACACTTTTTATGCATCACACAAGTCACATGACCAGCAGCCGAATGCTGCCACTGCGGCAAGCCATGAAGAAGAAGCTGACGGGAAGTAGTGGGAGACTGATGGCGCTGCATGTTTTTTAACTAATTATCATGTGAACAAACTTATTCACACTTGATTTTAATTGCGTTTCTTATTCATTAAAAACGCCACAATAATTGTGTTTATGCAACATTAGTGGAACATCAACAAAGTTTTGCACACGTTTGTAATGGAAACGCAGCTGCTGATGCGTTTTTACCGTCAGGTTTGTGTGACCACATGAATTCACACGGAGGGCTCACCTCGGCTCTGTAGGGGAGGAACAAGGCAGAGGCCAGGTTTCCGGTGATGCCACTGAAGATGTAGATGATGGAGATGCGGGCCCAACCTGCCAGCTTCTCCAGGTCTCTGAGTACAGTCATCTGGAACACCACGGACACGACACAGTGAAAGAGCCTGAACACACACATACACACACACAGAGGAATCTGTTAGAAAGAAAGTGTGCTGTGCTTGCTCAAATCACTCAAATCACTAAGCTCTTTTGCTCCGTTTGTTCAAATTAAAATGGGTAAACGTGAACGTGAGGGATTTCCCTTGTGCTCTGAGTATTATGGAGCTCATGTGAGTGAACTGCTCACCTCTTTAATTCGGCCAGAGTCCAGAAATATCCTCAATATTTAAGTAGAAGGATTATCTGTAGGAAATGACTCAAAAGTCTCGTCTTGTTTGTAAAACACATGATAAGGTGAGACGATTCATTCTAAATTCAAAAGGTTCTTTAAAAGGTGACATATTATGCTTCCTTTAACAGATTAGGATCACTTCATGGGTTTTACAAAACATGTTCCAGCTAATGAGATTTTAGTCTGATCAGTTCTGCCTATTTTGAGCCTCTTGTCACTTTAAATTCAATTAGCTGATGCTGACCACGCCTCCAACTCAACGTTTACACTCGCATGTGAAAATGGCTGCAAATAAATGCGCACATATGCAACTATACATCTTTGAAAAGCACAAGTGGAGCCTCCTGCACAACCAACAAGAATGCAGCAAGTAGTTTCTGGATGGAAAGTGAACAACAGCCATTGTACAGCGCATACAGCGGTAAAACCAGCTGAAGAAACATGGTGGAGCCCCACTTTGGTTGCTAAGTAACGGGCTGGAATTTGTTATGGTTGCTAGGTAACAGTGCACTGATGATTTATGACTTTACATTCTGGAGGTTTTTTCTGGAGCTCATTTTTCAGTCACCAAAAATCGTTAACTTATTGCCAAAAACCAGATGGGTGGTGGTGTTTTTTTTTTTTTTGGGTTGTTTTTAGAAGCAATAGATTCACAAAAGGAAGTATAACAGACATTCAAAATGTGAATTTTGCATAGTATGTCCCGGTTTAGCTTCCATAAATCAAACAAGTCGTTTTATTTTGCGAGAGGTCGTCGGTGGTCTGCTTGATTCGCACCCAGCATGGAGGAAGAGGGAAAGCCACAGCCGGTAGAACTGATCGGGAACGTCTGGATTCAGAAAGGGCAGCAAACCGCAGACATCAGCCAGACAGTGGACCTGCGACAGAGCAGTGATCAGAAACAAAACTATCACACAGAGAAACAGGCCACACACACACACACACACACACACACGCACACACACACACACACACACACACACACACACACACACACACACACACACACACACACACACACACACACACACACACACACACACACAAAGTACCTGTGAGCAGAGCGTGGCCTCCTCATGGAAGTAACCATGCATGAAAGTGCAGTACTCTCTGGTTGTGATCTCACATCTACAGCAGGGACGGACAAAACGTAGAGGTGCACAAAAAACACAGTTTGGTATATTTTCACACATTAAAAATGGCCACCATAGACTGGAGATCTGTTTTGATTTTATTTAATTAACAAACGATAAGCAAGGAAATAAATGGATGTATGGATGAAACCACTTGTAAAGAGTCAATGCTGTTAATTATTTTTATAAGACTGTGCAGATATTTGAGAATAAACAAGGTTTAAATCACTTTGGAGCAGTTTTGAACGATTAATCATGATTGATTGATTATTCAAATAATCGTCAACTAACTTAGTAATCAATTAGTCATTAACTGGAGCACACAGACCTAAAAAAAGGCCATTTGCTGAAAGAACAACACAGTCAGAGCAGAAATCAAGCCAAAATTCCCACCTGCCCTTAGTGCTTATGCAGCAGGGTCGACCTTTAATGGTGCAGTCCATGTGTTTGAGGCCTGTGCTGTTGAACTTTCTGGGATGGGTGCAGACCTGCCAAAGGAAATTATCAGACGTTTAATATTTCCTCTGAAACCCTTAAAGAACTTTACTTTAAATTAAACAGGGTGAGGCCATTTCATAACTATCGGTGCGTTTGCTCACCGGCCACCTGGTGATGTCCTCTGGCCATACGTGAGGAAAAGACGAGGCCGGCTCCTCGCACAATCTTATCAACGCAACAGATGAGATTTTCAGTCAACCAGCATTTCGTGTTTTTATACGTCAGTCGCAGCGGAAACATTTTCTGCCCTCACCTGGGATCCTGATGGCAGACGGCTCCAGAAGACCGGTCCGTAGTGCCATTATTCCGCTTCGTGAAGGTGGCCAGCGTCTCCTGCATGAAATGATTCAAACGTTTAACTACTACAGAGTTTTCAACTCTTCACAGGATAAAACTCTAAAAAATTTACACACTGTGGAAAGTGACAAACAGCAACTTTGGTGCAATTTGTTGGCTTTATCTTGCATGACGGAGCAACATAACGTGGTGCTCATATTGCTTTTGAGATTTTGTACAAGAAAATCTAAAAATATTGCATTAGGATTTAGAATCTTTAACTCTGACACCCCAAAATAAAATCTAGAGCAATTAATTTCCTTCAAATATATTTGGCTGCAACTTGCGATTATTATTGGAGTAAAAAAAAAAATTTACAAAAATAAAAAATTAACTGAACCACATTGAAAACCTGTTTTTTTCACCAAATACTGATTTCTGAACTCTTCTTAAGTTAAAACATTAGTTTTGTTGTTTCAAAATGAATATAAACTTATTTTCTTTGCATTATTCGAGGTCTGAAAGCACTGCATCTTCTTTGTTATTTCAACCATTTCTCATTTTCTGCAAATAAATACTACATTTTTGCTCGGAGTTTCAGAGACATGTTGTCAGTAGTTCATAGAATAAAAACAACAAAGTTCATTTTACTCAAACATAAACCTATAAAAAGTAAAATCAGAGAAACTGATCATACTAAGTGGTCTCTTATTTTTTTTCCAGATCTGTATATGTAACACAGAATACCTTAAAACTATAACTGTCCAGTAATTTACCAACTGAAATAAAATAATTTCTGCTAGTTGCACCACCTGATCTACCACATGTGGTAATTTGATGAAGGTAAATCAGTGTTTCAGATCAGAGCATCACAGCAGAGAAACTGTGTGGAAAATGTTGAATAAAATACCGAGCAGTCGGCCCTGAGCGTCTGCACGCATCCAGAGTTATCATTCTGAATGCAACATCCAGATTCCCTTTCCAGATCTTTGTCTTTCTGGATCATCCGGACTATCTGTTTGTCCTGCCGCATGCAGGGCGAGAACTTTGCCCCCAGGTGGATTAGATCGTCCTGGAAGACAAAACGAAACATCGTAAAGTTCAATAAATGAAGAAACTCAGAGATTTACTATGTAGACTCATAGACTATGTATGAGTCTACATAGTAAATCCAGATGTTTGGCTGAAATCAGATTTTTGTTTTTTTGCGTGGCTGTTCATAACTTTCAATTCAATGCAATCACAATCAGATTTCTGTGTGAGTGGTTTGCATCCCCAAAGCGTTCAGGAGAAAAACTTCACACAGAACCAAACTGTTTACTAAAGTAATAATGGATGAAGCCGATTATGGATCAATATCGACATTTATTCAGCTGAGGGAGCCGATAGTGTCGTCACAAGATCATAACAAAAAGAAAGCTAATAAAAGGAAAGCACAACTACTACAGCAATGATCTTTCTTGGAGAATTGATAAGAATTGATTAATTATAATTTACGTCTACAGTTAGAATGATTTATGAAGCATTTCTCACCCCAATGACAAAAGTTCAGACTGCAGATGCTTTGAAAAAAGTCAGATGTGTATCCAATTTAATTAACATTATAAGCAACACAAACAGATATTATTTTTATGGAGGAAAAGATGGAAATTATGCCTTTCAGATTGTCGTGAAAAGTAGGATTTGGGTAGCATTTGCCAGTTGTGTGAAAATAAAAAACATCCCCAGCTGCTGTAGCAATAAACAAATATTCTTAGCAACATCACTAGTTTTTAGCAGAACATTAGAAAAATGCAGAACTCAGGAGACAAAACCAAACCACTATTTTAACATTGTTTTCTCAGCTTTGAGGGAAAACATGGTGAGAAATGATCATGTGGAAACCTGCGTTAGAACAAAAATATCTCATTTAACAGTGACTACATCACACTGGACAGGAAAGTTATCTCAGGCAGCGGATGCTCGTATTTTAATAACTGTAAAGATCAAATGCATCCTGGGTGTGGAGTGAAAACCATGCACAGTAAAGCAGCGGACTCACGGAGCTCGGTCCGATCCAGAAGTTCTCCTGTTGGATAAACTTCACGCTTTCATAAATGCCTTTGTTCTTCAGCACCTGTAGAGGGCGACAGAGTGCCACAATTAGCCAGAATAAAGGTTTTTATTGCACTGAATAACGTTTTAAAGCACAGCTTACTCCCAGTGGTTTGGAGAAAAAGAAAATTCACTCACTAGTTCAGTTTTGGAGCGCTGTGAAAACCCCACAGGGGCAAAACCATACGTGCAGCAGGCCAGCAGAGTGATAATAACATGGACAAATGTTATCCAGTAGGTAAAGTAGGGCCTGGAAATACATGACAGCAAGTCTCAAATCACTTAAAGGCAACTGAAAGAGATTAAAATGGTGAAAATTGTAGTTTCAGTCATTTTAAATGTCACATTACAGAAGGAAATTACAACAAACCAGCAAAGAACTAATGTTATTTAATAATCTCTGCAAAATTCAGATTTTATCAAGTTAGGTTTCTCTCTCTAAGCTCTAAAAATGTTGATTAATTAGTTGGAAGATATGCAAAAAGAAATACCTAAATAAAGATATATGATTATAGTGCCATAATTTCACACTGAAAAATCAAACATTTAGTTTGATGAGACAATAAATCCTGATTTAGAAAACGGTTTTAAAATAAACACCAGTTGCACATCTACGGCAGCTAAAATAAATAAAACACATTTTATTTAATTTAAGTACATTACAACTTCTAGGAACTTATAATTGTTGACTATTTGTTTCTTTGGGGTATAATTATGATGTGACACAAGAATTGGTTATTTTCTAACCATTTCCAGTGAATCAGATGTTGAGGAAGCTGAAGTAGACGGTGCACCAAATAGACAAATCCATCTTTTTCCAAGGCCTTAGCTTTATTTGTGTTGTTTTTTTAAACAAATTGTTTAAAATGTTTCTACCTTCCAGTATCAGATTCTGCTGCTGCAGTAAAATCTAATTTATTTTACTAGCATTGCTAACAAAACAGTCTAAGTTTGTGTCAGTAAACTGATTCTCGTGTGCAGATAATCATTTGGTTTGCAGTAACTCTGCGTGGTCTTCTGACCTGTGGCTGTGGAAATCCTCCAGCTGCTTCTGGACATTGCTGCTAAGACTGCGTCGGTAGTTTCGGTTCAACCATTTGCCCACCACTCCCATGCCGTAGTCACGCTTCTTTTTGTCAAACGCAAAATGCTTCACCTGGGAAGCGATGCGGCGGCCGCGAGGCGGGAGACCCTTTTCAGGCGCTGCGATGGGGGTCTTCACAGAGACGTCCTTACTGCAAACAGGCAGAGAAAATACTCAGATTAAAACACTGAAGGACTTGGCTTTTATTTGTGTAAAATTTCGAAAAGGAACTGCATGTTTTTTGCACGTTAAACTGCAACCACCTTTAAAAATTACCGGTACTGTAATTTGTATCCATCTCTCTAACCTTTAGCTCAAGGAAGTGACTGAGTTGTCACCTCTCTGATCTGTTTTCAATCAGGTTACGTCAGCATTTAGACGCCAGAACTCATTTTCAGTGAAAGCTTCTCACAATTGGAATAAAATACCAGCCAGTGTAAAAACGTACAAGTCTTTAAAAATAATAATAATTTTCTACAACGCTACAAATATCCAAGTACCACACTGGACCCTTTTCCTATTTCTCTTCTTTCTCTCTGTTATTGTCTTTCCTTTACACCCATTTCTGACACCTATATTTGTTATATATCACAATAATAAAAAAAAATAATATTAATAATGTCTACTACCTTAAAAGTATTGGCTCCTAGATAATCAAATATGCAGGAACTGGTCATATGATTCTTAATTTTATTTATTTTTTTATGTATTGTGGTGAACTTTTGTGACTTTTGTAACTTGATACATTTCTTTTAGAAAAAAAAATGCTTTTTACTTATTATTATTCCTCCTTTCTTTAAGAAGCATGTCAAGTTGTCTGTGCAATATATTGTAGGCTTAGAATCCAAACTTTCAGAGTCTGTAAATAACTCAAAACAAATTGGTTTTATTGAGGCATGTCACATTTACAAAACAGCCCCATCCTTCTTCTTAGGAGGAACAAAGACTGTGAGACTCAGATTTTAATTTCAGCTTGTGTCTATTAAGATGCTGTGTTTTTACGGGGGTAATTTCAGGTAAGTCGTCCTCGGCCTGAGAAGGTTTGGTTTAGATTTCGTTGGATTTGGCTGCTAACTCACAGGCTGGGGAACTTCTTTGTGGATGCGGGAGAGGCCGACATGGGAGGTGATTCAAACACGTCGTCCGCCATGGAGTACATCTCAGCATCAACCTGCACGTCCTGGACCGCAGGGCGAGAAAAGATCAGACAAGAAGCTACAAAGCCGACTCCAGAAACTGATGGCAAACGGAGTGTTTGGGACGGCCGCTGCTGACCTTGCTGAAGAAAAGCGATGCGGAGGTGGTGTCTGCTGAATCCACAGTGTCCTCGTCCATCCAGTTGTTCTGGATGAAGCTCCTCCTGGGGAAGCCGCGCGTGCCGTGCGAATCCGCCAAGCCGCTGCGACCCTGAAGAGGAAAAACGCCACGAAACGAGTCGGATGATGCACAACGGGCTGGTGCAAACTTTTCTAGATGATAAACTGACCCAGAAATTAATGCGATAAATAATAATATTGTCATTTTGAGACCATTTTCAAGTAAAATAATGTTAAAGGCAAAACAACACACACAAAAGAAGAAAAAAAAAAATCAAACTTTAGTTTCTAAAGACCACCTAACTCTGGAACTGGGAGACATTTTAAAACATCCAAAATAAATAATCGAAACAATAATAAAAAAAAAAGGATTATGACGTTACTGTAAACACAATTACCTTTTAAAAAATATTATTGATTAGGCTCAGACAGAAAAAAGGCAAAGCAAAAGAAAAAGTACAAAGTTACAACTAGTGTTTCTCCTGCTTGCAAGGAGGAAAACAAACAATTATGCACTGAAAAAAAAGAGAATGAAAAGCCAACTTTTTAAAAAATGTGTTAATTTGCTACATGTAAACAAATTATTATTTAATCGTGTATTTACTTGGATAAACTAAATTTGATTACTTGCAATAAATGTACTTTTTAAAAATATAAGTTGGATCACCTGTTTTCTTTTTTTAGTGTGCAAATTAAAATGATCAAGTTCCTTTAAATTTATTGGCTCAATGAAATATGATTAATTGATTTTTCCCAGTTGTTTATTATGCAATTTTAAAAGTAAAGTCATGTGAAAAATGAGTTTAGAAGTCAAGCAAGAACAAAGAAAACAAAGACGAATGATGAAAGACTGTTCACGGTTTTTTAAAATTTATTATTTAACTTGTAACAAGACATTTTTTCCATGTAAATAGTTCATTTAAATGCCAACAGAACCAGAACTTTTTCATCAATACTAAAGAATTATTTACTTAAAGCAAGCATCTATATCTTGTGAAATATTACACTTAAGTAAGTTTGTCTAATTTCAAGTGTAATAATTTATTTGCACTAGAAATTAGACCAGAATCAGTTGGTAGGATGTTGTGTTTTTGCAGTGCGGCTCACCCTCAGCAGGTTGGATGCGGCTCGGATGCTCATGCGGGCGACGGACTCCCTCTTGCGCCTGGGCAGGCGGCTGTAGCCGGAGCGCTGGCTGGTGAAGGAGCTCAGAGAGGTGACCCCCGGCGTGAAGGGGCCGCCGTGGACCGTGTGGGGCGTTTTGGGTAAACTGTCCATCTCGTCTGGGTACCGGAAAGCTCTGCCTCGGGCCAGGGGGTCCACAATCTGATTTAAACACAGATGAAGAAGTAAGGCTGCAGCTAATGATTGTTTTATTCATCAATTATTCTGATGATTAGTCAAATTTAAAAAATGGCACATTCTGCAGATTTTTCATTTAATCACTTAAACTAATTTTATACAATATTAGAAATACATTCAAAAGGTACAAATCAATTATTCATTTCCTCTTAAATAAGAAAATAAACATTATATTGGCTAAAATGCTATATAATAGAATTCCTCTAGTGAACATTTGATCGTTTGTAGGTGAAGAAATACAAATACCTCTAAAATCAATTACTTCTGTTTGACTAACATCAATACATTGTTTGGTTAATCTGTTGATTATTGTTTTGAATTATTAAACTATTATTGAACAGCAAAAAGTGCTCAATAAGAGATTATTTTTTATTAAATTTGACTTTTTAGTTTGAGGAGTTTTGGGTAGAACATGCAGAATAAGAAGGCTTATTCCTTTATTTTAAATGCAAAATGTGATTTTTTTTCTTCACAGTTTTCACAAAATTACTGCTTAAATAGGATTTTTTTTTGCAATTAATTGGTTAGTTATTTCAAGAATAGATTCACTATTATTAATCAGATTAAATGTTTCATCCCTATAGAAAAGGGAGTCCTTTGGTGTAAACTCTCATCCCAATCGAGGTTACGTCGAGTCACACTGCAACAGCAGTAGCCTACCTTCGGCAGCCTGCTGGTGGCTGGTGAGTCTGGGTTCTGGTCCAAGGTGGACGCCGTCTCTGGTTCCCGATACTGGGCCTTTAGCTTGCCGTAGCGCTGGCTGCAGTGGCGCAGGCTCTTCCTGTGCCACAGCTGCTGCTTCGTCTCACAGTCTTCACCAACGCCGAACCACTCGGCCGCATTTCTGAAGGTCACAGGTGCAATAAATACAGACACTTAATAATGCCGTATGCCTGCTTGAGATTATAAAACCTTATAATATTCCAAGACATTACAGTGGATTAAGCAATCTTTAAAATATTGACCCTTTGCGTAACGCTCTCCAGAACTCCGCCCACTCCGCCATGACGGATGCCAAAACAGCCAATGCACTCCTTTAAAGCTAGTCTGAAAACAGACGTCTGTAACTTAATATTGCTTTTATTTAGTTAATTTCACTTTAAAAATGGTCACAGGATGCTGCGTGGTCGGCTGTACAGAGGATAGAAACCAAACCTGTTATTTTACTTTATAATATCTAATGAGGAAAGATGAGGCGGCGATGGATAGCAGCTGTTAATCATAACGACTGGCAGTTAAAGCTTTTTACAAGGTAAGAAAATTAACTTTCATATACTTTAGAAGTAAGCATGATTAGAACGTTATCAAACATTGCATTATGGAGAAGGTACACATCTGATGTATGGTGCAGGATTGTAACCATGGAGACAGTGCCGCACCGTCTTGTAGCCTAGCATGTATGGAAAAAAACTGGTTAGCATCTCGTCTTTTGTACGTTTTTAATGCTGCGCCGGTGTAAAGGGGAGACGCTGTTTATGACATAGTGATAAAAATCATGTGGTGTGAATTCAGGCAAAGTCAGTAATTTGATCAACTCTTCAGGAGGGAGGAGGTACGGGTCGGTTTCTAAGCTAGCCGTTTTGTAAACACCGCCGTCTATGAGCCCCAACCAGGTGTTGGACAAATTAGTTCGACTCCAACAAGAATAAACTGGCAAAAACAACTTGGGAAAACATTTTCAGTTGCTCAGTTCAATATTCCCGACGTCCGTCATGGCACCTCAAATGATTTAGTGACATAGTTGCAAATGGTCAATAACGGCTGCGTTTTGTTTCTGCAATATTTGTAAAAACATTAAGCATCACACAACACCCAGGTTTTTAAACATTTACCAGCAGCAGCAGCGGCGGCAGCAGCAGCAGCGGCAGGAGCAGCAGCGGCGGCGGCAGCAGCAGCAGCAGCAGCAGCGGCAGCAGCAGCTTACCTTCGGATGCTTTGTGAAAGGGACGTTTGTCTTCCAAACTTCGACCTTCTGTCTCTGGCTGAGAAGTCGCCATCGTCGCCTCCAGCGAAGCTGTCGGAGGTCGAACCAGGACCCCGGTTGCTCACACTCTTTTTCAGCGACGGTCTGAGAGGCTGAGCAAAACAAAGCAGAAATGAGGCAATGAAAGGTCATCACAGGTTGAATGTTTCCTTCCTAAAAATACACAAGAAGCTGAGTTGAGTCCAGGGAAATTAACAAAAGTTTAATGCATCAGACCGTAGCACAAATTGAAAATTGTCATTTTTACAAAAGCAGATGATATATTTCACCTTGTCATTATTAAATAAAATTAAGCTAAAATATACAAGTAAAAAAATTAAACGTTGGGCTTCATTCCTTTCTATGATATTGAAACACAAAGAAGGATGAACACATGAATCAAGAGCTAACATACAGTAACAGGGCAAAGTTAAATCTTCTAAAAATTATAAAATACTTTATTAATCCCCAGGAGAAATTAAATATTGTAACTCATTAATTCTTCAGAGTTACTGCAGATGCTGATGGCTGCTGGCAGGAAATATCTCCTGTAGCAGTCTGCAGTACAGCGACTCTGAAGACGCCTCTGACTGAAGATACGCCGTCTTCCCAAGACAGTGTCATGAAGAGGATGTTCAGGGTTGTGAATAATTTTCCTGTCCACACAGAGGCTTATAGTCCAATCAGTTTCTTCAAAACAAACTACAATAGATGCAACGCAGCGAATCGTTTGCAATCGACAAGCTGGTGGGAGTTGAGGGTGGAGTGGGTGGATGTGTAACAGTTCGAGGCTCATGCATGTGTTCACACTACATCTACATCTTAATTGCTCTACTTTAGGAAGTAGTTAAACTGCAGCTTCCTCGACTGAAGCCTGATCCACTGCCTGCTCGTTGTGTGTGTGTGTGGAGCCCAGAGGGGAAAATGAGCCGTTTTGGGCTCATTAACCACCAGACGGCTTTAAAATATGTCCCTTTGGCTGAGCACAACACAAATGAAGGTAGGAGAAGCATAAAATGTAACTTGATTAAGTTTTAATCCTTCTTTCTGTTCTGCTGAACCAGCAGGCTCCCAAGCTGGCATCCAATGAGACTTTTGTGCAGGTAAAAACAGCGACATTGTTTTATTTTGTGTCTTTCGTCCTGGAGCCACTGGACGTTTGGTACCAACCGTGCTTCAGTTCATGTTTGATAACTGATTGATTGGATGATTACCCGACTGGGGAACATTTTGAACTTGTAAAGTTTTTTTATTTTGGACCAAAATAAAAAGGTTAAGGTTTCTGCTGCAGAGTGTAGGAGGAGCTTTATTTCTCAAACTTAGATTTGTGCCTCTGGTTTGCTCAGAATTAATACTTATCTAATTCATTGTTAATTAAATTAATTATTTATCCTTTTTTTATTGTAAAAAGCCAAGTCTTTGGTTCTGCTGTAAAGGCCTTTCTGTGTAGATCCAGCAGATCCGAGCCACAAATGGCTTTTTGGACTTTTGACTAAAAATTATAAACAACCAACTAATGCTTTAAAAATTAGATATAACAACAAATGCAGCTTGGCAGTTTTTCAAGCTTTATCCTTGAATAATTTTTATCAAAATTTCACAACAGAATGTCAGTAAAAGTATCAATATTTATTTATTTTTTCTCATTTTGAAAACAATGTGGATATTTCCTCACAAATATCAACATCCCTTGGAAGAAAATGTATCCGTCCTCTTTTTGCGAGTTTTATGTTTTTCTTTATTTTATGGCTCAACAACAAATCAATAACAATATCTATCGTGATAGATGTGATCAATAGAAAATATGTTTGATAGAATATTCAATATGGAATATATACTCAGATCCAGAACCACAAAGCATTCTGGGGGATGTAGGCAGAGGAAAGACTTTAGCCGCTCAACCTCTCAAGGCTAGCTAAATAAAGTTGGTGGAATCAACTAACTCACTCACTCTTCGGTTACCTAGCAACTCACTCACTCTCCGGTTACCTAGCAACTCACTCACTCTCCGGTTACCTAGCAACTCACTCACTCTCCGGTTGCCTAGCAACAATGTTTCTCCACCGTGCCTCATAACTGCTTGAAAAATAAATCCACAGCATGGAGTGAAAACTGTGGAATAAAGAGGAAATATCACACCACCAGTTTTACAGCATTTCAGATATTTAAAACAAATAACAAAATAAATCTATAATTATCAATATCGACCAATATGAAACATTTATGTTGCAATTTTTTTTTCAGCCATATTGTCCAGCCTTACTTAAAACCGAAATAAAATGGTTCTTTAAAAACAGACTTCCTATAGTAGATATATATTTTTTTAAGTTATGAAACACTTGTGGCTCTAAACAAGTTTTATTTAGCTGAGCAGTGGGAAAATATGACTTTTTGGATGGAAAAAGTTACAGAACCTTGACCCAGCATATATTGGTTTATCTTGATGTTCTCACTTTCTTCCATAATTTAAACACATGGTGCAGGTTGAGTTTGTGGTCCTGTATAAACTGGTGGGATTTCCAGGCTGGAACCACTGGATTAACCCAACTAAGCAACAGAAATTCCTCTGTTTTCAATATGGTGAGTCTCAAACATTAAACATTAGAGGCTGGAGAGAGCGTGTAATGATGAATTAATGCTTCTGCCTACCTGTCTGGCAGAATCAGCGGCCATGGTGTCGCTGGGCGGAGGAATGGCTATCGTAAGGCTGGGAGGCTTCTTGCTCTTCAGACGACTGTCTCCTTGTCCTCCGTATGGAGGCGGCTCGCCCCCTACCTGAGAATCCATGCTGTCAAAGTGCTGAAAATAGAGAAATGGTAAAAAAAAAAGTTAACTTTTTTTTACTGCAAGACATAGCAAGGTCAGGACAATATAGAAAATATTGCTAAAAGGAACCAAAATTACGAAAGAAGCACCATGTGAATGTGTGTTACAAAAAAAACGAGTAAATATCTCAGATTATTCAGAACCTATTTATATACTGTATATTTTATTGTGTATTTGATAACAAGAAACAAAGATGAAACAGTAAAAACAATAAAATGAGGAAAAAAGATATCAAACTACTGAATCAAAACAAATACAATATTTAAAAATTGGTACATTTCTGGTTCATCCTCTTAAGCCTTGAAACGAATATTTTAATTCCAGTTATGGTCTTAAAATATATAAAAATAAAGACAGAAAAACAGAAATGAGCCAAACTGAGTTCACACAGGAGTCAGAATGGAAAATGTTAAAAAATAAATAAAAACAGAGCAATATTATGGAGGATAAACTATGTAATGGTAAAGAATGCAGACTTTATTTGGTCTTAGAAGTACAACTCAAAATTAAACTGAATTATGTAGCAATAAAATGTGTTAAACTGTGTGCAAGTCAAATGGCAGAAATTAATATTTTTCTACATTAAATGTTTTTATACTGCAAGCAGTCGTCTTATTTACTGCCTGTAATAATTATTCATTAGTCAAAGTTTATTTTTCCAGATCCATAACACAGCAGAGACCCTCAGGATCAACAACCGGTCAGGCTTTTCCTGGATGATACCATCCACCAGTTTTCTCTGGAGTCTGAATTCAAATCTTAATCTTAGGTTATTTCATTTTTTCTTCCAAGGACAATAAAATAAAAGTGAAGAAAGTGGTGCAGTTTGTTTGAAAGCAAGTTCAGAATCCAACAGAAAATGAAGAATATACAAGATTAGCTCCACTTACGCATCACAGCATTTGCCTTAAATATTTATCAGACTTTTATTGAACCAAAAACAAACACATACGAGTCTATTCTGTGGATTGAGTTTTTAGTTTTTATGCATTTAATAAGCTTTACAAGTCAAAGTATCATAAAAGTGAAGACAAAAATGTAATTTAGGGTGCATCATTGATCGGAATTTAATCCAGATTTTGGTTGATCGGTGATCAGTTGACACATGTAAAACCGACGCGCTCTACATCTGCAAACGTCTAAAAATCAGCTGCTGTCCCCTTTTGCTTTGCTGTGAGAGACAAATGCCGAGTCGGCAGGTCGGGCTTTTTAAAGATCGGCGATCGGCCTGAAAACGTCAATCGGTGAACTGTAGATTAAATGGATTTAAATAACCAGTTTCCTGCAGGATATTTCCTGGTTATTTAAATAACCAGTTTCCTGGTGGATATTTCCTGGTTATTTAAATAACCAGTTTCCTGCTGGATATTTCCTGTTGAAGCCACTGTTGATGATTAATCAGCAGTGGTTTTGACAGGAAATATCCAAATGTACCGAATTGAGTAACAAAATCCTACTGAAGGAAGTACCACACCAAAAAAAATCCCTTACTCAGCTTCAGCTGCTTAAGCAATTTAAGAGGAATTGCTTCGACGGCTCAAGAGCAGAATCAAAACAAACTTACATATTTCAGCACGCCCAGCACGTGAACCACCAGCCAGTCTATTCCTGCAGCTCAGATTGCATCGTCATGGTAACAAATAAAATATTTTAAGTGAAAGCAAAGCCAACGTGAACCCACCAAATCACAAGCCTTGCTAAGAAGCCCATTGTGGTCCCGAGTCGACGGCCTTCAGAGCTGCGGTTTCAGAAATCAATGCGCCGGCCTGCAGGCCTGCATGCGACAGGAACGACAGCAGCGCAGAAATCTGAGCCCGGCTCGGATCGCCTGGATGCCATTACGGAGCGGAGGAATGGCTACACGCCCTGACATTTACTATGACCCATGACTCAAAAACTACAGTTCACACAAGGGCAGTCGGGCACATTTTTATTATTGCAACCATTTTTTAATTTATTTTTTCCAGCATTAAATAATTTAAGGTTTAGGCAGAGCTGATTGAGTCCTCTTCAGGCAGACAGGAGGTTACGGGAAATCCAGCCTGCGGTTTGGGGGGAGGCAGCAACCCGCCCACTTAGATAATGAAATAGAAGGAATTTGGCTAATGGACAGAGCGCTCGAGTGGCAGAGAGAGACTGCTGCTGCTGCTGAGCGCAATTTATCAATGCAGACACTAGACAGGCTGCTGGTAGCATCCATGGAGGAAAGTTTATGCTTCTGTAATGCAGACGGTGTTCTCCCAGGGCAATACGGCAAAAAATAACAAAGAACCAAAGATCTGAAGCTGAAGATTATTTCTGCATATTTAAGAGTGTAAAAAGGATCATTACACATAGGTGCTTTATCCAAGAAATCCATACAATAAAATTGATTGACTGAAAATGTTGGGTTTTAAAATAGAAGTAAAATTGATCTTTGAACATTTTTACAGAAATTGCTTTTTTACAACTGTGCATTTGTACAGTTTAACCAGTGAAACCAATCCAGATACTTTTATTATCCAGAACCACATGTGGCTCAATTAAATGTAAAAATATTTAATCGATCCCCTCCTTCTCTTCTGATTATACATGCAAGAAAAAATATGTTATTTTAGAAGTTTTTTTCCCATATTTTTCTTTTTACAAAGTCTGCATCTAATATCTGCCCTGGCTTATAAAAGTCACTAGCATCAAACTCGGCTTCCCATCTTCATTTTCCACGTTGACAGAAAAGGATCACCTTATTCTACAAAACTTTTTTTTCCTCTTTTTTAAAAGAGCATTCATTTTGTTCTAAAACCTAAAAATAGAAATTGATGTGTTTTTTTTTAGCTTTCATAATAAAAAAAGTATATTTTTTTGTGGCTGTAGGTAAGTTTCATTTTGCAGCAGAAGGGGGCAAAGGTGGCTCATTGAATGGAAAAGGTTGGTGACCTCTAGTTAAGATAAACTCGTAACTTTAAGCAATTAAAATATTTACAGTGAGCATTTTGTCTGAGACCAAAACACTCCAATTCGTCTCCCTCTTGCCCTTAAGAAACAATATAATTATAGGAAAAATACTATAAATAAGGTCATATTTAACAACCATTTAGTGAAGTCTCCTATATGTTTATTCATTCTCTACATCTATATTTTTCAGTTCTGTCATTCCAGTTTCAGGAACTGTGACTTTGTTTCTCTTCCAGGAAGAGTTTTGCAACTGGCAGACCAAAGAGGTTACAAGGGCAGACCCAAACGGGAACTCGGTCTCAGTTTCTGTGTAGAAACCATTGAAATTACGAATTCATGAGTGAACAAACCTAAAATCACCACATACTTGTTTTCTGATATTTGTATGAAAGCAATGAGATATTAATCCATTAGTTGTAAACATTCAAATGTTGCAGGGTGACATTAAAACCTGCTAACATTTAGCTTAAATTAGCTAACTATGGAAAAAAAACTACAAACATGACCTAAATAATGCAAAATGTAACTATAGTCTACCAATCCAACATCTACTGACCAAAATTATGACTTAGCTGAACAAAAACACACAACAAAAACCTTGAAGCACAACAACCTAATAGTAGAGTGATTAAAGAGTAGCAACTTGTTCTGAACTTGGAGACAGTATAACGTTAGACCTGAAGGTAAGTAGACATTCTCCTAGAACAGGGGTGGGCAGTCAAGTTCTCCAGAGTCCTGCTAACGACCTCATTATTTGAGACAGATGTGTTGAAGTTGAGACACTTCTAAAAGTTGCAGGAGACCGACCCTCGAGGCCTGGAGTTGCCCACCCCTGTCCTAGAAGAATGTCGTCAAGGCAGTTGATCATTTTTCTTTGCATTTCCTGGAACTTGTTCAGATTTAAAATTAGGTCACAAGCCTTTTCTGTAAAGTCCAGAGGTCAGTAGTCTTCAATTGTCTTAAATCCTGAATATTTCTCGTGGCTTTCAAGTGTCATCTTGATGTTGTGATGTTTGGTTTTTTTTTCGGTCATTAGCGATCGGACTGATTATAGAGTGAATTATTGATTCAATTAGAAATGAAAACAAACTCTGTTTATTTGAACTGTTAATGTTATTCACTCTTAAATATAGTTTGATGAAATGGGTCTAGACACATGATCAAAAGTTGGTGGAATCTACTGACTCACTCACTCTTGGTTACCTAGCAACCCACTCATTCTTTGGTTACCTAGCAACAAACTGTTGAGTAACTGCCACAGCAGCAGTTTCAGGTTTCACCACCGTTCCTCATAACTGCTTAAAGTTAAACGACGGCGTAATGAAAACTCTGGATGAGAGAGGAAAGGTCACGCAACCAGTTTGGCAGAACCTCAAATATTTAAAAACAAAAAACAAATCAATTATCGATAACGACTCATATGAACGGCTTATATCGTTCAACCCTAAAATGGAACAACAATCTCCAAAATGAAGAATTCATCCTCAAGGATGAATACATTTTTTTTTTTAGCATTTGTGAGGCCGATTTGATTACACCAAACTATCACCGCTAAAACAAAAACACCCATTTGAACAATTCAAACTTTTAGCATTTTTTTATTCGATAAACAAATAAAACCAAAATATCTCCTCTGACCACATCCGTTTTTCAATTTTAAAGGGTGGATGCTGACTCATCCTTCTCTAGCGGTGACGTCACACAGACCCATGACTGCGTGAAACCAGGTTTCAGTCTCTCCCCGCTGGGACGGGAGGGCCTGACCATGGAAATGTGTCACTGCGTTTCTGTTTATTCCCATCCTCAAGCCAGTATAAAAAGCCTCTATAAAACCTAAAGGAGGACTGGTGATGATTCAGTCAAGAGGTAAGCAAGTCTAAATTAGCACTATAAAACCTAGAGCCACAACCATGCTCCAAGTTTCTACATTACTAAAGACACCAAAACTAATCAAAAATGGAGATACTGACGAGGGCTTTTTGTTCAGACAACAACTCTCTTCCACTCACTGTGTATTTTTAGGATTTTTCACACCTCTGAACCAAGGGAATAGATGAGAGTGAACACTATCCGCCTTCAAAGCGGTAAGGAGCACATTGTTGCTGCTTTCTACAAGGAGGAAAATCAGCAATCCTTTCTGAAGAGCAGCGCTGCGACTGCCAAGTTCAGGCTTTTGTCCTCCTTTCCACTTCAGGCCTTTACTTGGCAGAGAAACTAGATGTGGTCGATCGGAGCTCACAAACTACATAGGTGAAAACAAGCAGTACTGACATTTGTACGCTTACTACAGTGGCTATAGCTGTTCCTGTGAACAAACGCTGAGGACAAAAGATGATGCATTAAACAATCAGCAGGCAGACTGTTATGAATATTCATCATCATCAACAGTCAGACTCATTTGTTCACCGTTTACCTTGATTCCTCAAGCCTGAGTTTTGTGATCAGTTTATCACTAAATCTTTAAATCCGTTCCACAGCATATTGTACTTCCAACAAAGAGGAAGACGTTTGTTGATAACGTCTGCATGCATCTCTCTTTACAGCTGACTCCTATTTCACCAGGTTCGTATAGAGATTCAATCTGAAAGCATCCATGTGTAAAAATCTGTGCTTCCTGCGACATCCGTGCTTTGATGATCAATTTTGCTACGTACACATTAGGACTGTCAGATTTGGCTGAAAAACATTTCACAAAATAAGCGCTTAATATCAGTCGATGCTGATTGATTAGTTTTATTTATTTATATTTTTTGCTTTAAATATCTGAAATATTGCCAAACTGGTGATGTGACCTTTCCAGTTTTATTCACAATTTTCACACCACACCACTTTTTAAAATTATTTTTAAGCATTTACCAGGCATGGTGGCGAAACCTTAAAACTACTGCTGCGTAGGTTACCCAAAAGGCGGTTGCTAGGTAACCACAAGTTACTCAACAGGTTGTTGCTAAGTAACCAAAGAATAAGTTAGTGAGTTGATGCCTCCAACCCTGCTTAGCTCGATGTGAGAAGTTGAGCAGCTACTGTCTATCCTCCGCCTACATCTCCCAGAATTCTGTGCAGTTCTGGGTCATGGTTCAAGGAATATTCTGTACATCACGTGCCTACTGTGATAAATATTGTTACTGGGGTTTTTTTTTAACCCTACTACAAATATGTATCAGTATATTTAAATGCTGGGAACATTTTATTATATTACGGATCTAATGAACATTTTTTTCCGTCTCACAAAATCAGGAAAAAAAGAAAAGCTCACCTTTTTGTGTCATTAAAATATTGCATTCTGAGTTTACTGTTGAGCACATTAGAGCGAAAACAAACAATAAAAATAAATAAATAAATAAAATCAGTTTTGCATTTTTATCTAATAAAGTTTCTCTGACCCCATCTGTTCTTTCCACTTCACCACTGACTGCATTGATACTGAAACTAGTGTACAACCTCTAGATATCTAGATAGATGGGTACTTAGCATAGTCAATATAGCTAGATAGATGGCAAGATGGCTAGCTGTCCATCTAGATAGCTGGACAGACAGCTAGCCATCTAGCCATCTGTATAGCTATTTAGCTAGATGAATAGCCTGATAGTTTGACAGGTATACAGATTGTAAAAAAGGCGAAGTTCACATATTCAGTGGCACTAACCTCAAATGATTCCACAAACATGCAACGTGTTAATTAGTATTAACAAAACTAATGAGACTAAAAAACACAAAATACCACGCTACGATACTAAAAAGCCTAACTGTCCTGGGAACAAAACATGTTCTGAACTCTACCAATACTTTGCTTTGGCAGTGTTGAGATGAAGACATTTCCTGTTATGCTAATGTAAAATAGGATTGGCTGCTATAAATACACCAACATCATACTGATGTCAGCACAGAAAAAAGGTTCCCATTATGACATGGGGCATGTCCTGCCAAAGGTGCAGTACAAAACACACATGCATGTTGACTTCCTGATTTCACAACAGATGGAGGCAGAAGAAACCAGCTGCAGTTTTCAGTCTGACATTATTTTATGTTAAACAAATACATCAGATGAATGCATCAGTGCTTTCCACGCTGCTCTAATCGTCAAATAATCGAAACTGAGGATGCTATACAGTATGATGTGCTGCAACCCTCAGGCGAGGCGTGTCAAGTGTTTTCACACCTTGCAGCAACGGTCATCATCATTTAGGAACCAAGCATAAGTGTTCAAACGTCTAAAAAAAAAAAGAAAAAAAAGTGCCACATTTACCACAAGCTGATTGATGCATTCACAATCTGTCATATTGATTTTCTGATGCACTGTATCAATATTAACAATGCATCTCGACTTATTTAGCAAGTTTGCGTTCATATACCGACTGCCATCACATACCTGTTTAGTTACTCATCACCTTCCACAAACATACAGTCCTGTGTAAGACTGTGCGAGTTTTAGCAATAATATTTAGCTAAAAAGCTCGCACTGGAATGTGTGAGGCAACCTCACAAGTTTGGAAAGATTTGCTTTTGACATCATCAAGAATATCAATGCCATATGAATAACTTTTAAATCCAATTTTACTGTAAACTGTCCTGACACACATGCATACATGCAGCAACACCGATTGCACTCATAATATGAATAATTAATGACAATTCACCACAGAAAGGCTTTTTAAAGGCTTGGATCAGATTTTCAGGGGGCAGAATAGTGGGAAGAAGAGACAGATGACAGGTCCAGTGGTATCAGGAGAAGGTTTCACAATTGTTTTTGTGTTTTACTGTTAAAAAAAGAAAATGGATGTGGATAAATTACAAGCCGACATAGCCATCAGCCAAGCAAATCACTTTCAATATTTGGTAATGGTGAGTGTTATAATTATGTGGCTCAAAATACAAATAAAAATTATGTTTTAACCTACTTGCCTTTATAGAATAAAGTCCAAAGTTTGAGTCATTTTATTTCTGTTAATTTATAGCTCTGTCACTTTTTTCAGCCAAAAATACTTGGCTGGAAATTTGGTTGTTGATGTGGGAAAACATGTATCATTACTGAGACTTTTATGGATTTGGAGAAATAACAGCCTGTCGCCCAACCTAAGAGTTTAATCAGGAAAGAGCAGCTCTTCAGTTCAGAAAACAGCAATCAACTGAAAACTGGTGACAGAGAAAATTATGAATGTGACTAATGAAGCATGGTGCAGATTTATTAACCTTTGCAGTTTGATAAAACGGGATCGATCCAAAAACCCTTAGCAGCACCCTGAGACTTTCTTTAGTTTTATGCAGAATCAAATGACATCTGTCTGCTACATGTAAGTGAAATATTTAAAATGACTTTACAGAACGTTAGTTTGAAGAACCCAAAGTATCCTTTTAACTTCTTACAGTAAATAAACGATTTATCAATCACGAAATACATACATGTGCCTGTCAAAATAAATCAATTAATTGCATTAAGTGCAATAATTTTCATTTGCATGGTTTTATTAATTTTCTTTTTTTTATCTTTCTACCAAAGACTGTGACAAAAGTTTTCATTTTGGTGCTTTGGTCTCAATTAGACATTTTATTTGTCGTTTCTGTTTTGTTTATTTATTTTGGATATTTGAAATGCCTTCCAGTTCCAGTGTTAAATGTTCATTAGAATTTAAAACCAACTGATTTTTGAGAATGCGTCTCAAAACAACTTTATCGTTTAACGTAATATCTTCTGGAACAATTTATCGTCCAGCAAAATTTGTTATTATTACAGGCCTAGAAACACATAATTGTAAATTAGAACTTGTTCCACACAAATATTAAGCTGGATACGATAGATTTATGATAGATAAATATATATTTAATTTAATGCAAAACAAAGTTTACAGAAAAAGTTATGGATTATTATAATTTGTGTTAGTGGTGCTTCGCCTGTTCAAGTATGTCTGTCTAATAAGCTGAAAGATTTCACTGTATCCATGAGTAAAAACAGTAAATGTGACTGAAAATGGTCAGTTTCAAGTTGCTTTTTCTGTTTCTACTTTCCACCACAGCAACAGTCACTGACACAAAATGACTGACGGAATACAAGTATTTGTTTGTCTATTTGTTCATCTTTTTTTTCTTCAAAAATTCAAATAATCTCAATAAAAACCCTCTTGTCTAACAATTGGAGCTTTCAGCGGGACCCCAAGCTGTTAACAGACGGCCAGCAGGGACGGAGTAAGAGAGACGGCCTGCAGGCCGGCAGCCAGAGAAGAAAAACGACCTTTTGACTCAAACGCCCAACCTTTCTGGGACAACCGCGTCAACACGCAGGCAACTTCCTATGATTAAGCTTCACATGACGGTTTGAACAGCAAGCTGGATGTAAACAAGTGAAAGCAGATCTGAAAAAATGATGAGCAGCAGCTGAGAGAGAGCGAGCAGAGAGCAGAAGGCGCGGTGAGGAAGAGCAGCAGAGAACAGCAGCACTGCAAGCCAGTACTACTTCACAAACAAATCAAGTCTGAAACTGCAGGATCAATCATGGCGCAACGCACATTTCAACAACAAATTCAAAGCAATTTTTTAAGAAAACGTTTATTTTTAATTATCTCTGCAGTTGACTCTGGAGTACAGCTATGCTAAAAATTAAAATTTTATACCAACAAAACCAATTCTATCTAACATAGAGAAGAAAAATATAAACAAAAACACTCAGTAGATGTCCTGACAGTGTTTGGGATTTGTTGGGTAAAATTAATCATTTTAACTAATCATTGTTTCATCATTTTATTTGAGTGTTTTATCTACATGTGTTCAGTTACCTTTGACCAGTCATGCTTTAAGGTTCTTTCTGTATCTATAATGTAATTTCCTACTCAAGGGGTCCATCTGTTCTGTTATCTCAGCATTGTTCTACTGAAGAAGGTCATCATAATAAAAGCCATTTCCAAGCAGAGTTGAGCAGAGCTCACCAATCTTTGATCCCGAGCGGGTTAGAGGTTGTGGATCTCTCCCTTTGCAAAGGAAGTCATAAAACCCTCATTTGTCTTGTGTCTGGTTCTATACAGGTCTTGAACTAACTTTAAAAAACCCCAACAACTTGGTGCTGTGACCCGGAGCCCAACATACCGACCGTTGGCTGACTGAGGACGACACACCGAAGCCAGTGCACTGCCGGAGTCAACAAGACCCGAACAAAGTCCCGGGGAGTAAATTCTCCGCTGGGCCGGTGAAATAGGTCTCCCTTCGTCTGTCAGCGGCCGATTGACGGGATCCAACCTGACCAAACCGACACACCAATTGAGTGAGTAGAAGCTTTTCACATGAAACAGCCGATACTAAAGAGAAACTTAAATTCTGGGTTAGAGTCCCTAGTTGACGGAGTTCAACTTAAATTCTGGGTTAGAGTCCCTAGTTGACGGCGTTCAACTTAAATTCTGGGTTAGAGTCCCTAGTTGACGGCGTTCAACTTAAATTCTGGGTTAGAGTCCCTAGTTGACGGCGTTCAACTTAAATTCTGGGTTAGAGTCCCTAGTTGACGGCGTTCAACTTAAATTCTGGGTTAGAGTCCCTAGTTGACGGCGTTCAACTTAAATTCTGGGTTAGAGTCCCTAGTTGACGGCGTTCAACTTAAATTCTGGGTTAGAGTCCCTAGTTGACGGCGTTCAACTTAAATTCTGGGTTAGAGTCCCTAGTTGACGGCGTTCAACTTAAATTCTGGGTTAGAGTCCCTAGTTGACGGCGTTCAACTTAAATTCTGGGTTAGAGTCCCTAGTTGACGGCGTTCAACTTAAATTCTGGGTTAGAGTCCCTAGTTGACGGCGTTCAACTTAAATTCTGGGTTAGAGTCCCTAGTTGACGGCGTTCAACTTAAATTCTGGGTTAGAGTCCCTAGTTGACGGCGTTCAACTTAAATTCTGGGTTAGAGTCCCTAGTTGACGGTGTTCAACTTAAATTCTGTTTTTGTATGAATGAGTGAATGAATGGTGTGGAATCAACTGAGGATTTAAAACTCGTTCTGTCCTCGGCATTAGAAGCCTAAGTGAAAGACCGGACTGAGAAATAGTCTCAGCCTAGAAGCCTGTCTTTCAGGGGACAATCGGGGCTCACAGTATAGCAATCCTCTGTTGAGAGTACACACACATAATTTTTGCTGTTGCTGGTTTTTTTGTTGTTTTGAGAGAATCAACACAGAGTATTTGAGCAATATGGGAAATAAACAAGGAAAGGGTTACAAACCACAAGGAGATGAAAAACACATGGTTTTAAAACACCCTAATAGTTTAGAATTCAGAGAAAAATGGATAAAAAATTATCAAATGAAGATGGAGCTAAAAGTTCCCCTTTGGGAAGAATTAGTCGGTCTTTTAAATACAAAAATAACCTATGCCAAAGGAAATAAGAAAATCAAACTAGAAAAAGAAAAACAATGTGCAGAGACATGGTTGACAGAAGCAAAATTTAGAAGAGAACAAAAGGCACAGAAAAATGATCGAAAGGCAAAATCCCTCTTTGTCAGACCAGAGGATAATGAGACACAACCATGTGCCCCTCCCCCTTATGACAATGCTCTTGGTGCTGCGGGAGGAGCTCCAATCCATTCTCCGTCCCCGCAGCCAGATGAATCATTAGCTCAACCTGGTCCCTATGCAGAAGTAACGGACCTTTTAGACAACTTGGCTGAACAGGAGAAAGAGTTCAAGCCACAGAAGAGCACTAAAATGGTCCTTCGCAGTACAGAAAAAAAGTTAAAACAGGAAAAACAATCAGTTCCCGACCTTCCTAGTGATTCTGATGATGTAATGAATGCTTGTCCAATGGTCCAAGTTGCAAATCCTAGAGCAGGAGTACAAGGTGCTCCAGAACATGTATATGTCTTTAGACCATGGACATTGGAAGAAGCTAGACAAGCAGTAGCAGGTGTAACAAATGTAGAAGAGGATGTGGATAGTTTTATAGTAGATATGGAAGGGTTGATTTCTTCTTATAGATTAAATGGACTTGAGCTAGGAGAAGCACTTCATTGTGCTTTGGGAAAACATTGGGGAAGAGTGAGAGGTTCATACACAGGAAGAGATGGCACTGGTGTAAAATTAGATTATGAAGCAGACTTGACAGGGAATGGGGGGTTGGCTACACAATGGAAAGGTGTGTGTGACAGACTTAGAGTTGCTTTCCGACAAAGAGCAAATTATGACAAATTGGTTGCAGTAAAACAGAAACCTGAAGAATCAGTTGATGATTTTAGAGTCAGATTTGAACAACAATTCAAAATTCATAGTGGCATCCCTTATAATGAAGACGCAGAAGGTGCTTATCAACAACAATTGAAAACTGCACTTCTGAATGCCATACTCCCACAACTCTCACAGTGGGTAAAGAAACACTGTGTGGGTTATGAAACAAAAGCAGTCTCAGATATAATGGCGTGGTCGAGACATGCTGAACAAATTGTAAAGAAGAAATCGCCAAAGTCAGACACGTTTTTCCAAACTGATTTTAATGATTCAGACATCTTTTTCCAAGGAGGAAACTCCAGAGGAAGAGGTCGAGGAAGAGGAAGGTTTGATCCTTCTTCCCAACCCAGACCCTTAAACAATCCTGATGCATGTTGGATTTGTGGAAAGTCAGATCACTGGAGTAGAAAATGCCCACAATATCCAGGTCCTCTTATTGGAAGGGGAAGAGGGCGTGGTAGAGGACGCCCACGGTTCCAGCAATCACAAAATGATTCATTTTCTGCATGACTAGATCAGCAGGAAAATGACGCTGAAGACCCTACTGAGACAATTGATATTTGCTCAGCTTGGGATTTTTTGAGTGCTCTGAAAGAAAAACCTTACATTGTATTAAATGTAGGTGGAGCTGATGTTGAATTTTTATGTGACACAGGAGCCTGTAAAACAGTGCTCAAAGACAAAATAAAAGCAGCCCAACCATCTAGAAACTCTATTTGGGTACATTCGGCCGATGGTCAAGTTAATAGAGAATCAATTTCAAAACCACTTCCCTTTACTGATCCAGTGTCTGGTCACAGAGTACATGCTTCTGTTGTATTGTCTCCTAAGTGCCCCATAAACTTGTTGGGCAGAGACTTGATGACTAAACTTGGAATAGGAGTAGCCCCAACTCCTGATGGAATGCAAGCATACAGAATTAATAACGCTGTGCTATTTTCAAAGGACATTCTATTCTGTGCCTACACACTGAATGCTAAAGGGAACTGGAACACAGTTAGAAACCTAGTTCAGGAAGCTCAGGCTCCCCTGACTAAAGATTATTCTTTGATGCCAAGTCAAGACCTCCATGTGACCATGGCAATCAATCCTGATGAGGATTATATTCACAAATTTCTAACGGTTTCAACAGTTGACATTGCAACAGATTATCTGTATACTGATAAAGTAAGCTTTTCAGCATATACAGTAATCCTACCCCATCAGGTTGATGACATGTTCAGAGGTCCAATTCCACATATTTCAGTCTGTAAAATAGAAAATGATCCCTGGAAACACTCAGGCCCTAGGCTACAAAATGCTAAATTCTGTTCGGATTTCCAAGACAGCCCAGATGGTTGGCAGTTCAGCCCAAGTTGCCACCTTTGGAGAACACCCTGTCCCTTCGTTTTGACAGGAAAAGCTTCTGTTCTCCCCCTGCAAACCTGATCAATATTTCTTTCTCAGGAGGACGAACGTGATCTTTCTGTCCTGCCCTCCGCTCTTTGGTCAACAGGACCTTCTGATGTAGGTTTATTAACCTCTATTCCACCAGTTCAAATTATCCCTAAATCAGATTACAGACCCATTGTTAAGCAATACCCATTGAAATCTGAAGCAGAAGCGGGTATCGCTCCTGTTATTGAAAAACTCTTGAACACTGGCATAATCCGATACTGTAATGACTCACCGTGCAATTCGCCCATTTTTCCAGTTCAAAAAGCTAATGGCAAAGACTGGAGAATGGTACAGGATCTTAGAGCAGTTAACAGTTCTATACAACCTCTAGCACCTAATGTCCCCGACCCTCACACTTTACTGAACTCTATTATCCCAGGAGCTAAGTTCTTTACTGTGATTGATCTCAGTAATGCTTTCTTTTCTGTCCCAATCCATCCTGACTCACAGTATTGGTTTGCGTTCACTTACAGGGGTAGAAAATATACATACACCCGACTTCCTCAAGGCTATACTGATAGTCCAACCTTGTTCACTTTAGCCATTAACTCTTGTTTGGCTAATTTCTCTTTTCCACATGGAAGTCAACTTTTGGTATATGTGGATGACTTGCTTGTAGTTTCTGAGTCAGAACAGTTTTGTAAAGCAGATTCTTTGGCACTTCTCCATTACTTATATAATACAGGAAACAAAGTCAGTAAGGAGAAGGTACAATGGGTAAAAAATACTGTTCATTATCTTGGCCATACCATCTCTCCAGATGGTAAACAGATACAGGAATGCAGAAAGGAAGTGATCAGGAATGCACCTAAACCAATTACCAAAAAGCAAATGATGAGTTTTTTGGGTTTGTGCAATTACTGCAGATCATGGATTCTAGGGTATGCAGAACTTACACAACCCCTTCTAGACACCATCCATGGCATACCCATAGCCCTGACTGATAACATTGTATGGACTCCAGAAGCAGAGCAGGCTTTCACAAATTTGAAGTCTGCCCTCATTCAAACCACAACACTGGTATTACCAGATTACTCCAAACCTTTTGTTCAAACAGTAGATTCCAGAAATGGCTTTATGACATCTGTCTTAATGCAGAAACACGGGGAAAGATTGAGACCCCTTGCATTTTATTCTAAACGCCTTGATTTTGTGGCTCAATCACTTTCTCCCTGTGTTCAAGCTGTTTGTGCTGCGGCTATAGCAGTGGAACAGTCAGCAGATGTTGTTCTTTTTCACCCTTTAACACTTCTTGTTCCACATGCAGTTGATGTTCTTCTCCTGCAAAGCAAAATGAATTTGTTGTCTCCAGCTAGACACCTGTCTTATACAGCTATCTTACTTTCGCATCCTCACCTGGAAATCAAAAGATGTACTGTTTTAAACCCTGCCACCCTTTTACCACTTCTTGAGGATGGTACCCCACATAACTGTTTGGAGACTACTGATGCTTTGCAACTTCCCCGTCCTGATCTTAAAGATGTTCCATTAGGTACAGGCCTTACTTGGTTTGTTGATGGTTCTTGTTCCAAAAATACTAAAGGTGAATCTCAGACGGGTTATGCAGTTGTTGCTTTACCAGATGACATTATTGAAGCTTCCAGCTTGCCGCGCACACACTCAGCACAAGCTGCTGAACTTATTGCCCTGACTAGAGCTTGCACTATGGCTGAGGGTAAATACCTTACCGTTCACACAGATAGTCAGTATGCATTTTCAACAGTTCATTTCTTTGCCAAACAATGGGAAAGACGAGGTATGATTACCTCTACTGGAAAACCTGTTACTCATGCATCCCTGTTGAAAGATTTACTTTCTGCAGTGCAGCTTCCTTTGTCGCTTGCAATTTGCAAATGTCCGGCACATACAAAAGGTGCTGATGATGTTTCGGTCGGAAATAGGTTTGCTGACGCCATTGCTAAACAAGCTGCGGCTGGACATTTTGATAGTACCTCTTTCCTGTCTTCCCAACCATTAATTGACTCAGTTGTTCTCTCTGACATGCAACACCAAGCCCCTGTATCAGAGCAAAAACTCTGGATAACTAAGGGTGCAACTTTGAACTTGGATGGTCTCTATCATGTCGCTAATAAACCTGTTTTGCCCAGGTCCCTTTTCAAAGCAGCGGCTGTTGTGACCCATGGTCCCTGCCATGTGTCAACAGGGGGGATGATATCATTAATTCGAAAATATTTTACAACTTATGGTCTAGAAAAGTACTTAAAGGGTTTCTGTAAATCATGCCCCACCTGTATAAAACATAATCCACAGGGATATGTGCGTCCCAAAAGAGGAGCTTTCCCTAAACCCTCCTACCCTTTTCAAACAATGCACATGGATTTTATTGAATTAACACAAAGTGGACCATACAAATATTGCTTGGTTATGGTTGATGCATTTTCCAAATGGGTAGAAATTGTTCCATCAAAGCATAATGATGCACTAACAGTAGCTAAAGCTATTTGCAAAACTATTATCCCACAACATGGCATTCCAGAAACAATCTACAGTGACAATGGACCACATTTTGTGAACCAAATCATCAGTCAGATGGCTCAACATTTAGGCATAACTTTGAAGAACCATTGTGCCTATCACCCCCAAAGTGCAGGCTTGGTTGAAAGAACAAATGGAACTATAAAGAGCAGATTAAGAAAATGTATGGAAGAAACAGGAAGACCATGGCCTGAATGTTTGGATTTAGTAAAATTGTATATGAGAATAACTTCCAACATAGATGGGTTAACACCTTTTGAAATCATTCATGGCAGATCTTACAGATTGCCTCTTTTTGGAAAAGATTTGGACAAAGCTGATGAAGAACAGACATTGGCTGATTACATGATAAAAATGTTAAACGACAAAGAACTGTTAAAAGCAAATTTACTGCCGTCTGATTCTCTTCCTTCACAGGAGGATCCACAAATCAAACCAGGAGACTGGGTCTACATAAAGGTTATCAAAAGAAAGAACTGGGCCAGTCCTCGATGGGAAGGACCCTACCAGGTTCTGTTGATGACACCAACAGCTGTTAAGATCGCAGAAAGACCTTCCTGGATTCACCTGAGCCACTGTAAGCTGCAGAGAGTGCTGGAGCCTTAAGGGTGAGATCAAAGTCCAAAGTCTGATTACAAAGGGGTTACACTGTATAGAGGTGTTTCGTCTCAACTTCAGTGAAGAAAGGACTCTCACCCCTTAGAACAGGTGCCTCCAGTGTCCCTGTAACCTAGCAACAATGGGAGCCTTCATTGGGTGGGTTCTCTGTTGTGCTGTGGTCTCTGTGTGCTACACTCTACAACTCCACCATGATGACTTCACTACTTGGTTGCAAAACCTAGATGAACACCAGGATGGCGGTGGTAACCTGTGGGTAGCCTACCTACATTACCTAGCACAAAATTCCACCGGAGAGGCAGGGTGCTACGTTTGTTCCAGACTTCCACTTAGCTCACACCAGCCTACTCTGACCTATGAACCAATGACAGCAGAGGAAGCGGAGTGTTTCCAGAGTCGATCTTTAGGGGGTAAGAACACTGCCCTCAGATACTCATCTACTAATCCCTCTGATATTGTTGAAGTTCACTCCGCCCAGTGTGACAGATTTCCTGCAGTCCTGAAGTGGGAGGGAAACACAGCTCCCCGTACTTTTTGGACTGAACGCCGACCCGATATGAAACATCCTTGCTGCTGGACTCAAGGATCGGTTGTTAGCGGTACAAAACTCGGTAACACCTCCTCCTGCAGCAACACCTTCCTGATGTCACGTATCGGTCCGAGTAATATCGCCGTGCCTCGATTCTCGACTCCTGGAGCAATGTGGCTCTGTGGTCATAAACTATATGACTTTCTACCAGGAGAATTTCAGGGTCGCTGTGCACCTGTGTGGGTGTCAGACGGAACCACTATCATCAGTCGTCGACCAGCTTCATCATCATCGGGTAAACGGAAACGTGAAGTATTGAACTTTAAGCCTCATGACTCAGTCTGGGGGACTGACGTTCCTCCAGAACACAAACACTGGACTGATGGACAAAAGGTTACTCTTGCTTTGTTTCCGTGGATAGGTGTGGCAAAGAACATTCTGCGTTTGGAAACGCTCTCTTACAGATTTCATGCATTTGTGAACATCACAATGGACATTGTTAAAGGACAACAGAAGGAATTGGCAGCCATTAGGACAATGGTACTGCAAAACAGAATGGTATTAGATATGCTAACAGCCTCTCAAGGTGGAGTTTGTACATTAATTGGTAAAACTTGTTGTATTTACATACCTGGTGACAATGATACGCATATTAATGAAGCCTTACAGTCTTTGAAAAACTTCCAACAGGCAGTCAAAGCTGATGAAGTTGATAATAGTCAATCCTGGTTGAGTTGGTTCACCACTGGGTCGTGGTGGCAAATGTTGCTCAAGATTTTTGCTTCTTTTCTGTTAATTTTTGTTCTCTTTTTGATTTTTATGACTTGTATTTTGCCATGTACGAAGGCTCTTATCCACAAGGCTGTGGTGGGACTTCTGCTTCAGGCCCATGTTGTGAATTTGAATCTTGTCCAGAAACTTGAACAAAACACATTGCTGTAATTCTTTATGATGCATTTCACTTAAAGTTTTGTACAGCAAAATCAGTGTGATGCTGATGCTTGATTTGCAGTTTTGTTGTTTCCTCAGGTTCTGTTTGTAGTTTTTCTTAGTTTTATGTTTTGTTTTCCGTTTTGTCCCTTACGGGTTCTTCTGGTCTTCATTTACTGGATTGTGTATTTAGGACATAAAATGTTGAACAGGGGGGAATGTTGGGTAAAATTACTCATTTTAACTAATCATTGTTTCATCATTTTATTTGAGTGTTTTATCTACATGTGTTCAGTTACCTTTGACCAGTCATGCTTTAAGGTTCTTTCTGTATCTATAATGTAATTTCCTACTCAAGGGGTCCATCTGTTCTGTTATCTCAGCATTGTTCTACTGAAGAAGGTCATCATAATAAAAGCCATTTCCAAGCAGAGTTGAGCAGAGCTCACCAATCTTTGATCCCGAGCGGGTTAGAGGTTGTGGATCTCTCCCTTTGCAAAGGAAGTCATAAAACCCTCATTTGTCTTGTGTCTAGTTCTATACAGGTCTTGAACTAACTTTAAAAAACCCCAACAGGATTGTTGTGTGTTTTACGTCTGTTAGTTCGGTGAATAGTCTTGCCCACGTCAGTCTTGTTTAAATTTAAATAAATCTTCACCAGGCCACATTGCCATCTGCATTTTGGCTCCCCGCCTTCATCAATCATGACAGTAAAAGAGAATTCAACCCCCATTTATTAAAAATATATCATTAAAAGTGTTTTACTTAATTGGAAACCACTTTACAATAAGACTCCCCCAATAGATGGCTAATAAATAGATGGTTTTTATGTCTAAGCACTTTATAAATCATTAATAACTGTTTATTATGCATTAATTTGGTGAGAGAAGGAGACGAAATCTACCAGTTTCTTGCAAATATATTCTACCTGGAGCTGTTATACTAAACATTTCAGACTACCTTGTAAGCACAATAAGCATTTGTAAACTTACTTTTTTACAGATGTAAAAACTTTAAAAACATTTTGAAAGAAAGTTGAGATGTGGAAACCAAATTAGAATTATCCATCAATCATATTAATGCAAAGCTCTTAAAGATGGTAATCTAGGAGATTTATGTTTGTTGCATTCATCCTGAGCCGATCAGCTGTTCGATCAACCAACCAAACAGCAAATATCACCTTATTATTATACAAGTGCTGCTTTACTATGGACAAAATGACAACATTGAATAATATGTGAAATAACGACAACAATAACAACAAATAAGCAGCTGCAAGTTGTAAAATGTAGAAGATTTTTATTTTATATCTCCATGTTTCGTATTTTAGTTTTACACAAGGAAGCCGTGGCATTTTGCCGTTAAAACTCCGTTATTAAACCAGCCTGTGACAAGTTATGACATCCCACAGTCGAGGAAACGCTCCAGCGTTCTGTCACCTGCAAAACTCCTCTGGAAACTCATTAGTCACTGCTTGATGAATGAATCACAAGGAAAACAAGCTTCAAAGCAAAGACTGACGGCAAGTTTTAACAAAGAGCAACTCGATTCCTGCGTAAAGCTCAACTCAAACAAAACTGGGAGTGCAGATTCATTCAAACTGTGCTTACATTCCCAGTGTTTCAAGGGTGAAATTTTGTTATGTTTATTTAGGGATATCATGATAAATTGTCTCCGTAATCAATAGTTTTAGTCAGAGGCTTCTTCAAGTTAGTTGTAACACAGACTGCTGCAGGAGACCTTTCCTGCCCACTGCCATCGCCATCTTTTGTTACAACTTTTAATTTCCTTTTGGGATCAATTAAGTATTTTTTTATTTAATTTGAATTTAATTATTGTGGTAAACAATAATATTGCTGTTTTAAGACAAATTTCAAGTAATATATTAATAGTAGCCTCACTATCAATATAGACCAATAAACTTTAATTTGGTGAAAACATTTAACACTGAAACTAGAAGATATTTTAAATATTCAGAAAAAAACTGCAATAACCAAAAATAACAGAAAAAAACACACACACACAACTGAAACTATTAATATAATAGTTCATGATGTCTCCGTAAACAAATTCCTCCTAAAAAAATATCAATAACCAGAATGGAAGTCATCGAGTTAATTTAACTCATCATGAGATTAATTGATTCATTGCAACAGATTTATCCATAATACCAACTTTTCTTGGGTATTTTAACTCATTACAGTTTAACAACTTCTATTTTAAGAGAAACTAAACTTCAACTTCGTCTTTTTTCACAGTTATTGACTGAATATTTTCAATCTTTCTCTTTATTTCAGTCTGTGACACTATAGCATTCAAACCCTTGATGACCGAGATAAGATTGCAGGTTGTAGAAACAAGTTCTGACTCAGCTGACCCGACTGAATTTGGTGCCAGCCTGTTTGTGTGCTCGGAGACGGAGCAGCAGAGGAAACCGCCTCCTCACACTCCAGTATTTTTAGGCGATGCCTTTAAACAACCAATGTTGCAGATTTAATACAAAACCATCTCAGTTCAAGCAAAACGGATCCATGTGTTGCACAAAGTCAGAATTCAGGTCCAAAAAAAACCTACAATGCAGTAAATGAGGGAAGCTGCACCTTCTTCCACGAATCTGCGTGCCCAAACATGCGTCGCTGCATGCTGCTATAACGGCCTTGATCCCAAGCCAAGAGCTCCTCTCAGTCCTTCACATCCGACCTACATAAGTACAGGCAGCACCAACAGACACACACATCATGCATGTATGTCGCAATGTGTCACCCAAACTGCTAATCTGAGACATTCATGGCAGAAAGCCTTGTTAGCTAGCCCAGCTTGCATTGTGTTTCTCACTCACAGTCAGATACTGACAGCAGCGCCAGACAGAACTCGAGTAAAGACATTCTGTCCTCCAGGAACTGACGAGGAAAGAACAACTCTGCACCGGATCCCTCCAGACTTTAAGATACTGCTGGTAGTTTATAAATCACTGAGCGGCTCTGCAACACAACACATTAAAGATCTACTGCTGTTGCATCAACCGTCCAGAACCTCTCAGGTCTTCTGGTTCTGCTCTGCATCCCCAGAACCAGAACCAAACATGGAGAAGCAGCATTCAGCTTCCAGAAACAAACTTCTTTAAAAACCCACCTGTTCAGAGTTGCTTTTGAAACATAATCAATGAAACTTTAAAACAACAAGCTGATGTGTAACAACAGCAAAATGCAATGTTTCATTTAATGATTTTGTATTTTTGTGCTGTAAAGCACTTTGAAATGTCTCATTGCTGAAATGTGCTACACAAATAAAATGTGATTGACTGAACACTTTTTCTAACCATCTATACCACATGTGTCAAACTCTAGGTCCGTGGGCCAAATCTGGCCCGCAGTAGCTTCTTATGTGGCCCTCTAGACTACATGAAAAAGTTCCTCCAGTTTTTCACAAATAAGCAAAATTCACACAAAATCTATATTTGTTCTGATTCTACTGCAATTTTTTCTCAAAATGAAACAAAAACATTGGGTTTAAGTGAGTGCTGCCTCAAGTAAAACGTGGCCAAGTTATAATCTGTGATTGATGCAGCAAGTCATAAAAAGTCACTTTTAATATCATACAGTAGCATAATTATTTTTTTTTACTTTTCTAAATTAGCTCCATAAAATCTGTAACTTTGAAAGCAGAAATTACAAAAAACATTCACGAAATCCTGCAGAGACTGATCAGTGTGGAAAGATGTTCAATATTATTTAATTTTACGAAACACTTCTTGAATCCAGAAACAAGCTATTCTAATATATTTTAACAGTTCAATGGTGTTACGACTGACGGCGTACAGTTGATTATAAATGATGAGTCGGCAGGTGCCCATCCCTGATTGATTGATTGATTCCAAGAAGACGACGGAGATGTCCCATTGGCTGCTTTTCGGAGGGGACGGACATAAAAGATGCTGACGCGGACTTCCTGTGTTCCATCCTCGACTCATCTCCACCGGCCACACCCTTTTCCTTTGTTTATCTGTGTTAGAGTTCTGTAGTGTAAGAGTGAGTTGCCGTTTATGTTTCCTTAGTTTTCTCATGTTTTTCTTAGGTTAGGAAGGTAAGTTTTTTTGTACTTTGGTTTATTTACTTTTGATTAGGTAAGCTTCTGTTACTATTTAGATAGGTTCTTTTTGTTTGTTGTTTTCGGCGATAGCTCACTCTGAAGCCAAGTACTCCATTTGTAACATCTTGATCAAAAAAAATATATCTTTTTAAAAATAAATCATTATCAACTATTCAATTTTGTGTGTCGGATGTTGAGATCGGAGGAGGATGGATCCTTCATGTTGCGACCTGGCCCCCCTAGACTGGTCGTAACAATGGGTTTTATCAATATATTCTGGCGTAACCGGCCCTTTAAGAACGCTTAGATTTTTTAGTTTGACACCTCTGGTCTATACAAATGTCAGAGGTCAGCGAAGGACTGAAAAGTTACACACCGAGATCCTAAAGCAGTTCTCTGATTTTCCCAGCATGCAAGGGGTGGAAAAATGCTTTCGAAGCCATCAGAGAGATGTATAATATGTGGTGTGATTAAAGGTGCAGTATTATGTGTTTTCCAGGCACTTGGTGCCATTTTATAGCACAATCAAGTGACTGTGTTACTGTCAGTTCTGCTCAGATAAATCTGCCCAAATTTCCTTAAAATTGGGAGATCTGTGATCGGCCGATATTTTGCTTTTTTCCCCCAAAATAGTTATATTAGAATTTTTCTGTTACACAAAAACATAAAAAACAACAAGAAAATAATAATTTGCTATCCCAAAAACCCAAACTTCATTCTGCCTGCACAAAAAATAAATAAAATGTTTACATGTCACAGTGTTTGAGAACATGTCCGATATCTAAAGTCTTCCCTTTCGCTATACAAGTCAGTTTTTCCACTGCCAGGTTGTTGCTCCATAGTTTCATCTATTCATTTATCTTTGGTCTTTCTGATAGGTCGATGCTTACATGTAAATCTGATCTGATCTGATCTACCTCTGCAAAAGTCTAAAAATCAACCACTTTTGCTCTGCAGAGAGAAATTTTACACCAGGTCATGTCTGCATGTTTCAGTTAGCAACAGCCACCCCCCTACTGCCAACTCAGCAACTTTCTACACATATTCAGCAACATGTTAGAGGAAACAAATTGAATCGGTTAAATTGTAATCGGCAGGTCAGGCTTTTTAAAAATCAGTAATTGGCCAGAAAACTGGAATCAGTGCACCCTTACTATCAAATATTACTTAAAAGAAATTTGAGTTTGAAATTGGGTCTCTGTCTCTTTAAAAAAAAAAACCTGCTCCTTCTGAAACTCTCTTCAGGAAGTAATCTCAACATGGCTCCTCTATTAACCCTTTAAGAACATTTTCACCAGTGTCTCCCCAAGAGGTAGCTCCTATAATGAGCTCAGCAGCAGAGTAGTTCCACCTGGTGTTTGCCAATTGCTGCTGGCTAGTCTGAAGGAGCTCCCACTGCTGCGTGAGGAAACTCAGAAGTTTGGAAACTGTAGATCCGAGGAGGAGCTGCGCCTTGAAGGCGGAGCCAAGTCCACTCAGGCATTTTGAACGGCTTGATGGTTGTCATGGAAACTAGAGGATTTTTTCAAACATGCATGAAAGAATCAAAGCAAGACCCCAAGTGTTGCTCTGAAAGCTCAAAAAGTCGATTGTACATAATACTACCCCTTTAATAGAAAATAAATGTCCTGTGTAGTCTGTAGATGAGGTAAAAGTGAAACAGACTGGAATAAACACAATGCAAGCGGACGGTGAAGTTACCAAGTGCAAGCTGCCATTTTATTTGCGATTAGTAAAATGAAGTGTGTGTTATGATGCTGCAGATTGCTGAGTGCTGCTCTACTGATTTCAGATCCATTAACTTAAATAGCAAAGTCACTTTGGATAAATTAATAAAACATTCGCGTGTTATACACAATGAATGTTTCCTTTCCTAAAGGTCCAACCAATAAAAATATCTAAATTATTTCTAGGACGGACACCGACACAATAAGTGTACCATTTCTCTCTGAACGCGGTTGCCCTTCAAGTCTTTTTAGATTGTAGATATTTTTCTGACAGAATGTTTCAGGTCAAAACAGGTTCAGGGCTTTAAACAACAACCACATGACCACCTCTGTAAAAACAGGTTCAACCACAAAAAACATCCAGTTTCTGACCAAACCCAAAGCCCTGCTGGGAACAATGAACAGCTAACATCACACAAAAGTTAACTACTTTCTTTGAAATATGATTCCAAAAGGAAAACTTTTATTTTTAAACACAGAGCGATTTGGATGAGTCACAAAAGGTCACTAGTAAAGTTTCTGAGAAAGTCTGAATATTACATGAGGTCAAATAAATAAATGTTCATAAAGAGATGTGTGACAGCACATTGGCAGAAAGTTAAGTGGAAGGATAAAGTGTGATACAAAGTTATTGCTTTTAGAGCAATAATTAGTCAATTCAAGGCATGGATGTTGTTCTCTACATGTTGTGATCAACGTAAAAGTCCCAACGTGGGAAGACAAGTTGAGGTCGAACACCAATGTTACCCTCTGATCCCTGAGGGAGGTAAACCAGTGACCTCTGTGAACGCCACAGGAAATATTGGATTGCTGAATGAGTGTGAGGTAGTAATTTGATGCAAAGCGAACACAGCGGCTGCAACACAGAGGAAAACAGCTGCATGATCAGAGCGACGTATTGCTCAACAATCTGATTCTTACAGCAGGGTGACGATGTTGCACAACGACTGACTGTTTTTAAACTGCGCTGAATGCATTTGGACAGCATGCATGCGGAACATAAAGTTTAACCCCATGTGGAGCATAACCTCAGGGGAAAATCTTCCTCTCGTTTTATTTATTTTGAACATGATAGTATAAAATCATGCACAAGAACAAGGAATGCAAAAGACACGTATGCAATATATATGTTTAAGCCCCGCCCTTTTGGATCCGCCATCCCAGCGACGTGAGCTGAAGAACACTGGAGATTACAGCAAATCAGCCTGAATAATGAGGAGTGGGCATAAATCATTTATCATGATAAACTTTCATCTTTATCACAATAGTGCCACAAAATATTGTGATAAAACTTTAAGCCCACACGTGGAAGGATGTGGTGATTTGTGGCTTCGGTGTTTACTGTAAATCTGTGATCAGAAAGACACGCGTGCCTGACTTTAGATAATCTGCCAGTTTGACATGCCTGACTCAAACGAAGGGTTCGTTGTGTTGAAGCAGGAGCGTATGTAAACTTCTGACTTTTCAGGAAAGGAACCGTTGTTACAGTTTACCATAAAATTTCTTTACGCTTCCCTGTGCTGACAGGATTTACGGAGATGTTGATTATTTTTCCAGGCAGGACTTGGCACCTGCTTGTATTGATAAAGGTACTAATATCTACTTTAATGACCTTAGTATCACTGTGAAACATTGGCAGGAAATTGGCATAAACAAAGCCCGATAGAGATGTTGTAAAAGAGGAAGTTGACACACCAAACACAAAAAGGTTGAAGGCTGTTAAAGGACTGTTAATATTATTTGTTTTAAAGGCACAATGTGCCACTTTACAGCACAATCAAGTTAAAGTTTGTTTTTTAAATGGGGCAATATGCAATAATGAACAATTACATTTAAATATGTGAGATTATAGCCAGGTGCCTAATTTCAATCTAGTCTAGTCCCACTGGTAAAATTCTAATGAACATTTAAATTGGAACCGGAAGACATTTTAAATATCCAAAATAAATTAACAAAACAGCAGAAACAACAAATAAAATGGATACTTAAGTCTCTGTAAGCAAAACTGTCCTTCAAAATAAAAGCATGTTGAGACCAAAGCACCAAATTGAAGACTTTTGCCATCCATTTTTTGTAGAAAGTGAGAAACGATAAATCATGCAAATTGAAATGATTGAGTTTAATTTCTTCTGTGATTAACTGACTTATTTGTGAAGACAGGCCTGCTGACTTCACACTTTGACACCTTGAAATTGAGTCTCTGTCTCTTTAAGAAGCTTTCCAACACTCACAACAATGCTTCTCATTATGCCGTTTACAACGTTGGACTGGGAAGTAGATCCAGTGATGAGCTCAGCAGATGTGCAGGTCCACCAGGTGTTTAACTGCTGCTGCTGCTAGTCTGAAGGAGCAGAGTGGGTTCACCACGCTGAGGTTTCTGGATGCTTATTTTCATTTGTCCACAGCAGCTGGATTTCCACTAGCTGTGTAGCATGATCATCAAAATAATCAATAAACACTTGAAGTCATCACATCAGTCTTATTTAGCTAATCTGAGTTTTACCTTCTGAACTGAATTACTGGGGTAAATAATTGACTGCACTGTGGAAAAATCTTAAGGATTTTGCCTTATTTCACAGTTTTCTGCTCCATTTTCTGGTAATTACCAGATTGTTGACAGACTGGTAATTACCCTGGTATAAAATGCAATATTGCGTGATCACCACTGTGTATTTCCTGCCATTTAAAGCATCATGCTGTCTGTTGAAAATAAAAAGACCCGTTCACTGTGACAGGTGTGGGCCTGGGACACAGTATGTAAACTAAAGTTAAACAGACAAAATTTGTATGTGGACACAGTGAAACTTTTATTTTTTATAACTACTTCCAACACCTGCAGAATATCAGTGGATGTGGCAAAATGTTGCAGCTTGATGCACGGATGTAAAGCAGATGTACTCTATGTTAAAGTGGAGGTAGAAGTAGCTTACTAAAACTAAAAGATTCAGCCTGATCAACACTTTGATCAAAACAACGGCTACAGAAACATTTGCAAACAATAACAAGCCAGTTATGGTAATTTTGCAAAGCATAAATCAATAGTGAACTTAAAGTTTCTCAGAGAAAAATAAAAACAGAAATGCTTTAAGAGTATATTGTGTCTGACATGACAAAAAAAAATAACTCCAGTAAAAACAAATGCTTCAGTTCTTCACAGCTCTGAAGCGAATGTTTGTACTACTTTAACTAAAAAGCACAAACAAAAGCAAAGGCATTGTTCTACACCAGTAGGAGGTGACAACTTTCAGCTCTGCCAGAAGATTATAACACTAGAAAGATAAAGTCTCTGTCCTTCACTTAAACCAGACCAGCCAAAATGTTTGGCTTGTTGTACAACTTCATTATGAATAAAACAAACATATTATGATGTTAATGTTCCCAAACTTGGACATCTGTTGGTCAAACTCAACAGATCTGAAAACGCTAAACACAATAAACCGTAACTTTATGTCTAAAATGTCACTCAATGAGGAAGAAGCCACATTTTCCCAAGCAAAATTCAAATTACAGTTTGAAAATGCAAATGTCAGCTGATTAAACTGAATTTAACAAATACCAAAGCATGGTGTTTCTCATGCTACGAAGCCTGAGAAACACCAACCCAACTGTGAAGTACGGTGGTGGCAGCATCATGCTGATGACATGTTTTACAGCAGTGGAAAGCTGCAGCAATTCACAAAATACCATAGAACATGAAAAAAGAAAATAATGCAGGAACATTGAAGCAAGATCTCAAAAAGTTAGGTAGAAGGTCAAAGCCTAGGCGTTAATGGACACTAATAATAAGCATATCACCACATTATTTGTAAATTAGCAAAAGATTAGCATAAAATGTATGATCGAAGAGGCCACCACAAAGTCTTGACCTCAAGCCCATAAAAAATAGCAGCAGAGATGGAACGTGAGTTATCAACTTAGTCTACTAACGTCATTCAGCTGCACTAGTTTGACAGAAACTGGGCCAAAGTTTCTGCAAGTTATTGAGAGGAAATTGTGGAAGAATTATGTCAAGTCAATCAATACAAAAGGCAGTTTTACTGTTAAAAACCAGCCCTTTATTCGATACTTTGCTTCATATAGAGTTTCTGTATTCTCTGCCATTGAGAAATTATTTTTTACTTGAAGTTTTTAATTTTACAAAATCACCAATGTTTGTCCGTGACGTATATAATGCGATAGTATAACACTATAAAGCTTCCTGGAAACTGCCCGCACTGTAAACAACCATCCTCCACTGCGAAGAGAGAAGTGAAGAGTTGAAAAAGATGGAGTTTAATCTTAAATATTTGGACTGAACGGCTTTGTTTTCTTCCTCCGCTGCCACCGCTAAAACTACAGACTATAAATCTAAAAATCAACATTATTGTTCACAACTTCTTCTGCTCACTGATTGGCCTGGTTGAAATTATATCAAATGAATCCAAGTCAATGAGAGGAATCCCAGACGGAGCGGAGAAGGGAGATGAGAATCGAGTGAAATTACAAAGAATGGCAAAGGCTGGGCTAAAACACTAAGAAATGGTATGAAAACTAATAAATACACTAATAATTTTGATAGCGTGCACTGAAATAAAGCTTCAAAGAGTCAGGCAGTGAAGAAAAGATGTCTTCAGGTTTCAAATGTACGCTATAAATTCACTTGCACAAATAGAGATGAGACAACATAAAAAAATCCCCACTTATTTTCATTCTATTCTAAATATCAAAATAAATTAACTCAGTTGCAAAAGGTACAAAGTTTCAACATGTTTGTATCCAGTCCTGATGCAGAAGTTGTTTTTCGTGAAGCCGTGCTCTAATTCATAAAAACTTTCACGGTCCGAACTGCTACAGGTCTGTTTGTGGTTAAGTGAAACTAAAAGCTAAAACTTTAAGATGTTTACTGCAGCTCTTATCACGGATAATCTGAAACCAAAGGTTTGTCTTTGCCAAGTAATTTCAAGGTTTGCAACAGGCTGTTGCATTGTGCTTTTCTCAGCCTGAGCGGTTTTCTTTTAGTTAATCAACATTTAGTCTTAGAGGAAGTCATCTCACATAGTTAGTTTTTGTGATGGCTGCACACAAGTCCATCAGTGGTTGTGGTGAGATGCACACAAGGGAAGGTCTTTCCTGATTGATATCGCCATAAGACTACGCCCTGAACTACCAGAGAGCCTCAGCTTCACACCAAAAACGCAGTTTTCCTCTAACATTCATGGCAGTTATCACACCAGAAGCTCAAGTTCTGATTCTTCTTCTTCTTTTTGACATCTGCCTTGGTGTTGAGCTGCATTCTTACAAAACATATGCATGAATCTGCAAAGATCTGAGAGGCTGCAGCATCACTTGTCACCTTCATACTGACAATGCAGTTTCCATAACACCTTTTTCTGCTCTGTGTCTTTGGACAAATGCGCAAGAAAGAAACTGACCTCAGAAAAACAACGTTTACCTAAGTATCTGTCACTTTCATCCGTTTTATCAGCACTAATATTTATATTTTAATTGTTATGATCTTTTGAAGCAGTTTCGATTTTTATGGCTGTTATTACTTAAAATACTACATTAACATACAACACAACTACCACAGTAATGCCGCAGCACAAACAGCAGCCATCGTTTTGACAATACCACCCACTTTCAGCCACAAATGTTAATAAAACAAACAGATGCCACTGTGGGAGGAAAACGAAAGTACACATTTCCTCTGTGAACACTGAGATAAGAGTTTTATCTTTTTATACTTATATCTATACGTAGCAAACAAGTAAAACTGCACACAAATTAAACCTCACTAGAAATTGTTTTGTTTATTTAGTTAATGCTTTTAAAATGTACTGCTAAAACACAAAGAGGAACATCTGACATTCCCTTTTACAAACCTATAAGGAGGTATTGATTTGCACCTCTGACCACAAGAACCAAACCAATTGAGGTTTTTTTACCGGAAAGCTTTAAATATTTTCTCACCTGATAGTCCGGTAGATTCGGGTCAATTGGGAACCAAAATTGCAACATTTGTTACATTTTCAGCTGCTGTGGTTCGCTTTCACACTGCACTGTCAAACAATTCAAACCCTTTGAAAAACCTGTTTCCCTCCGCGCCTGTGGTGGCGCTGCACCGAGAACAACTGGTGAAACACGAAAACCTCCGAACAAGACCTTCCTTCTTCACAAAATGTGGAGTGGCGTCAAATTTTTGTGATTCTAGCATTTATTTCATGTCTTTTGCAAAAGACCATGAGTCATTTCTTCCACTAGTGCTAGACACAGGTTTGTTTAGGTTGCATTTACCCAGAATGCCCTGCGCTGTCATCCCATTAAGTAATATACCTAACCTGTTGGATGGCAGTTCACTGCCTGTGATTGCCACATTACGTATATTTTTATTGACTGTGATGTTTAAAAAGACTAGTGGGTGCATTATGATAAAGGAAAAGAAGAAAAAGAAAGTCAAGGAAAAGTGTTTCTATCACACAAATAGTGCCTCGATTACAGACCTGAAACCTCCGGACCCAGTAGGTTTCCAGCAAAAGTTGCAGCGGCCGATCTGGATAAGACGTGAACCGGCTTTGTGAAACTGAAAATCCAGCGCTAAGTCTGAAGTCACTTCAATAAACAATTAATCCAGCTAGCATTAGCAAACACCTAAAGACTTCTGACAGATTACTTCAAAGATCTGAACAAATAAAAGTCAGTTTCAAATTACAGAAAACGAGAGATTACGCTTGATGGACTCAGACCTGAACCTTCAGGGCCAAATAAAGGCGATTACAAAGTCAGCCTTCTATCACCTGATAAACATTTCTAGGATTAAATAATTAATGTCTCAACCAGCTAGGGGCTTTTTATCCCCTCATTTTACAGCTCATAATTTTAAGGAATTTTATGTTAGTTCACTGTAAAAAAAATTTAGTCATGTGTCACTCACTCATTTTGGTTCAATTAAAATAAAAAAAAAAGGCAAAAGTAAAAGACCAAAAAGGGACTCAAGATATGCTAATATGTCTTATAAAATCACAGAGAAACAGTTTATGTGATACTTCATCATTTATGATTATCTCCAGAATTAATTGAGATACTTAACTAGGAAGAGAAATAAATGAAAATTGTTTTAATAATACAGATTTTATATGGAAGCAGGAGGGGCTGAAATTTAAAAACAATCTAGAAAATATTTTTTCTTCAAACTCAGAAATTTCCAAAGTTTTTCTTTTTTTTAGAATATTTATGAGACAAATCTAAAAATTTCTAATGTCTGATGTTTTCCTCCAGCAAGTTTTATACTTTTAAACTCAGCAATTTCCTTTTATGTGTGCGTGGTGTGTTTGTTTTATTGTTTTGTTTTTTTATATTAAATTTCAGATTTCTCTTCTAAAATTTTAGCCTTTTCGAACTCAGAAATTTCCAAGATTTTCTCTAGAGGATTTCTGAGATTAATCTTGAAATATCTGAGCTTTTTATAGAAAATGTTCGACTTTAAAAATTCAGAAATTTCCCCCCAAAATGTTTTTATTTCTGAGATAATTCTCAAAGCTTCTGATTAAATTTTTTAAACAAATTTTTGACTCCACCTTGTACAAGATGGATTTCTGAACTGACCTGTAGATAAAAAATATATATACAAACAAATGTCCTGCAAACATCAATTCCCTTTTGTGACGTCATCCCACACCAGACAAGTGGGCGTGTCCAACTTGTTTTCAGGAAGGCACAGTCTGTTTTAATTCAACACATTGTAAGAAAATAGCAAAACAAGTAGAAGTTTTTACCATTACATCACATTGTAAAAGTGACACCCTACATTTAAGTCAAGTTTGACTGATTAACAAAGACCAGGCTGAGTAGGTGCTTTAAAAAAAACAACAAAACTGCTGTATAATTAGATGACTTCACAGTAATGAGCTGTTGAGGGGAATTACACTAAACAACAGCAGCTATTTTTACTCTGTTGCGACTCACCAGCTTGTACGCTGAAATACAACCATTCCAGGATCTACTAAGTCAAAGAAAACATTTATGTCCAACTTTAATTTGTGTCTCCATTCAGCTGAAAGTCTCAGTTTCAGTTAGCGTCGTGTGTCTGTAGTGTATGTAAACATAACCTCCTACAGCCATTGAGAACAGATGGAGGACTGTAAGGTGGGCAGCGCAGGAATATGACAGACATGGCGCCCAGAAGTAACTTTAAATGGGGCAGCAGATGGAAAACTCAAATGAATAACTGGACTTGTTTGGGTTTGGACGGGCGGGTAGAGCAACAAAGGGCTTGCCGAGGCATGCCGACAGCTAGTTTCAGAGCGGTGGGGTAACAACGGCAGTAAGAACCGAACATTACCACCTTTAGCTCGTTTTTACTTTAGGTAAAACAAAAGGTAGCACACAATGAACCTGGTTACTCAACACCGTCTACCCCAAAACAACATTAGCCGCTCTCATTTAAAAAACACCACGAGTTACCAGTCAGTTGCTAAATACACCAAACGTCTTTAAATGTTTTACTCACCTCCAAGCAAAAGTAGTTGGCTTTTTATTCATGAGCAGGTGGTAAATGTCCGAAAAACTACAGTTAGATTGTGACAAGTGGTGTGTCACAGACTTCCCTCTTTCTCTCCTCCGACATCCTTATTTTTTGAATGCAGCTTCAGAAAGCAGAGAGCTCCGAGGAGGAGGCGGAGCCATGTCTTATCTTCAGAGGGGGAGAGTCTCTGCCTGGGTCCGTTCCAACCACCTCCAACACCCCGGAGCTGCGTGTGGAAACTACCCGCCGCAGTTACTCCTACACAAATATGCACCGAGCTGCTGCCAGGCCAGGCTGTGTTCAGTTCCTTCGGCTGGGACGGACCACCAGAGGCGATTCCAGACCAAATTTACCAGGGGGCTACCCCATTTTTTTTGGGGGGTCATTACATATAGAAAAAAAGGAGTAAATTTCCCCCAAAAGAGTCAGAAATGTTTAGATTATTCTCAGAAATTTTCTAGAAAAATATCTAGGAAATTTCAGAGTTCGAAAAGTAAAAAAAAAAAATTAGGAAAAAAAAATCATAAGTTTTGGCATTAATTTAAAGAAAACATGCTGAGCTTAAAATGTTTAAAATTTTCTGGGGAGGAAAACAAAATCTGAAATTTTCTAGAAAAATATCTTCGAAATTTCAGTTTGAAAAGTCAAAAATTTGTTAGAAATAAAAATCAGTTTTGAGATTCATCTAAAAAAAATGTATTAGAAAAAAATCTTGGAAATTTCTGACTCTTTAAAATCAAACATTTGCTAGGAAAAAAAATAATTTTTCAAGATTAACCTCAGAAATCTTATGAAAAAATCTTGGAAATTTCTGAATTTGAAGTCAAAATATTTGTTAGAAATAAAAATCAAATGTTTTGAGGTTCATCTCAAAAATGTATTAGAAAAAAAATCTTGTAAATTTCTGAGTTTGAAAAGTCAAAAATATCACATTTTGAGACTAATTCAAGAGAGAAAAAAAACTAAACTTGCTAAGCTGAAAAAATTTGCTCAGGTGGGAGAAGGGGGGAATCAAACTTTGAGATTTGTATCAGAAGTTTTCTAGAAAAGTTTCCTTTTCTAGAAAAGAAAACCTTGGAAATTTCTGAGTTTGAATAGAACATTTTCTGGAGAAAAAAAAAAATCAGAAATTTTAGGCTATTTTCAGAAAAAAAAACTGGAAATATTTGTTAAATTTAGTAGAACAAAATCATTTAGAGGTTCGTCAAACATTTTCTAGAAAAAACAAGAACAAATTTACTAGATTGTACTATAAAATAGTACTATGTGACTGGAGACACATAATACTGCCCCTTTAAAAGGTGGCAATTAGTCAGAAAACTGCAATCAGACTCTAATCAGAAATATTGCAGATTAAAACATGCAAATTGTTACACCATTTTTATTGATTCAGTTCTAACAGTATTATAATCAGTGTAAATTAAACTTCATCCCAAAAAAAAAACTACAGTGTCAGGAAAAACAATACAATCGTTTCTTTCTTTTATTACATTCTTTGTCAAAATTACTACATTTTAGATTAGCACAAACTAATTTCATCCTCACAAAAATAAAAACCCATGAGATTAACGGTTTAGTCAGTCCATGACAATAGTCGTCGTTGAAATCACAGGTTTCACCACTTGTGAAAATACAGAAACTATTGTGCAAAAACACCCTTCTTCTGTTAGATAATGAAAATAACATTTCATTAGGCACATATTGATACACAAATCAGTTTTAAAAGTTACAGTGACGCTTTAGAGCAAGTTATCAATACAATCCTAAAATTGTACAAAAATACCCAAGTCTTACAGCTACTTTCCATTCAGTGCCAATCTGACTGCTGATTACAATTAATTTAATTCGATTTACTTTAATATAGTTAATTAGTCTGGTATTGGTAAAGTAAAACTTAGAAAAGTGAAAGTATTTTTTAAAGTTCTGAAATGTGTCCTGTTAAAAGCAACAGCTTTAAAAACGAAGCTACCCAGATGTGCAACTTTTTAATGCGCCAGCCCCACATGGTAGGGAGGGAATAATACTAATGCACAGACTCCACGCTGCGCACAGGAAGTGGATTCTGTCACCTTTTGCTGTTGCCAGGAGTCCAAAACGGTTTTCCTAAAAGATTGTTTTTGTACAGTATACTTTACCTGCCAATCAAAACAAAACTGTGATTTTCAAACACACAAGATCATTCATAATTTAAACAAAAATTCAAAAAGGGGAACTAAAACCACAATCCCAAAGTGCATAATTTAATCCCAGCAGCAAACTGTTCTCCTGTTATCTTCAGGTGAACCTGCTATTTGTGCATTAATCTTAACTTTTATTAACTGGAATGTTGGAGAGAAGCCAAAAAATTCAAGCTGATCAAAGTTCAAAGAGGAAAGGAGGAGAAGTTCAGAGTGGGAGAAAGGTTGGATCAACTCCTTCAGTCAGGTTTGACGATGCTTGTGACTCACTAGATTTTTGGGAGTATTTATATATACGCAGTGTGCAATATTTCTGATGAAAATCTGTTAAATGGAAAAAAAGCTTTCATATTTTCTGTCTCAAACACAATACTTTCATGAACTATTATAAAAATCATATCAGCAGAATTCAAATGAAAAACACTATACGACTGATACTCATGTACTCTTAATCGTTGTTTCTTCTTTGTTGGTTTTAAAAAATGATGAAAGACATTTTCGGTCTATTTCCCCGTCACCACCATGACGCTCCAGTTATCTGCCGTCTACCAGGAATTTAGTCGCGTTTGTTGAGTTAAACTGACATGGATGGAGAGCTAGAACTGCGGTAAACACCAGCAGAGAAATCCATCACAGGCCTGATTTAACGAGTTACTACAGAGGAGGTTTGTGCAGCTAAAGGTTCCCAGCTGTTGGTGGAGGTCCGTTTCATCAGCCTACAGTTTGGACCGCAGCGGCTTCAGGTACTTCTGGAAGGATTCATGGACCTGAAGGAAGGAGAGAAAAATCCACAAATATCAAAAACAAACATGGACGAAATCAGACAAACACATTTTTATTTCTATATTCTTCCTGCAATCTGAGTAATGAGATCAATGTTAAGAGTTTTCCCTGAATTCTGACAAGTCTGAATTCTTTTCTAAAAATTCTGTAAAAAGTAAGAATCCTGAGTAAAACAAAAGACAGAATTCTGAGAATTTTCAAAATTTTCTTAGAATTTTGAGAAAAAAAAAAAATCAGAATTCTGGGATTAAATCAAAATTACGACTTTTTTTACACCAGGGTTCAGGGAAAATTCTACGAGTTCTGACTTTAATCTCAGACGCCTTCGACATCCACAAATTCTGAGGACTTTTTTTTTCTCCTCAGAATTCCAAAAATATTCAGGTAATTCTCAAAATTTTCTAAGAATTCTGAGAAAATCGGTCAGAATTTTGGGATTAAATCAGAATTTGCAGAATTACGACTTTTTTACCCAGAATTCTGACTTCTTTTCCCCTCAGAATTAAAAGAAAATTCTGCAAATTCTGACTTTAATCTCAGAATTCTGACTTTTTCCCTTCTCAGAATTCAGAGAATATTCAGGCAATTCTCAGAAATGTCAAAGAATTCTGTTAAAAAAACTCCGAATTTTGATATTTTTCCCAACAATTCCGATCTCCTAATTCTGAGATTAAAGTCTACAGAGTGTGATGACTCTTCTCTTTTTTTTTTTTTTTTACCTCTGCGGCATTAAGAGGTGAGCGGCGAGCCCACTCGAACATGTTCTCGTAGACGTTTCCGTCGTACCGCCCCAGAACCGAATTCAGCTTCTTGTCGTGGACATCGAAGGCATCGACCAGCGCCACAGCGTTGGGTCGCAGCTGGGACAGAAGCTCTTTGATGCGAACTGAAATCTGCAGAACCTGGGGCACGCTCACCAGTCCAGCCTGCAAGACAGAAGAATGTTTACCAGAAACAGAATCAGCTTTATTAGCTAGGTTTGTGCGCAAAACCAAAAAATTGACTTTTCACTTTGCTCTCGATGTACAGACTTTTCAAATATGAAGATACAAAATTTGGAGGAAGATTAAAAAATATATATATTTTCCGTTTCTGTTTTTTTTTTCTTGCAAATATGTATATACACAGAATGTTTTAACAAGACAAGACATAGTTAAATTAGTGCAAATAGCGCTGCGTATAACCAAAATAATGTCTAAACATTTTGTGTCCAGGATGTGTGGGGTCTGCAGATATGCTAGCTACACCTTTCCTGACCTTAGGTCTGTAGAAATCTCACAGAACTGATTGTTTGTTACAGTCTTTACTAGCAGTGTCCAGATGCAACTCTTTACTTACAATACCATAGTGATATTGGCAGCGTTGAGCAACAATATCGATGCTATACGAAATCAGCACAAATTAAATGCACTTTTATTACTTATTTTGTAGTGTGGAATATTAGAAAAGGTTAACTATAGTCAACCAACTGTTGCCAATTTAGCAAAAGTGGAAATAATTAGCAACTTTTCAGACATCGGAGCTGGAGGGTCAGGCTTTTTAAGGATCTGTGATCGGTCAGAAAACTGGAATCGGTTCGCCGCTCCTGAACGTACCTGCAGGAAGTCTCCAGAGTTCTTTGTGATTCCATGCATGGCGTAGAGCAGAGCCAGCGTTGACAGCACAGAGTGTATTGCTGTGTCCCCAACGCCTTTTAGCTTGTCATTAAAGACTTTCACCACAACATAGTGACAGTGGGCCTAAAGAGAGACGATATCAGGGAAAAATAATCAATACCAGGGATCAATAAATGAAGTAGACACTGTAGGACAGAAAAATCAGACTCTAAAGGCAAATTAAATGAATTATAATCAGTCAATACAGGCTCCTCCCACCAAAAAATAAGAAAATAAAAAAAATTATAGCAAAATATCTGGTTAAAAATGTAAATAGAAGAATATGGAAAAGGTTATTTACATATTAAATTATGTTTGTAAAAGCATCTCATTGATGCGTTTTCAAATTAATTCACTATAATTTAATCAGTCAGGTTTATTTGTATAACAGATTTCAGCAACGAGGTAATACAAAGTGCTTTACTTCATAAAAACACAAAAATACAAAGTCATAAAGCATGGTCAGTATATGAAACATTACAGTTTGTCAAGTTCCATCGTTAAAAATCACCATTACACTTCAAAATGTTGGATAATGTTTGTTTCACTGATTATGTTTCAACAGCAACTCTAAACAGCTGGCTTTTAATCTGGACCTAAAGGAGCTCAGTGTTTCGGCTGTTTTTCAGTTTTTTGGAAGTTTGTTCCAGATTTTGGTGCATAGAAGCTGAATGCTGCTTCTCCTCGTTTGGTTCTGGTTCTGAGGATCCAGAGCAGAACCAGAACCAGAAGACCAGAGGGGTCTGGAAGATTGCTATGACAACAGCAGATCTTTAATGTGTTGTGGTGCTGAGCCGTTCAGTGATTCATAAACTAACAGCAGGATTTTAAAGTCTATTCTCTCAGTGTAGCGACTGTAGAACTGGGTGATGTGCTCCAACTTCCTGGTTTTAGTCAGAACTCCAGCAGCAGCGTTCTGGATCAGCTGCAGCTGGAGGATTGATTCTTTAGATTTCTTTAAACTACAAACTGGCAGACAGGAACTTACGTCCGAGGCTCTGACCAGGTCGATAGCGCTGTTGTTCCAGGCGTCCTCCTGTGACTTCCTGCGCTGCAGCTCCTGCTGGATGCTTTTCGCCGCCATCTCAACTAAACTACAAACACAAACCTTCATTAGTAAATGTGTCGTTCAAAAAGAAATACAGTTTTCTCCTAAATACGCTCCATCTGAACATGATTTAATCACAGTGTGTTTAGGAACAATTCAGAAGCTTGTTCGAAAACAGAGAGTAAACTGGAGACCAAGCTTAAAATCGAAAGCGTATGGGAGGATTTTGACGGTTTCCAAGACGATGACTGCCTGAACCGAATGGTTTGGATTCATGTGTAAAATGATCCAGACCTGATTCTCCATCCAATCTGTCTGAGCTTGAACTACTTCGCAAAGAAGAACAAACCAAACTTTCAGTTTCTAAATGCGAAATGATGGTAGAGAAACACCTGGAAAGCTGCAATTACAGTAAAAAGTTGGTTTTACAAACCGTTATTACCTCAGGAAGCTGAATACAAGACATGTAAAATACAGAAAACTATTAAAACTTTGCTTATTCAGCTTAATCTAATTTCTTTCTACAATTAATTGTGTTTGATGTACTTATATATGCCTTTTATTGCTTTATAGTTTTTATTTCCAGTTGACCTCGAGCGCTTTTAAAGTCGCCTTCAAATAAGATTGAATATTATTATTATTGCCAATCCTTTTTTTATCCACTTTATAACCAAGAACTACTTGAGTTGGTCGAATAAAATCCCAACAGAAAATGAAGCATCCAAGTTTGACCTTTGTGCCCACGCAGAGTTCTGACATGTTTTCAAAGGTCAAATTCAAGCAGTTATAAATTCTTTTTTGCACCATAAAAATACCTCGACACCATCAAATATTGCATTAATCAAAGTTTAAAACAGCTGTCATGATATGTCTGTCTGCATGTGAACAAATACGTAACAGAAATAAGCAGGATGAATGTGTTTAGTTGGGTTTTGCTGGTCTGATATCTGGGAGTGGAGCACCAGGTTTGGTCTCCCTCCGACAGGCTGACAGAGACTCTTTGTGCTCAGCACAGCTGATACTCGCAGCAAATGGATTTAGACATGACTAAAGTGAGCAGCATGCAGTGATGTAATCGGATATCATCTTACTCCGAGAAAACAATAGAGGCAGAACTACGGGTGCAACGGACTGAAGCGGATTAAACACCATCGTGTGGAAAAACGTTATTCCATTACAATTGACCAACTTGCTACTCATTGGGTGGAAATAAGGATCTATTGAGTGACGCATTATAATGAAATCCAGGTCAGATGTGCCTTTTGATGCATGCAGACAAAATAGTATTTTTCATCAATTAAAAAACAAATATTATATCCTAACAAACAGAGGTATTGAGCTACAAAATAATAACTAATTAGAGACGAGAAAAAAACAACAAAAATAAAATAAATCAAAATAAAGGAGGTACACATTAAAAAGGGTGAGGAAACAGAGCATAACAAAGAGGTAAAGTGAAATTGTTTAACATTTGTGGCTTAGGATTTATTTTTCTTTTAACCTTGGCAGTTATTTTCTGATTTGCATTATTATTTTCATTTTCTCTTATATTCATCGTTTTGATTCATCTAGGGTAGAGCAGAAGTGGAAAAGAAAAAATAAACAAACAAAATAAAAATTAAAAGTATATGCCAAAACAAAAAATAAATTATTTAACAATAATTATGTACTAAATTATGAATAATTTAAATAATTTAAATGTTAATAAAGAAATAATTTATTTATTAAATTATTAGTCTGAAAGTCTGAATTTGACTTTAATATCTGAAAGTAAGATTTCAGATAGTAAGTCAGAATTTGGAAAAAAAAATATATTTCCAGCTTTAATCTCAAAACATGCCAAAAAAGAATAATGAATTAAATAAAATTAAATAAATGACTTAATCTTTATTTTGGGATATGTTGTTATTTTTATTTTGTTTGAGTAATTAAATAATTAGATAAATAATTTATTCTTTCGGGATTTTACTAGTAGGTTTTCCCATTTCCTCTTTGAGGATAATAAAGGTTAAACTTTACTTTTGCTCAACTTTTTCAGTCAACAGGAAGTTGGCGCCCCCTGGTGTTGAGCATTAAAAGGAAATGTATGTTTCTGAATCTTTGCAGGGTAATTCTGCTCAGTGGAGGTTGTGACTTACGTGGCGGCTCTCTGCTGGTAGACCTCCACCAGGCTGCTCAGGTCATTGATGTCCACCAGGGGGCGCCTGGAGGCCACGGCCTGCGGCTGGACCCTCCGGTTCTGGGACTCGTTCAGGTATGACACGATGCCGCTCAGCTGCTGGCCCTTTTCCGCCTGCCGGTAGCTCTTCACCAGATATCTGCAACCATAAATATTGCAAATACTCACACAAGAATATTAAAGCTTGAAATTAAATTGAGGAGCTACTGAAGCGAGATTGTCTAAACAGAAAAGCCTTGGGCGAAAAATATTTATTGTGTTAACAGGAGCTTGGATGAGGTTGGAAAAGTATTATGACCACTGAACAAAAAATATTCTAAATTTAATCCATGAATTCTGAGAATAAAGTATAATTTCAAGTATTACAGTCAGAATTCTGAGAAAATTAACTTTACTTTTCAAATTCTGACTTTAATCTCAAAATTAATTTTTCCTGAATTTTAACTTTAATCTTAAGATTCTGATATTAAATTTAGAGCGCAGATTTTTTTAAAAGCAGAGATCCGAATTTTGAGATTGTCAATTTTTTTTTTGAAAAAGTCAAAAGTATGAAATTAAACTTAGAAGCAGTTTTTTTTCTCCAGAGATTAATGTTCAAATTTTGAGAAAAAATTTTAATTTTACTTTTTTTTCACAATTCTTATTAAACTTTAATTTCAAAATTCTGAAAAAAAGGCAGAATTAAGATTAAATTTTCTTCTGAATTTTAACTTTAATGTCAAAAATTTTGAAAAAAATCAAAATTATGAAATTATTCTCAGAAAGGTGATTTAAAAAAAATTCAGATCCATCCCTTTTCTGAACGCCCTTGTCCCTCAGTGGGATCGGGAGGTACTGGTGCCCATCTCCAGCTAACGTTCCGGGCGAGAGGCGGGGTCACCCTGAACAGGTCACCAGTCTGTCGCAGGGAAACACAGAGGCACACAACCATGCACACACACACTCTCACACCTAGGGGCAATTTGGAGAGACCAATTAACCGGACAGTCATGTTTTTGGACTGTGGGAGGAAACCAGAGTACCTGGAGAAAACCCATGCATGCACAGGGAGAACATGCAAACTCCATGCAGAAAGACCGGGGCTGGGAATTGAACCCAGAACCTTCTTGCTGCAAGGCAACAGCTCTACCAACTGCGCCAATGTACAGCCCAAAAATTCAGATTTTAAAGTTAAAATTTCAAGGAAAAAAAATGAAAAATGAATTCTCTTTAAAGTTAAACTTATGGAAAAGGTCAAAATTCTGTCCCTAAACTCAAAATGAAAGTCTGGATTTAATTGAGACTTTAAATTCAGAATTTTTCAGAATTCTGAAAAGTCAGAATTTTGACTTTTTTTGCTGAAAAAGTAAAAATTCTGTTTTGAGAATTTTGACAAAGAAAAGTCATATTTTTTTTCTTTTTCTTAGAATTCTGAGATTATAATCAGAATTCTGACTATTTTTTACAGTGACCCTAATCTTTTTCCGTACTTGGACGATAAAAGAAGCATTCATGTGTTTTAATCAGTGCAGCATGTCTGGATCTGTACACTGTGTTAAAAGGGATGGTTTAGTGTTGCAACATCAAACGCCGATTGTCAGCACCAAACCCAGTTCATGTTCTTATGGCTACATTATAAGGAGTGTTGAGTTACATTGAAACAGCAGGGCTAATTGGTGAAACTCAACAGAGCTGAAAGCCACAAGTCTCTACATGAAAACAACTGCATCATTTCCAAATCATTCGTTCCTTTGCAGAGCTCACTGCAAATCGAGTCAGTCCCTCCCATTCACTCCAGCTTTGTTCTGTCTGTGTGAACGCCACGTTCAGGTATGAACTTCCTGTGAGGGGAACATTTCTGGAACTGGACGCAGATCCTCAGAGGGAAACAAAGACCGAATATCATCTCACAGGTTTCTGAAACTGATCTGCTGACCTTTACAAAAAAAAACAGCCGCAGTGATAAAAGTCGGATTGTTTCTGTGTCCAGCTCCTTTTGCGTTAAACTCGACCCAGGCAGGCTGGGAGCTGTACCTTGCAGTCTGCAGCATCATGACTGTGTTCTCGCCCTCGTAGGTGCAGGTTGGGGTAAACTCAACGTAAATATCGGGCAAGGCACTGCTGCGGGAGTAACCGTGGCCGCCGCACGACATGCGGCACACTTCGATAGCGGAGTTGGTTTCCCAGGTGGTGAAGGCCTTCAGGCCCGCAGAGAGGGCATGGAGCTGCAGGGTAGAGGGAGAACCAGGTCAGAGACTCAGCTCAGGGTGGATATTATTCAATACTTCCACATAAATTAGTGATGTGATTCACGGTCCACACACATTTTTGCCACAGTAAAATTCAAGCATTCTCAAGGTAAGTTATCAGATTTTTCCACCTCCACACTTTGGAGATAAAAACAAAAGAAAATAACTAATGAAGATAGTTTTAATTCACTATTACACATAATTGATTACTGTCATTAATTATGTATTGTAAAAGTATTCTACGAAGCAGCGACAAGGGAAATTTAAATAAAAACAAAATTGTACATTTTGAAAATTCTCACATGCATAGAAACAAATAAAGACTGGACAATATATCATGACACGTTTTTAAGCCATAAGCATTTCATATTAGTCTATATTGATAATTAGTTATTCGTTATTTGCTTTAAATATCTGAAAAAAACTGGCAAACCGATGGCGTGACCGTTCCAGTTTTATCCTTAGTTTCATCTCAAGCTGCCCATTTTCTCTGTTCACTCCTTTGCAATCGTTTTTTATTTTTAAGCAGTTATGAGGCTTGGTTTTGAAACCTGAAACTGCCACCAACCAAACTTAGATCAGTAATTTCTTTTGACACAAGCCTTAAGTTTAAAGGTCAGTGATCCGACAGGTCCGTACCTCGGGCAGCTGGTTGAAGTCTCCCTGGTTGATGTCTTCAGAGATCCGGTGGTATATCTCCGTCATGTACTGGCCGACAAACGTGAACGCGTAAGCCATGGAGAGCAGAGGGAAGAGCTTGTACTGCTGCGTCTGGTAGTCCAGGATCTGAGGCTCTGGCTCTCTGCAGATTGTAAACGCAGAGGTTAGACTGTCCTCTGCAGGAGGACGTGGCAACAAATCAGATGTTTAAAGAGACACAAATACACGGAACAAATTTCCATTTCCTGCTGCATGCTGAGGATTCCTGAACCAGTTTGGGGAAATAAAAAAGTTCTCCACCTGGAGAACTGTGCTCCAGGTGGAGATTCAGCAAACAAACTTAAAATAATTCATATTTAAAGCCAAACAAATAATAATTTTGTTAAAGAAGTGGTGTTATGTGGTTTCCAAGCACAAAGCCCCATTTTGTAGCATGATCAAGTTCATTGTTACCTTCATTGTTATAAAGATTTTGACGCCTTGAAATTGGGCCTCTATGTCTTTAAGACATCACAATAACGCTCCTCCATTATACCGTTTGGACTGAGAAGTTGCATTTATAATGAGCCTAGCAGGTTCACAGTTCCATCAGGCTTTTGCTACTTGCTGCTGGCTAGTCTGAAGGAGCTGAGGAAATGTTTTGGGAAAATAAGCGGCGCTTTGTGACAGCAAGCCTTTGGGCATCCTCAGCCAGTAATTCAACGAGTCCTCAAACATGCATGAAGGGATCAAAGCAACTCCAGGTGCGTTTTTGACGAGGAAATGACATTATAACCTGATGTAAAGCTAAAAAAGTTTGTTATGTAATACTTTTCAAGCTCAACCCAAACTTTTTTTTAGAAGAGCCAGTTTTGCTCAGATGTGAACTTTAAGCCACTTCACTGTCTTTTCTTAACATCACTGCAAGTCTTGCTAAAATGGATTTATAATACAGTTTACAAGGTTCAATTAGGCAAATAAAAGCCAAACAATACAATTAAGTACCACTGCATTTAATAAGTATAACTAGTCAAAGATTAGATAAAAATATGGAAAATCAAAAAATGTTTCCATCTTCAGATTTATTTTTTCCCCCTAATGTTTTTCAAGATTGGAAAATAATCAAAGCAGATTCACAGTTGTGTGTAAATTTAAATGCACGTAAAGTGATTTCTGTGTGAAACCGTTGTGCTGCAGTGTGTGCTGCAGTGTGCGTCTCCTGACCCCGGCCGGATCTCAGACTGGTGGCGCACGGCGCTGTAGCGGATGGCAATGGTGCAGGACTTGGACAGGGCGCGAGCCGACTCGCCTACAATCATGGAGCGGACGAACACCATGGTGCCGTAGGTCAGCTTGGAACTGGGCGGCTTCACGTACGTCCCGTCCGGCTCCACCTGGTGGAGGAAGAATCCCCAATTTAAACGTTAATCCATCCTCAGGATCACTGCCACTTACTGGAATCAGCATTTTAAGGTTTTACCTAAACAGCAGGGTGGCAATCACGTTAATATTTTACATTTAGTTCCAATCTGAAGACAAATATTTGATACTCGATAACATTTTCACAATTTTGTCCAAAAACAAATAATTAATTATAATTTTATAATATTTTAACCCGTCATGGTAAAATCAATTTAGCCCTCATTAATATCTAGAGATCTATCCATCTAGATCTATCTATACATGTATTTATATTCATTTATCTAGATTTATGAATCTCTACATCTCTTTATATAAATATATATAAATATACACACAAATTATAAGATAATTTATTTGTGACTCAACAAACATCTTATTTGCCGTTTTTTCTTTTTGCGTTTTTAGATCCTATTTTATAATTTGTTTTATTTCTTTACTCTGAACCTTTAATGTGTCTGGAATATAGATGATGATGTTATTTCCCTCATTAAATATGAATATTTTGATATAAATTTGCCCCTTGCAGCCCAGTCTCTTATTCTGTTGTATATTTTGTACTCTAGTTTGAATTTGCAGTTTGCATTCATCTTGAAGTTGCTGCTCATACATCAAAACTCGGGACATTAAAGAATATTTCTATCCTACTTTAAAATCCTTTATGATATTATTTTCCATTGTGTTCCAAGCGTTAGTAAAGAACAACCAAAAGCGTTGTGAATTGGAAAATCTCCGTCAGATCTGGCAACCCTGTTTTCAACTGAGCAGCATTTTAATGTTTTCAAGATCTCTATACATATTATCTTTTCAGGAAGATAATCAAATCACCTTGGAGTATTTCATCATCATGTTCTCTCGAGGAATCCTCACGTTCTCCAATTTCAGAAATCCGTTATCAACTTCATTAAAGCCAAACTTGGGGCCAATATCACCGACTACGATTCCTGCAGCAGGAAAGCAGAAAAGATCATGAGAGACGGATGGATTTTCTGCAAATGCTACGTCCAAAGAGATCAGACAAACTGAGTTTACCCGGCAGAGGTTGGTGAGTCGTCATGTCCCGGATGGGAACGATGAACGCATGCAGACCGTGGCAGTTTCCCAAACTGTACAGCTGGGCCAAAACAATGGCATGGTTGGAGGTCTTCCCCACTGGAACAGGAGGAGACAGAGGGGGGATGATTTCTGCTCTGCCTGAAAGCCCAGACCATCGGAGTATCTGTGATTGCGCTTACGTCCTCCAGGCCACCATTTAATGGAGCTGACAGTGGGACTGTTCAACACAAACTCCTGGGTGGCCGGATCGTACGTGGCTGTGGTCTCCAGGCCTCTGAGGTGTGTGCCTGCATCCAGAAAACGTTTAAATCCCCACAGAGCTTTGGTAAAATAACAGTGGAACATTAGGGATGCACGATATTGGATTTTTGGTCGATATTCGATATGCCGATATACTAATGCTCATTTGGCTGATAACCAACACTGATATTTTTTTCCTATATTTATTTATCGAGTTTTTATGGCTTTCTCTACTGTGGAATTAGACTGCTGCATTATCTTTGTCAATTTAGCCTGCTAAAAAAACACAAATACTAAAAAGGAGGCTGAAAATAATGTAAAACTTTCAACTTGCATTATATTTAATGTAAAATTTGTGACATTTGCTCTCTAAGACAACAACAACACTCAAACAGAGCAAATTTGACTTTGTCACTGGTTTGTCACATAAAAACAAACCAGTAAGTCACTTTTACATCAGTGAGTTATTTTGACGGAATGGCCGATGTCTGATATAAAGTTTTACAGTTGATGTTTGCCGATACCGATACCATGCCAATAATATCGTGCATCCCTACGTAATACATTTCACAGTTAAGACAGTACTACATCCTGCTAACGCCACTTGGGCTCAAATTATCCTCAAAATGTATCAGAACTTATTTACATTCAAAAAGCCAATTCAGTTTTTAGGTACAATACAAAGGAGTGACGCAGCTTGTCGTGTTTGACAGATCTCAACGTAATTAAATGCCATAACACGGCAGTCACAGGTAAACACAGGCCCTTAAACGACACTTTGAGGTGAAGGACAGGAAAGATGGTTAATCTAAATGACGCATTAGAAACACGGAACAATTTCTAGCTGTTATTCTTGAGGTAAAAGAGCATAAATTAAGGGAAGAAGCAAACATTAAGCTTCAGTTTTTAGTTGCTGTAAACAGAAGATTATCAGCTTAAGTAAATCAAACTAGGATTTTTCTCATTAGAGGCAATAAACACATCCTATAACAAGCTAAAAATTAATTTTAGCATCAGTTTCAGAGCTGAAATATTTTATTGTCAAACAATAATCCAGAAAAAATTAACCACAGATCAGGGGGTCTGCAACCTGTTTGAACCTTTCACAATGGCTCTTTAACGCTGTAGCTAAAAATCATAAATGACTAAATAATATTTTTAAACATTAACAAATGCCTGGGCTGGTAGTTTTTCCAGTTTCTTCGTGGAAAAAAATAGAAAACCTTCTGCAAGAGAATAACATTAAAAAAGTTGTTGTATTCTTTAGATGCAACGTTGGAAACTATTTGCTGTTTCTTTGTTTAAACAAAGTTTTGTCAACAATGTAATGCAAAAAAAAAAATTATCCACTTTCTATTAAAGGTTGAAAATTTTAAGCTAGAAATGAAATTACTGCTGATTTTCTCTGGTACATATTTATCATAAAACATTTGCTGTTCAAAACATTTTATTTAGCTGGACTGAAAGCAAAAAATGTCTCTTTGAATCATCATTAAAGCTTTGTAAGTGTTTTATATCTACAGCAGCCTGAGAAGGCAAAGCTCACTATTGTTAAAATAATTTATAATTTTATTTATTTCAATTAGAGATGCACCGACCCCCTTTTTCACTTCTGATACCGATATCTGAGGTTTAGCATTGGCCGGTACTGATCCGACAGACAAAACAGCGCTGAGTTAAAACATTTCTTTTTTTAAACAGACATAAATGTACTATTAAATGTAAATTTATTTTATAACTCTGCACCAGTACAGCCAATGTAAAATAAATGGTAAAGAATCTGATACTGACTAAAACTAAATGTTTTTGTCAGCAAATCTTCTCTCAAATGTTTTATTTTTTTCTGTGTTATAAGTGAAATAATCTGCCAACGTAATTAATACTTTTTCATAAATATTAAGGATGTATTCACTTAAAACAAGCTCCTACATCTTTGCTGAAAAGTTACTTGCAAGTTTATTTTATCTTATTTGAAATAATATGTTGAACTAGAAACTAGACTGTAAATCCATGATTTTGTGTTTTTGTAGCATAGAATGAGCCTGAATTGATCGTTGTCACCAAAATCAGATCTGGAGGGTTTTTCCAATATTGGAACCGATACAGATATTAATACTGGATTGGTGCATCTCTAATTGTAATGGGAAAAGATCCTGAGAGTGGGAAACTGTAAGAATAAAATAAAATAAAATGTTAAAAATCCATAAATTAATTTTTTTCCAAAAAACCTGATCAGATAGAAACATTTAATCAACTCTGATTTTATCAAAACTAATCACTAATTGATTGAGAATCGTCCCTTTAACAAAAGCACAGCCGGTTCGGACGGGTCCGTTCTCGTTTTACCGTGGCCCATCTCGGTCTGAGCGTAGGTGCCGATGATCTCTAGGTTCCAGGCGGGCATGAAGAACCGGTCCATTTGAGCCGGGCTGGCCTGGTTGAGCAGCGTGGGCAGGAACATCGCCAAATGGAGGTCCAAGGGCGATGGCCTGCCGGGGTGCACACAACTAGCCGCGCAAGACGGGGGGCAAACAGGACAGAGGAGCAGGAGGGGAGGATGTGGGAAAAGGTGGGGGATGGAAGGCATCCCATAGATGAATCAGAGAAAAGAATCACATTGTTTTATTCCCAGAGGAGAAATGTGAATGATTTGCATGGTTCAAGGCGACAGAGAGGAAAGCAGTGAAGAGAGAAGACAAAACAGCTTGTGAGCATTACATGCATATTGGAATAGTTGATTCAAGCAAATGATTGTCATTTATTGAAACTTCACTCCTTCATTTTCCACTTAAATCTCCCTTCAGTGTCAGGAATTTGGTTCTAAACCAGAGCAAAAACATTTACAAAACACCAGAGCATCAGTCCAAAACGTGGAAGAAGTTTCTTCTCCTCTCGATTCAGACCTAAAGCAGGCAGACGCTGCACATTCAGAGGCCTCGTTAGCCTCCCCGATCACACGATGCTGTCTGTTCACTAGCTACATCCCATAATCTCTGGTCGCCATGGATCCCAGCAGCCAATCCAAATGCAGACTAGGAAGGCTCAGATTGTTATTAATGTGAATTATTTGCTATTTTTCCATGATTTGTAAAAGATGGAAATCAATTACGAGACACAAAGCGTCGTCATTGGTGAGTTATTATAATACAGAAAAGAGAGTAAAATAAGAGGAAGTTTTTGAGCTAACTGATGACTGAAGCGGCTCTGAGGAAAACCGACACTACGTTATGATAATTAGTTTATTATGTTAACTCTACAACAGGTGCAGAAGCATTTAGGAAAGTATTTTGTTAGAGAATCATCGCTCATTAGCAGACAAAATGCCGTCCTCGACTACATGATTCAGATCTGTCAAACACGCACAAGAACTTCCCATCGCTCCCCATTGCTACCAAACCATTTTACATTTAAAAATTTTTTGTTTTTAACATCAAATGAGGGCCTTATGAATCGATTCAGTAAATAATTTAGCTTCAACATCCAGGACTGACCGTGACCCATCTCAGTTTGGGCATATGTGCCCAAAACCTGGAAGGAGTCAGCCAGAGGCAGCCATTTCTTGGCCTGCTGGGGGTCGCAGAGTCTGCGCAGGCTTGGGATGAACATGACAACGTGCAGCCCGAAAGGTTCCTGCTGGTTCCCCTTAACCATACTGGACGAAGAGGGGTTGAAGTTCAGGTTCAATAAATCAACAGACAACACACACATTTACTAATATTAAACAAGATATGTGAAGGTAAAACTGACTTATCAAACATTATTTCAGCCTGACGTAGAAAAGACGCCTCAGTGATAAATTGAGCTAAACTTTTTTAAATATCACTTGATAAGTGTGTTATAAAAAGATTGGAAGATTAATACCTGAACACCAACTATAAAGTCTTAACAAAATGCAAAAAAAAAAAAAAAAACTTAAATAAATAAGCAATGCTAAGCCTGGTGGGGGCACAAGTAAAGCCTGGTGGCCCGCCTGTTTATGCATTGGCAGCATAAAGTTACCTAAAAAAGAATTAATGAATTTTTTTTTTACTATCACAGTAGTGGTGATAAAATTCTAAATCAATATCGCTCACCTCTATTCTGTACAAATCACAACAAATTTTCTACTGTAGATATTGATAAAAAGTTATTTTTCCACAAGGCTGTGTAACTTTTGCATTTCTAAAATAGTTTTATTTAGCTGATAAAAATGGCAGACCAGTGATTTGTTCCACAAAATCCCAATAAAATGGATTAAAGTTTCTGGTTACAACGTGACTTATGTGAAAAGGTGAATCCTTTAGCAAGGCACTGATTAAACTTCTCTACTCTCCACTGTAGAAGTGGCACAAGCTGGCAGCCACTCAGCCTTTCACACACTTTTAATCTCTTCTGAACTTTGCTCAGACTTTTGTTTGCTTCAAACCTACAGAGGAGTCTACAGACATTTTTCTAGACTGTCCATTATGCTGAATGTCAGATTAAAACAACCACTGATTGTTTTGTTATGGTGACTGCAAATCTGCAGCTAACCTTCTGACTAAGATGATTAAACTTCCTGAAAAATGGGGCCTATTTGGAGAAAAGACAAATCCATTTAGATTCCTGATTTTAGCAGCTACGTCATTTACTGCTGGGTGGGTTTGGATAGCAGAGACTTTGACTGTAATCATAAAGTTCATTTAGTGATTTTAGAACGGCTCTGCACTGTAGTTAGTTAATGACATACTGTCACAACAAACAATAAATCAATTTATCACATGATAAATTAAAACAAACTGAATCATTTCCATTCGCATCATTAACATTTTTCCCCCTTTTTTCTACTAATATTGATCTTCAATTTGATGCATTTATCTCAATGTACCTTTTTTTAAGGACAATTCTGTTTACAGAATCTTAATAAGTCATTTTATTGATTGTTTCTGTTGTTTTGTTTATTTATTTTGGATATTTAAAATGTCTTCCAGCTCCGGTGTTAAATGTTAATTTGAAACTAAAGTTTATTGATCTTTGAGAATGTATTCTTGCATTATTATGCCATCATTACTTTTATATTACTTAAAAATGGTTTCAAAACAACAATATTATCGATTATTGCATTAACAATGTTATTGTTCAGCAAAATATGTTTTCATGACAGACATACAGGTTCACTGCAGTCCTGTCTGGGAAATGTTTAGTCTGCTTGATTTGAAAATAATTTCCTCTCATAGATCAATATATAACAGCGTTTCTTTTTTGAGAGCTTCAGTTTTTGGTTAATGTTGAACTTTTTAGCGTCAGTTTATCGCAGTGATTAGACGGCAGAGAATCGTTTTCTCGCCAGCGTCGTTCTCCGTCTGCGTACCTTTTGTAGTGATAGATCTCCTCCGGGTCGGCGATGCCATACTCTCGGAGCTTCAGAATCATCTGGGCGCTTTTTCGAACGGCCTGGTCGTAGCGTTCGCTGCGAGACAGGAAGTTTGGGTCGTCCTCGTTGAAATCTGGGTCACTGAAAACCAGCGCCTCTACAGAAGACAAACAAAACGTTAAACTACATGTCCAACAGTTGAGAGAAGGAAACTTATGAGTATTTTTTAAGTATGGTCATACAAATCTAATGCATCACTTTTTACTTTTGTACAATATTTCACAGTAAATGCCAGAAAACTAAAGAAATATCAATAAGACAATAGTGTTTGAATTTAAATTTTAACTAACTGTTAACTTATTTTTATTTTCTAAAGCTGGTGTCAGTATTTAAAAGCCTTAGCAGTCAAGAGTTGATTTGTCTCATCAATTATTTTTATTTTATTTACCTGATTATTCCCCCTGCTGTCACTTTTGTTTGCCCGATTTTCAGAAACACATGAATAAAGGACAGAACTGAGAAATGTTTCCGTCCTTTCGTCAGTGGCATTCAGGTCAAATGCTTTAAAATAAATCAAAATTTATTTTTTCAATTGGTAAATATTGTGATGGCAATATGCCTACTTTCTTTACTCTTCATCTGTGCTTCTATCAGCTATAATCTTTATAATTTTAGGCATTGTAAGCTGTGTCCATTGTGAACAGCTGAGACAGAAAATACAACATTCATATGTAAAGTAGATGTTCATAACACTTAAAATATGCCACACAATATTTACTGCATTTCAAACAGTTCATATATTCTACACAATGATCTATTGCACAGTCTGACAGATTACCCTTTAATATAAATCAAAGCATTTCTTTTCTGTCTGATTTTAACTAAACTGAAAACAAAATACAGAAAAGCTCATAACACTGTCTGATGAGTTTATTTCATACAACAACAGTTTGAGAGTTTTGATGGATTTTATTAATGAAGAGGAATAATGTATTTTTCTCATCACTGATCATAGGAAAAGAAAATCTAATTACGTTGATCTCCAGTTAGTTTAAAATGTTCAGCAACATAAATAGTAAAAAAAAAAAATAAATACAAAACGAATCAAAATATCTTCATAGCATGAGACCAAAAATGCTAAAAGGAAATGTTGCTCAGTTCTTTAAAATGTCAGCTTTAGCCGTTTTTTCTTGGCATTTTCGTGTCTTTCTAAATACTTTAGAAAGACTCATAACATTTCCAAAAGGACTAACATTGACAGTGTAAAGAACACACTTTTTTATTAAGCCATTTTCCTGTTTTTTTGTTGTTGTTATTTTTTAGAAAAGAAACATAACATTGAGAAAATGTACTAAACATAAAAACTTGTTCTTCCAGTTAAAAATCTAAACAAATGTCTAGTTTTCTTCAGAGTCTTGGATCTTTTCTGGCTCTAAGCACATTTATTTTGCTGAACCGATGGTAAAATGGTTTTTATGGTAGTAAAGGTTGCTGTACTATGATAATGCATGCTACTTAGCCTGATGTTTCTTTGAGATGGCAAACAACTTACAAGGTTTATTCAGTCAGGATTCAAACAACAGAATCGACACCATGTTTAATATAACTTTAAACATGGACTTGACATGACTCAATTGAATTATTGAGTCATAAAGATCTTTTGACCTTGTTAATAATAATTTTTACTTCTACTAAGTGCAGCCAGTCTTAAATTTTAAAGCTAATTGATAGATAAAACTAACAACCGAATTTAGCTGTGAAAATTGCTCATTCAAAATAATATAAAAAAAATCTTAAAATATCTCTTTTCATGGGACCTGTTGGAGAAATTTTTCTAAATAACACTTTAAAAAGACTCATAACCTTAACTTGGGATGCGTTTAAAAATGTGTTGCAAGCTTTGAAGTAACAGCTGTCCAAATTAATGTAGCAGCTTCTAATTGCAGCAAATTAGGTAAATGTACACAACGGCAGCTGTAAAAATTTAATTTCAAGCTCACCAATTTGTCGTCTTCTTTTGGTCTTTTCCGGGCCACCGTCCAAAATGTACGTAAGTTTTTCGACGTCAAACGAAGCATTTTGACGTTCTCGTGTGATATCAGGATTCATGGCTCTATAAATAAAGCGAAAACCTCGTCTTTATGGGCGGAAAATTAGCTAAAAAGTGTTGAATAATAAGTAGAGGTACTCCGGTAACCTGCTGGACCTGGGAAATGCATCTACTGCGCAGTCGCAGAGAGGTGGGAACGGTTACGTATGGTGACGTGACACACATCCCGGAAGTGTTTTCCCGAGAGCTCTGTGATAGGTTAACTTCTTTACAGTTAATAAACATGTCGATGCTTCCTCCAACCGCAGTGTTTCGTCTTCCTTGGGAAGTGAACTCAATCAAAGAAGGAGAATCAGTGAGGACATTTGGCAGGTCGGGATTTAGGCATCGGTTCTGACCCAGAAAGTTTATAGTTATGTCGACCTCCAGGATGGTTGACTGATAATCAGTCCTGGCTTAGAGTGTACCTGGGTTGGCTGCAGGGCAAATTTCCAACATTATATCTTGATATATTGCTTTTATTTATTTGTAACTTGAAATTGTTGCCTTTCCAGACTTGTTTGCTATCAGCCGGATGAATCCAAAGCCACCCTGACAGCCCAGCATGCTTCCATTGAACACCGTGTGTTCGTCCAAACCCAGTTTGTTGAACCATTTAACCCAATAATTGGAGCCCAGTACCTGGTTCTGGGTGAGACGGAAATGTATGAAGGTAAAAGACCTCTCTGTGATTTCTCTTGGAGTTTTTATTTAGTTTATCTTCTCTGATGTTCTTATTAAAGAAGCAGGTTATGACCGAGAGATACAAAGTTGTTGGCACACTGAAAATTTTAGTCATTGGAATGATGGACTGAATTTAGCACTGTTAAAGTTATACTTGTTCTAATAATAAAGTAATCAATTAACTGCATAATAAATTAAAATAAATTTGATAGTTTTCATTCTGGTGATTAATATTTTTGAAGAAAAAATTTGTTTACAGACATGATAATCCATTCTTTTTTATTTAAGTTGTAAGTGGTATTTATTTATTGTTTTTGGTTGTTAAATATCCAAATACTATAACAGGAAGATATGCAAAATATCTTCCACTTAAATGTTGTGTCCTTTACAAAAGGTGTATTGGTCTTTGATTGGGCAAACTCTCATAGACCAATAATAATATAATTTTTAATATATTGAAAATAGTCTCAAACAATATTGTCACTTATCGGGACAATTATCGTTATTTGTTATTGTGACAGACCAATCAAAGTACTTTACCTAAGATCCACATAATCACACAGTCGAACTCACATTCATACAGATAAACCCAAAAATTTGCATATTCATGCTTAATCTTTTTATTATATCAGCAGCTTTCTTTTGACTGGAAATCGATTGTTTTGGAGTGGTCTAGACATTCTGTACTTTAATCTGTTAGATCAGTGTTTCTCAACCCTGGCCCTCACCGGCACCCTGCTCTGCATGCTGTAGATGTGCCTCTATTCCAGAACAGCTGATTCAAATGATTGCATGACCATCAAGTACTGACCATCTAAATAAGTTTTATTTAGGTAGACCGAGGGAAAAATGGCTCTTTGAATTATAAGTGTCAAACTCTGACCCACCCACATCCGTTGGTCTGCAGGAGTTGGTGTGATGGTTCGCGCCCGTGTCCTGAATTGCGTTGATGGCGTAAACACTGCACTTCTGCAGAAGGCCATCGCTGAGCAGAGGAGCTTCTTCGCCGAGAGGGAGAGCAAACAGGGGGAGGTTGCACAACCACAAGATGTAACTTGATAAAGGTCTTCATGTTGTAATGTTAGCGGGCCCACAGCGATGTTCAGAGACTTTTGTACCCATATTATCTTTATCACTTACTCTGGCACAATGAAGCCAAGAATCAGTCTGGTTCCCAGAATATATAAATTGGGTCCATATGTTGTATTTTTGTCAATCTCTGAGTTTTATGATTGTTTGTAGCAGATTTTTGTGCTAATTCTGCTTGATGTTGTCATTTCACAGCTTATGAACAAATGTTATGCTAAAGCTCAAATACAAGCAGCAGATTCACATTCCTCCATTATGTGGATGGCAATAAACTAGGAATATTTTCTACTGTCAAAATCAGGTATATTTCTGTATATATTTGTAATAAAATTAATATCCTGGTTAAACAAAATGAAACATTATAATAATGGGTGATGTCTTATTCTGGAATATGCTTGTTTAGGAAATTATTCTTGCATGGTGAACGCTGCTTCTTATGATTTGTGGCCTTTTTGTATGAAAACCAGGGCCTTAAAGGAACAGTACAACTTGATGTCATCTGCATAGATATGATAGTAGTGAACCTGCAAGGAAAAGCAAGTTTTGACAATAGATGGATGAATGGATGCATTTAGAAGAACATTCATAATAAAAAGTGAAGAGCCAAATGCTTTTTAACCATCATAAGTTAATTTTAATCATATCTGATTCTTTATAAAATATCAAACAATTTCAAGCTTTAAGTGAAGAATTAACACAGAGTCAAATCAATCTATAATATTATGCCCCGATCTCCCCAATAACACACCAATATTCACTATAAACAGTATTTATACAGCACTGATCACTTTGTTTTGATCCAAAAGGGATGAAACAACAAATATTCCTATGTATGACTCTTAGTTAAACAAATGCAACTCAACAGCAATCATCTTGGCAACTTGACCAACAGTTTTATAATATACATCTTCTCCTGAGTTAATATATATGTAGTAGAAGCAGCAGGATCCATAATATATTTTATTACTAAGCTAAAAAAAGAAACAACCTCTAAATAAGACAAAGCTGTTGGCGTTAACGATTTAATTTTCAGGCCTCAAAGAAAACAGCAGGCTCAGATAAACTAGCAAACAACACAAGCCACAGTCGAAACCAATCTACCAGGTTTTGACAGCAGAAGCATAAATAACACCTAAAATAACTGCACTAAACAACAGCAGCAGCAGTTACACACACACCCCCAACCTGCCAAGCAAAGGTGCAAACTGCATTTATGGCATCCTTCAATTGTTTAATGTTTTGGTATATTATCTCCCACAAATTATCTAAGCTTTTCACTATGCATGGAAATGATCAGTGTTTGTCCGGATTCTGGTTTGACTGTGCTTCTCAACATGCAACATCCTCATGGCTGCTTAGCCTGTTATAAGTAACCCAATCACTCGAACACAACCACAGGAATAAATCCACAAACAAAAGTTTCAGGACTTCCATTTCCTGAGGTCTTGAAGTTTATATGCAAGCTCATATGAACTGGTTAATAATTCAACTGGTTAATAATCCAGATGCCAAGGGGCATCACTATTACATTGCAGATGCATTGTAAGACAATAATCTCTAACAAACATGAGTGTCACTAGCTTTTGTTATCAGTGAGAATTATCTTACTCTAGTCAACTCCGGCACACTTACATAATGTTGATTAATGAACACCGTCCCTTGAAAAATGAATACATTTGCCTTAGCCATTTTCCATTGCCTTGTTTCATGGACTCACCCAGCAAACTGACAGAAACATAAACTTTACAATGCATTTTGCCATGTATTTTATGTAGTAACTATCTTCATTCTTTTTTAGGAATGGATCCTTCAGTTGTACACCTTTAATATGCTATTTTTCAAACTGACAGCAACTGCATGTCCACACAAAATAAATGCAGATTCCTTGACCTGCAGCAATCATTATGGCCTCAGATGAGTTTACTTATTAACTCTAAATTAAATTTGAAACATTTTTAGGATCCTAAATTAGCAATGTTGTTCACCTACTGAATCAGGAGAGCCACTGAATCTCCTCACAAGCCAAACATCAGGAGACTTCCCAGTTAAAGCCTGACCTCCGGATTAATCTATCCCCTCTTCCTCTCTTCTCCTAGTGATATCAGATAGCTATGGTGTTAACTACAAGTCAATCTAGACATTAAAATATCTTGAGCAGTATGTTGGAGAATAGCTTGGTTTGGAGGAGGCAGGTAGCATTGGTAAGCCAGATGCTGGGTCTTTCCTACAGCGATACAGAGCTTGCTTGTAGTTGATCTTCTCCTTTGTGATAGGGTCAATGATATCTCTGACCGAGTGTTCGCCAGTTTGTAGATCCATTTTTGTTGTACGGTCAATCTTTTTAGATTCAATGGCATCCAATAAGCTAACTCTACGACCAGTGGCAGGATCTACCAGCCCCCCAGTCAGGTGTTGTGCCTCCATGTATCGAATTGCTGACTCTTTTGGCATCCAGCCTTTCTGAACAGCTTCTCCCACAGACAAACGCTCTTTGGTCATGGGGTCTTCAACTCCAGTGAAAGCTTTCTCTGCATTAAGCAGCCGTTGGACTTGGCTGTCCTCAATAAGGCCTCTTTGTGCCGCCTTGCAAACTTTGTATCTTTCTTTGTTGCTGATGTCAGTGATGCCACCTGTTGCTGCTTGAGCCTCCAGCAGTCTTTGGGCAGTGGTAGGGTCGATCAGTGTGCGCAAGGTGGCATTGCGGATTGTAAAGCAGGTGCCTGTATATGTATCCATTATTCCAGCAATTGGCTGTGTTTCAGTAGCAAAGTTGAAGTCTAGGGACAAAGTTTTCACAGATGAATTTGGTGTTTGGGTGACTGACATGAATTTGGGTTGCTTGGTTTTGTCACCTGCAACAAGGAGGGCAAATTCTGAGATAGGAAGTTTGCCTTGTTTGTATTGTTGCAGATCATATTCTGATAGCCTTCCTTCCTTGATAGCATCTTTGATAGAGTACTGCTTCCCACTCTTGCGATCCAGCAGCACAAATATTTCTCCATCGGGGCCCTTAGAGGTCACCTCTTCCCAGTCACATTCCAGCTCCTGCAGATGAACATACTGCTGGCGATCAATGAGGCCCCCAAGGTAAGCATTATAAGGAGACATGTCTTTACCAGTTTCTGGATCCAAAATGGTGATTTTGGTTGAGACATTGGTTTCTTTGGTTCTTGTCTCTGCCTGTTCCTCTTTCTGCAGGTAGATCAGAATCTCACGAATTGTGCTGTCTCGTTCATGAATCTTATCTTTCTCGTCCAAGATCTGCCTTTCCAGTCGCTGGACATCTGACTCCATCTTAATGCTCTTCTGCCTGTTCATCTGTGTTCTTTCAGTCATCAGTCGAGTCTGTTGCTGGAAAGAAAGACTTGTGTCATGTTTCTTTGCTTCAAGAGTTCTGAGTTCTCGGGTGAGGTTGTCATTTTCCCTTACTAGAGCATCTTTGTTGAAACTAAGAGATGTCTCTTCTCTTGAATTGTTAGATTTGGTGCTCCTCAAAACGCTAATCATGCCATTGAGACGCCTGATTTCATCCTCCAAGTCTTGTCTGGCAAATCTGTTCTGAGACACCTGCTCCCTCAGACGATCCCTCTCAGCTTCAACAGCCTGATCTTTCTCCACGCGAACAACCTCCTTATACACCGTCTTTTCACCTGACTTCTCTTTCTGCAGAATCTCAAGGTTTAATTTGACATTACGGATTTCCCTCTGGATACGCAGGATATTAAGGGTTTCCTTGCCCATGTCAGAGCGTAAACCACTTGTCATCCTTTCCAGTTTTGGATCTCTTTCAACCTTCACCACTTCCTCAACTACTATGCTCTCCTCAACAGGAGGTGGGGCATTTTGTAGTTGTGTGATGCGTAGTCGGATCTCTCCAAGTTCAGATTCAGCTTGGATCCTTTTTTGGTGTTCATCACTCTCTCTGATGATGCGCTCTTTGTCTTCCAACTTCATTCTTAGTTGCTGTAACTCCAGATCCATCTGACGGCGACTCGTTACTGCTTCATCAAGCCTCCTACTGAGTCTGTCATGTTCCAGTGTTTGCCTTGGATCCTTCTGAAGCTGTACAACCTCCTGGACAATCAGTTTCTGTTCTGGTTTCTGTCTTTCCAGAAGAAGGTATTTGTGTTTGAGGTCAAAAACCATCTCCTCAATATTTCGCCTCAGCTGTGCTTCTTCCCGCACACTCCTGCGCAAACGATCAGCTTCCTTCTCCAGCAGTGGATCAGACTCATATTTGATGAAGTCCCTGGAGACAAACTGGGTCTCCATCTTGGACTTTTCTTCCTTCCATTCATCTCTTTCTTTTTGCAGCTGTCTAACCTGGTCTTGAAGAGAGGTGCACTGGCTGTCCAGATGGTTCACCTGATCATTTAACCTCTGGATCTCTCGCTCGTTTTCAGGGCTTCTTTCTTCTTTCACCACCTCTTGGGTAACCTCTTTGAATTCTACTTTGGGTTTCTCTGAACGAAGGGCATTTATGTCAGTGATGACCTGCATAATCAACTTTTCTAGGTCAGTATTCTGCATATTTATGTCCTGTATTTCTTTGCGAAGGCGCTCAATCTCCATCTCTGTATTTGGGTCTATTAGGTATATCTCATTTACAACTTCTTTCACCTCAAAACTTGGTCTCTGGGCTTGAACTTCTCCGTAGCGCTTCTGCAGCTCCATCACTTCTTGAGACAAATGGCTGTTTTGAGATATCTCTACCTCCGGGCTCGTTTGGAGCTTGTTGAATTCTGCGATAAGTTCAGGGTCTTGTTCAATCTTTTTCACATTTCTAGCGATGTCTTTAGACTGGATGTTGGGAATCAGCTTCTCAAGGGTGTTAATCTGATTTCTTGTCTGGAAGATTTCATCATTGAGGATCCTGCATTTGTTTTTCTCATCAGAAATTTCAGTCTCAAATGTTCTAAATGCTTTCAAAATCTCTAGATCTTGTTCTGCTTTACCCGCTTCCTTCTTATCCTCTCTCTCGTTCAGGGGTGGTTTAATATGCTGGAGATTTGTTATTTCTTTCTTCATTTGGGCTTGCTCTTGTTCTTTCATTCGGATTTCATGTCTCGTCTTTACGATCTCATTTCGCATGTTGGCAACCTCTTCTTCCAGTTGAGGATCTCTTTTAAACTCAACCACCTCTCTAGTCACCATTCGGGGGTATGAGCATTTAGTGGTGTCTTGCAGATCACCGATTCTCTCGTTTACCGTCTCAAACTCTGAATGGGTGGAGCTCCGTTTCAGGACTTCAGGGTTCAGTTTGCTCCTAAGGTCAGACAGATCACCTACTTGCAGTGCGTCGTTCTCCTCCACATGCTCCACACCTCGGTGATTCTTAACTCTGCTTTTGAAGGATTTTAGTTTGGTCTGTGCTTGAGCTGTCACTTCATTCTCGTCCACTAATTCCCCAAGCAAGCCATCTAACTCAGAGCTACTCTTCTGCTGGTTTTCAAGCTCCGCCTGTTGCTGTGCCACCATCTGAACCTTTTCTTCATTCTGCAGCAGTAAAAACATAGTAAGCAGGTTTAAATACACCTTTTCAGATGATTTGCAGTGTAGCTTAATTTGTTTGATCAGTTATAGTATAAATAGTGCAAAACAAAGATAAGGTTGACAAATTTTCAACCGTAAGCCTTACTTGAAAAATGAGATTCCTAGCCAAATCAATCTGTTTCTGACGCTGAGCGTTTTCTGCTGTTGCTTCTGCGTAGCGGTTTATCAGTTTTTTTTCCTGTGATGAACAGATATGTAATCAAATTCTTATCTCTTTAAAAAAAACATAAATATGCATTAAAGTAATCTGAATGTTACCTCTCTCTGAATAGCATCACTGAATGTGAGGCTTTGGGTTGTCTTTGGAAGAGTCATCCCGACGTCTTCAAGTGTACCGTTGTATTTATTAGCATTTGTCTCATAATCCTGCAGGCATAAAAATGTTACATATTTTATTCCTTCATATTTAAACGTTAAAGATGAAAAAGAACTAATAAGGCACATCCGATCGAGGAATGGATCGTTTTAGTCTGAACTGAAGCTAAATGTTTCAAGCATAAAAAACAGAAAAGAAGAAGAAGTTGGGTTGAAAAAAGTAAATTTTTTTCTTGTATTTCCTATTTCAGACTTGTATTGTTTCAGAGCTAAAAAAAAAGGTTATGACTTTCATTTTCAATGCAGGATTTGACTAAAATGCTTTTAAAATGTGTACCTGAGTTGGGATGGAGTGTGGGGGAAACCACTTATAAACAAGGTGAGGTGACACAAACACCTGAGTTTTCAGATAATTAACCTGCTGTAGTAAACATTATACTTTATACTTATTAGTGAAGTACTTCAGCTCCAAAGGGGGAAATGTTCCTGGTCTGAGCAACTCTGTAAAATGCAAATTGTGAAACGTTTGCAGCTCTGCTTCTGTTTTGTTCTTACGCTGAGTATGCACTGCAGATCTTGAGAGAGGTCAACCACTAAGTCCATGTCGTCCTCCTTCTGCTTTAGATCCTTCATCACTCTCTGTGAGTTGAGAAAGGTTGCATTAATCCTTTAAATACTATTTAACTCAATTAAATGAGGCACAGATATGATTTCTTTATGTGTAGTGCATCCAGAAAGTAGTCACAGTGCTTCACTTTTTCCAAATTGTACTAAATTAATTTATTTTCTGAAGATTCTACACACAAATACCCAATTATGACATTGTGAAAGTTTGAGTGTTTTGCAACTTTATTAAAATACAAAGCCTATAAATCACATTTAAATAAATATTCACAGACTTTGCAATGAGGCTCAAAACTCAAGACCAGGAGAAACAAGATACTCTGGTCTGACGAGACAGAGACTGAACTCTTTGTGAATGAAAGGCGTCATATTTAGAGGAAACTAGATGCACCAATCCAATATTAATGTCTGCATCAGTCCCACTGTTGAAAAACATTATAGGTCTGGTATTGGTGACAATGTGATTGATTCACATGGGTAGATCTATTCAGTCTAACTCTATGCTTTGTGCTCTGAGCTACATGACGCTTTATTATTTATTTTACTTTATATTTAGGATTTCTAATTTCACCTTCTGAGCCATTTGAAAGATTTGCTGCAGTTTATTTTTTACATGTTTGACTAAGGTATTGTTTGTTGTTGTCAGATTCAGTTTATTTATTTATTTTAGATTGGCTGTTGGTGGTTCCAGGTGCTTTTATATGATAAAAATACAAAACTACAAAGTTTAAAACTAAACACCATACTGTGAACAAGTGAACAAACATGATGAGCCATCACCAAAATTATGCAACGTTTAATTTATTAAGGCTCAAAAGCAACAGTTGGGTTTTTAGTTATGGCTTAAAGGAACTCAGTGTTTCAGCTGTTTTGCAGTTTTCTAGGAGTTTGTCCCAGATTTATGTTGCAATTCCCCTAACTGTGCTGAACAAATTCAAGTTTTGTTGTTTTTACATGTTTGACCAAGCTTGTGAAGCTTTAAGTGTGATGTAATGGTGCAGAGTTGTCAAATAAATTTGTAATTAAGTACATTTATGTTTGTTTTTGTTGGTCGATGCTAGAACTCTGATATCTGATACAGATATTTGAGGCTGTAAAAGCTGCCTAAGGTGCCTCAGCAAAGTATTAAGCAAGGATGCGAACACTTATGTAAATGTAATTTCTTGGTTTTGTGCTTTTAATAAATGTGGAAAAATCTCAAAAACATTTTTTCCACATTGAGGCATTTGCATGTAGAATTTTGAGGAAAGAGATTAAATTAGCAGTAAGGTGTAAAAAGTGAAGCACTGTGAATGCTTTTCAGATGTGTACGGCGCTAAGGACTTTCATACCTGTTGGGAGATCTGCTTAGCAGTCACCTGCGACAGCCCATCATTGATATTTATCTGATTAGTTGGCAGGCTGTCCAAGAAAGAGTTGAGATATTTGCACAGGTTCTGGAACTCCTGGTACGCTGACAAAGCCTCTTGCAAAAGGTTTTCTCTAAAGGATGTCAGGAAAAAAAATTAATTTATTTTCTCCACGTCTTTGCTGTTATCAAATATATTTCTTCTTAAGAGCATTAAGTTTTGCTTTTCCTTAAAAGACATTTAGCAATACTTAAAAGTAAACACAGAATTTATGAAATGTTCTTTCACTTTTCGTTACTATCAAACTTGACGCCATACTGGGGTTAAACAAATCCCAGTACAGCTAAATTAACTGAACTGAAAACCCTTGGTTTGTCTCACCTTTCCTTCAGCTGGTTGGCGACATTTGTGTAGCGACTCTGCAGCTGTTTGACGTTGTTGCTCTGGCGCTGAATGTCAGGGCAGTACTCCTGGTGGTCTTTCTGCAGGGAGCTGCACAACCTCTCAGTCGCCTCCAAATCCTGATTCAGTTTCGTCATGTCATCCTGGATCCCTGCTACTGATTGCTGCTGGCGCTAAACACAACAAAGGGGATGCCCAAAATAAAATATACACTGTACTGCCAAAAGTTTTGAGTTGTCCCAACTATTCTACTGGCCACAGCTGTAGGTAATTAAAGGTGACCTATCATACTTTATTTAACAGGTTGGGATGTTTCTATGGGCTAGACGAAATATGTTAATTTTTTGCACAAGATGGTTTTTAAACGGTGAGACTTTAGTCTGTTCAGTTCTGAGGTGTTTTAGGGCGTCTTGTCACTTTAAATCCAATTCAACGTTTACACTCAAACGTGAAAATGGCTGCAAACAGATGCACAGTTATGCAATTGTACATCTTTGAAAAGCAGAAGTGGAGCCTCCTGCACAACCAACAAGAATGGGGCAAGTGGTTTCTGGATGGCAAGTCATCAACAAAACACTTGTGTTTTCCAGCAGCCATTGTACAGCACATAGTGGTAGAACTAAATGTGCTGGAACTCTGCTGGGGTTGGGGCTGGGGTAAACGGATATTATCATATGACTCAACAATTAGGAGGTTTTTGAAATGATTCATTAACTTATTCCCCAAAAACAGCCAGTTTTTGGGCAATAAAAAGCACCAAAACTACACTTTTTTTAAGCGTTTGGGCTGTTTTTAGAAGCAACTGAGACCAAAATGAAAGTGCAATAAAATATGAAAATATGAATATTTTTCACAATACATCCCATTTAAACGTCAAGTCATGCAGACTGCTTCTACAAACATTTGTAAAAGAATGGATCTCTCTCAGGAGCTAAGTGAACTCGAACTTTGAGAGGATGTCATCTGTGCAAAAAAGTCCAGCCTAAATATTCCACATTTAACTGTTAACGGCATCTAAAGTGAAAATAGGAGGAAACGGCAACAACTCAGACATGAAGACTCCAAAAACTGATGGAAAGTCTTATTAGAAGAAACTGTTGTAACTGCAAAGGTTTCCCCGTTAAAGCCTTTGTCTTAAAAGCAGGATGTCATTACAGTTTGTGCAGAAGCTAATAATGATCCAACATAGTGTAAGTCATGAAGAATGTTTGTGCCCGTCTGTTGTAGATATCCTCACCTGAATGTCTTCAGTGTGAGTTTGAATTGCATTTGGTATGTCAGGAATTTGACCGTCTTCACTGAGGTTTCTCTCAAGCCCATAAACAAGATCGTCCACCTTCTGAATTTGACTCTCCAGGCTGAGAGACGCATTCGCTCTGAGAGAAACGGATAAAAACAGCAAACTGTGATCTAAAGAGCCTAAATTTTATAAATACTACTACTGCTAATAATAATAATAATAATAATAATAATAATAATAGTGCAAACTTACTTTTCACTGTAGAGATCCCCCAAAGCGGCTAAGCTATCATGCTTGCTGCTAGCAGCACTCAGTCTGAGCGGCAGACCAGATATGATGCTGCTGGACTCAGCAGGGAGGAAAGGCTGCAGGTCGGCCTCTGTGGTCTGAATCTGCTGCTCCAGAGCCTTCAGCGCCTCGGCAGCTCGCTGAATAAAACAAATATGATTTAGAAGACTTCACAATCTTCACAATTCACAATCCTCTGAAGTTATGCCTGGTGCTTGTGCGCACTTTTTCCTTCCACTCATCTTTCCATGAACATGTTTGAATGCAACACTGAACTTCAAAAACACAAAATTATATCAAGTATTTTGTCTATTTTCTAGTGCAAATACCTTAGTAAAATTGAAATAAGACAAATCTGGCTAACAAGTAACTTTGTTAGCCAGTAGCAAAGTTACTGGCTAACAAAGTTAGCAAGTAACAAGCTCCGATATCTTTTCAGCAAGCTTGTCAATAAATTTTTCATACTGATTTTAAAAAGTACTAGTTCTACTGGCAAATTATTGCAATTATGGCAAGGGAAAAATGTTGTGTAAAATAATAACAAAGGAAGTAGTACTTTTTAAAAATCGATATGAATAAATTGTTGACTTAAAACAAGCTCATATAACTTGCTGAAAAGTTACCTATAAGTCGGTTTTGTGTTTTAAGTGTATTTTCCCCAAAAACTAGACAAAAATGCTTTGTAAAATTTTGTGATTTTGCAGTGTGCAGCAATGCAATTTAATGGCTTCTTCTTCTTGTGAAGTGAGTCGGTGACTGTCTGCTTTAAATTTAATAATATAACATTTCTTCATAAAGAAAGGTCTTCTTTTTTAATTGGTTTAATATCTATTTAAAATAAACAGATGAAATACATCCTTCTGTATAGTTAAAGTCTAAATATTAAAAATTTAATTACTCAAAATCAATGAACTTTTAAAGATATTTCAATTTACTTAGTATACCTCGAAGTGTCACAATCCGTATCAACATGCAATAAAATGAACTCTATGAAAATAAAGCTACATTTTTTTTCTCCCCAGGAACTAAATTTAAATATAATCAGATCCCTACTGAGAATTTCTTCTCACTGAAACCATCGGTGTTTGTGTCGACTCACCTCCTGCTCTCTCAGCTTCTTGGCCAGATCTCCGGTCGGGTCGGTGCGGCTCACCGGGGTTCGCAGGCGGCTAAGCAGGCCCTGCTCCGTGTCGGCCAGGCCGGAGTCCAGCTGGTCCAGCTGCTGAGCCACAGCTGCCAGTTTGGGGTCTGGAGGAGCTGAAGAAACTGGAACTGAGTGAAGAAACAGTAAAATTATCTTATGATTAATCTGACCTAAAAATAAAGGGACGTCTTTGTGTCAGTTTCTCAGCAGAATGGGTAGAAATCCCATATGAGGTTCCTCAAGGTTCAATCCTGGGGCTCCTCTCATTTAACATAACTATTATGTTTTTAATGGTGTAAAGAACTTTGTTGCTGAACTGTTCCATACAAACAAACTCTTCTTGATCTCTGAGGCGTTTTAATCTGCTCACAGATTAAACATCATGATGCTAAAGAAGTGAAAGACAAACACCTGACTGCTGAGCGTCACAGACATCTGATCTGGGGTTCTTCAGGGACGCTGCCAGAGCTGCTCTCTTTTTCTTGATTTCTGCCAGCTCACTCTCCAAACTGAAAATACAAACACAACGAGTATATGAGTATAATACACGTTTTAATAGCAATACTTTCCATTTCCAATGCAGCTTTCCATTACTTACGAGTCAACTTTATCAATGGCGTCTGGGTCAGGAGGTGAGATCAGGAAGCAAACTCCTGGGAAAGTTTCGGTTTCTCCATCAGCTGAGATTACGTCCCAGTTCTCGTTGTCAGAGAGGGATTTCAGGGTGAACGTTTCCCCTCTGGACAGAGAAGCCTAATGGTGGAAAAATGAAGTCAAATTATCGTTTTAAAGAGATCTGAAAACAATAAATCAGACTTAATGATTACAGAAAGAATCTAAAAACTCAGTCTTGTGAGTTTTGCTTAAAGAAGATTCAATAAAAATGCATTTTGGACCTGGTCAGTCTCCCAGTCACACAGCGACTTCACTGAGACGGGAGTGTTGGAGGAAACGCGACGCAGCTTCAGAGGGGAGATGGTTGAACTTCGTCTCCTCAGGTCGGTCAGCAGCTGCTCACAGTTCTGCACCGTCTTCTCCTCTCCCTACAGAGAAGTAAAGCCAGTTGTCTATTGATTTTCGTCAGCTGAGCGCCCATTTCTTGCTTTTATACGTTTCTTTTCATTGTATTTTCATTTTGACTTGTGTTATTTTGTCTGTGATTCCCCCTAATTTCACCACAACCTATTGCCTCCTAGTGAGCCGTACAAAAATCATAGCCTTTTACAACAATGTACCAAACCAGTCCCTCCAGAAAGTCGTGATTCACTGATTGCTCACAAATTTTGCACTGACTCGCAATTTTCACCAGTGATCACAACTTTTCTGCAAATCTGACCAATCACCTTGTTTTCTGTATTTCCTTCACTGTAAAATGTTTGAGCCGTATTTAGTTGTGTCTACTATCTTCTACTCTTTAGGTCAAATAAAAGTAGCCAGTTTTATATTTTGAACCTAAATGTGAGTTTGTAAAAAATAAACTTACAGTAGTAAGTTGTGTTAACTTTTTATCAATTTTGCAAACCTCCAAGAGTTGAATAAACTAGATTTTTTCTCAGTTTTTCCTCCCGCTTTGCCTTCTTGTTTTCATCTTACCTGCATCTGCAGGAGTGTCTTTGAGTTGCTCTTCTGACTGACAGACTCTGGGGCCAAAGTGGTGCTGAGTTCAGTCAGTGTCTCTGACAGCTCCTCAGTGTCCATTTGAAACTGGAAAAAAATGGTACAAACATGTTCATGTTGTGGTTTGAGAGAAGCTAAAAACACGTTGGACCGCTAAAAACATTGTCCATGCAATAGCATATCCTCCTGTTACATACTTTTACCATCGTACCTTTTTGAATTCATCCACGTTTTCCAGATGTGTTTCCTGACAAATGCAGAGATTCAGGAACTTCTGCCATTCGGTTCTCACCATCTCCATTTGGGCCTTAAAGTAAAGAATCAGACTGCATTAAATAAACATTCAATCTTAAAGTTTAACTCAGGTGAAATCTTTAAAGGGGACATATAAAGCAAAGTCTACTTCTTGCACATTTCTGCACATCCAATTGGGTGTCAATCTGGAAATAAGTTAATATTTTTTGGTGGCTGGAAAATGAGCCGATTTTAACGTCAAAGTGTCACCAGCTGCTCCTTAACCTATTGACCCTTTGCACGTGACATCACTCTCTTCGAAACTGCGCTCACTCCGCCATGATGGATGTCAATAACAACCAATGCGCTCCTATATATATATATATGGGCTGCACAGTGGCAGTTGGTAGAGCTGTTGCCTTGCAACAAGAAGGTTCTGGGTTCGATTCCCGGCCCCGGTCTTTCTGCATGGAGTTTGCATGTTCTCCCTGTGCATGGGTGGGTTTTCTCCGGGTACTCCGGTTTCCTCCCACAGTCCAAAAACATGACTGTCAGGTTAACTGGTTTGTCTAAATTACCCCTAGGTGTGTGTGCATGGTTGTTTGTCTCTGTGTTGCCCTGCGACAGACTGGCGACCTGTCCAGGGTGACCCCGCCTCTCGCCCGGAACGTTAGCTGGAGATGGGCACCAGCAACCCTCCTGACCCCACTGAGGGACAAGGGTGTAAGAAAATGGATGGATGGATGGATGGATGGATGGATGGATGGCGCTCCTATAAACCTGTCAAGAAATGCACCTCTGGTGGCCTAATATTGCTTTTATTTAGTTGATTTCGCAGTAAAAAAAAAAAATGGTTAAAGGGTGCTGCGCGGTCGGCTGCACAAATAGACAAGGGTGAAAACCAAACTTGTCATTTTATTAACTTTTAATGAGTGAAGATGTGGCGGCGATGGATAGCAGCCGTTAATCATAATGACTGTCAGTCCTCGGTGTAACGGCGAACACTAAGAGGATTATTGTTCATATAGTTTATAAGTAAGTAAGATATCAATCATCGCATTATGGCGAAGGTACAGTCTAACCATCAGTAACCATGGAAACAATGCCCCGCCATCATGTAGCCTAGCATGTACAAAAAAATCCCTGGCCTTCTCTCCATCTTTAATGCTGCTCCGGTGTGGTGTGAATTCAGGCAAAGTCGGTAACTTCATCAACATGTCAGGACGGAGGAGGTATGGGCTGTTTCCGGCGTCCATCATGGCGCTTCGGATGATTAAGTGACGTAGTTGCAAAGGGTCAATACGTGAAAGCCAACACCGTTACGAGCTCAGCCTAGTTACCTAGCAACCCAAACGGAACTCCGGCACGTTTGGTAAGCTAACTTTACCGCTGTACAATAGCTGCTAGAAAAGACAAGTGTTTTGTTGTTAACTTATCTTTTAGGAAGCACTTCTAATTTTTTGTTGGTTGTGCAGGAGGCTCTTCTTCTTCTTCTTCAAAGATGTACTGTTGTACAATTGTACGTCTCTTTGCAGCCATTTTCTTATGACTCCAACTCAACTCAGCTTTTATGAGTGTAAACGTTGAGTTGGGGGGCGTGGACAGCAATGAATAATTTGAATTTAAAGTGACAAGAGGCTCTAAAACAGTTCATTCTGAAGGGAGCAGCCTGAGATGTTATTATCTGAGAATGATTTTGTGCGAAAAAATGTAATGAACATGTTTTTTTATGGCACATATACATATCCTAACTTGTTCAAGGAAGCATAAGCCAGGTCTCCTTCTTAGACTGACTTCAGTACCTGTATTGTTTCACTGGCTGGATGGTTCAGTTCAATGAGCCTTCCTCCTTCCTCCTGGAGTCTCTTCACTTCACTCTCATGGAACAAAAGACCGTTGTTCTTGAAGTTCTGATTGGGAATAAGTCAAACATTTTATATCTATTGTTACAGCGAGATGCTAATTTAACTATTTTTCATTTAACTAATGCTTAACAGATTCTCTAACTTCTGTCTTAAAAGTTTAAGGTCTCTAAACCCCTCTGTTGAACTTCCTTTATTTTGTTTAAGAAGTCCTAATTTATCTGTTTTATAATGTTTTTGACAAAGAATCTGCAGTTGAAACGTATGAACACCCTACAGTTGGGTAAAAGTTATTATTTTAATTTAATAAAACAGCTTTGCAGCAGAATTAAGAGAGATTAAAACCAAATCTTGATTTGCTCTGACCTCATAGTGCCTGCGGACGTCAGGAGGATGCAGCATTTGATCGCTCCAGTCCTGCTTCTTGATCTTCTCCTTTTCTTCTCCCAGGAAGTTCAGCTGCCTGCTGCAGCCCTGCATGTAGTCGTAGAGGCTGTTCAGGTAGTGGCGCCGCCACTTGGAGTCGTCCTCAGAGACAAAACCAGCAAAACAAAATTCAATCTCAAAGGTTAGGCTGTATTTTCATTTTTATTCATGAAATATCTCCAAAAACAACGACAAGAGTGTTAGAAAAAGAAAACAAAACTCTGAGATTTTAAGATTAATCTATGAAATATTTCAGAACAAACAAGATTTCTGAGTTTAAAGAGTCAAAAAAAAATTGGTAGAAAAAAACTCAGGAATTTTGACATTAATCTATGAAATATTCCAGAAAAAAACAAGAAAAGTCCAAAAGAATTGCTTGAAAAAACTTTGACATTAATCTCAGAAATTTTCTAGAAAAAACTTGGAACTTTTTGGAGTTTTCAAACTCAAAAATTTCTGTTTTTCTAGAACATTTTTTAATTATTTTTGAAATCACTGAGTTTTTTCTAGCAAAGTTTGGACTTTTTTTTTTAGAAACTTTCTGAGATTTGTTTTTGGCTAAATTTACTCCTCCTTTTAATATTCTTTTAAAAAGCAGACTGACCCTAAACCTAAAATAACAAAAAAAGCAACTTACCAGCAGGTTATTATATTGTTTCTTAAAGACAGCATATTTCTCCTGAAGGAAAAAAAAAAAAAAAAAAGACAGTATCACATAACGTTAATAGTCTCTACCAAGATTTTACTGTGAATGAAGAAGATGAAAAAGCTTTATTTTTATTAGCTGAGATCACTTACAATTTGTTCAGTTATAGTTGCGGCTACTGCATAAAACATTGATTTTAGATGTATTTGTTGTAAAATAAACACATTTCCTTCACATCTTACTACTTCTGATATGAGGAGAAGCCATATTGAATTGTGACGTCTGTCTCATAAATTGCTACTGGATATTTCTAACTCAAAAGTCAGAATTTCCCATTTTCAACTACGACTGGGACGCAGCAAATGTCTTCTTACTATTTAACTTTTACACATTTTTGTCATATTGCAGAAACTTCTCTGTATCTTGAAGGCTGGTGTTTGGTGAGAGAAATCCACCAGTTTATTATTTAATCTCAGTCTAAATCCAGAGTTTCTGTGAAGGACGGCACATAAATCAGGGAGAAACAATTTAGGCAGATTTAAAATTAGGGTCAGGTAATACAGTCTTGGCAAGGAGAGGGAAAAGATCCAGAGTCCAGAATCCATTTATCTGCTCCATAAATTTGTTTTTTTTTTATGGCAGAGCTGTTGTTGACAGAAAGCCATAAAAAGTTTGCAGTTTGTCAGAAGCTTTGCAGTGAATATTCCTGCATTAAAGAGACCTAAGTCCATTTGAATCTCTAGACTTGTTAGCATATATTCTCAATACAATTTTAATTTTGCAAAATCAAACGTCAGATACTTCAGTTTCTCAGATTTTTGTTTGTTAAAAAACACAAAAATTGTTTTATCCTTTTTGTGTCACCCTGCAGTTAAGCACTGTTATGAGTGGCTATAAGGAACCAATAATGTGAAAAGGTCCAATATGTCTGAATATTTTCCAGTCAATATAAGTGCTATTGTTTTGAAATAATCATGCCGACCTTGCTGCCTGCAGAGCTGACACAAAGCTGGGAGCTGTAAGCCTTTATCTCTTTATGCAGGATGCTGTGAGCAGCAATCTGCTTCTCCAGGTCGGCCATGTTGGGGCCGTAATCCTCTCTGTTCAGCTCCTTCTGAAAGCAAAAAGCACAAGAACAGCCCAGTTCATGAAAATGCTCAAACATTGTCACATTCTACAGGGTCACAGTATCTCAGAGGCAGATTCTTTAAAGCTGCAATATGTAACGTTAATAAAAAATATGTTTTTTACATATCTGGTCTCTATGTTGTGACAATATAAAACAAATAATCTGTGAAAAATAATCAAGCTCCTTTGCATTTTCCCAGCGCTAACTGCAGAAATATGTCACTCAGTCAGAAACAACCAATCAGAACCAGGAGGAGGGTGTTAGCGCTGTCAATCACTCTCCTGTACACTGTAAAACACTTGAAGGTGGTTCAACTTGAAAATGAAATGACTGATTTTATCTATACAGCAATAACAGCTTGAAGAGGAGGTGGAAGAGATCGATCTTTTCACAGATTAACTGTTTCACACAATACTATGATAGATTTAATAAATATGAAAAGGAAAAAAACTTATTTTTGTAAAAGTCACATACTGCAGCTTTAAATTCAAAGATCGCCACCAGTGTGAAGAGCTCTGATGTTTCTCTACACTTACTTGCTTCTGGGTCAAAATGGGCCCCCAGTTAATTCTGGGCATCAGCGACACGTCGTTAATCTGGTCATAGATGTCTCTGTAGAAGGTGCAGTCCTTCAGCCAGCGCTCATGAAGGTGCCTGATACTGGAAATTCACACAAAGAACAATAGAATATCTATTAAATTATGTCATTCATAAGCTTATGTTTTGGACAGGATGCTTTAGTTTGATCATAATGGCCCAAAATGGAGGAAATCAAATGTCTATGAATCAGTTATTTGTCATTAAACACCAGTATGTTCATCCAATTTTCTCACTCATTTTCAATCTCTTTGGCTTGAGGATGTTTGAGCTTCTTGGCTTTATCGACGTCCAGAAACAGATCCTTCAGCAGGTTCTCTGCCTTGCTCAGTTTGGTCGATACCTCAGTTTGATGTTTAAATGGAAGGTCTTTCTTCTCATTTTCAGCATCCTGATAAAATCACAACACAGAGAAACAGATGGTTTGATGTGTATTTTCTTCATTCATGCCGGTATCACCTTAATAATTTACATTTTAAACATGCTTAAATAAGTTTTCTAATGTTTTTTTGTTTTGTTTTGATCATGGATCAAACCATATGCATGTACTCTGATGATATGTACGCTGTATAGTTGGATTTAAAACATGTTTTTCGGTACTTCATGGCAGTTATGTGGCTGGCATGAACTGAACAAATGGTTCACAAGCTTTGGATTTTACATGAAGCTTTTCTGTGTAATGAAAACTAATTTTATAGGTCAGTTGAGGGATAAAGAAATAAGTCTTAGAGAAAACTATAAAAACAGTAAAAAAAAAAACACAAAATCTTACCACATAATTTGGTACAAATATCTTTGCATACTTGAAATAAGACAAAATTAACTTACATGTAACTTTTCAACAAGGAATAGGAGCTTGCTTTAAGTCAATAATTCCTTAGTATTCCTTTAAAAATGTCCTCGTTCCACAATCAGATTATTTCACTTATAAAAAGACATTTTCACGTGTTTTTAGTGAAATAATCTGCCAGTGGAACTACAGCATTTTAATCAATATTAAGGAATTATCGACTTACAACAAGCTCAGATTTCTTGCTGAAAACTTACTTGATAGTTACTGTTGTCTTATTTCAAATGTACTTAGATATTTGCACCAGAAACTATAGTGAAATACTCTGCAGTGAGCAGAAAAAGTCCGTTTAAAAAACGTAAAGTTCCTCAACACATTTTATTTATAAATGCCTTATAAAAGCCTTTTGTCAGAGAATCAGCTAAATAACTGATGCTGATGTTAAAGTTCGTTACGTTCCCACGAGGCCCATTTGTCAGATTAAAAGTACATTTGAGAATAAAACCTTTAAATATATTTTTTATTAAGCCCACTTTTCTGTTTTAAATATAATGTTTATGAATGGTTTGATGTAATATCCTCATGTTAAATGTTATGTTTTCATTACCTGTAAGGAGAAAACATTAATCTGTGTGTAATTAATCTACATAAAGTGTTTCAGTTAGTGACGATAAATGTCATTTTCAGCACCGTTCCAGCTAAATGAATCTGTGTATTTGGAGGTTTTTCTCACCACAGCCAGCATCTCTTCTGACTTCAGGATTTCTTTCTCCACCTGGTCGGCGTCCGATTGCATCTTGGAGATCAGCAGAGCCAGGCTGCTTGTCTGGGTCCTGCAGGGAGCAAATCACAAGTCCAGATGAAAACTATGAGACATTTGGTTCAGGCTTTTCAAAACCATCCTTCTAAGTGACCAGGTTTTCTAAAACAATAACTTTTACACTGTTTTGTGACTTTTCTAGTCTGTAGGAAACAGTAAATGGAAAAAAACAAAGAGCAGGTTTGGTTGGGAATAAGTTAGAAGATGTCAACTTTTATTCTTACAAATATCGTTCAGTTTTTTTTTTTAAATAAATGACAAAACAGCTTGAAACATTTTTATTTTTGTTCACATTACTGTGTGAGCATTTTAGATTTACATGAAATTGAGAAGTATGTAAAACGTCAGCAAGTTAGACCAAAAAAATCTGTTTAAAATCTCATTATTGTCCAAATTCCTCACTTCAAAACTCTTTATTGAAAATAGAAACTAATTTAATTGGTTTTCTACTCCATTTATATTTTGGTGTTTTTACCTTTGAATTTGAAGAAAACTATCAAAAAGAAACATGATTCAGATTCCAGTGTAAGAAAAATGAAAATATAACACTACTGCATGTCCTTCTACCGAAGTAGACATTGAAAAATTGTCTAAATGTATGACTTTATTCATATTTAAGTCAAATGAATTAAGGGGAAATAATGGACATGTGTTGTTTTGTGGATACAATGTAAAGACTGTTTTCTGCAAGCTGAATAAATCATCTTTTCCACTGGTTGATCTTTATACCAAAGCAACTGTAAACAAAGTGAATCAGAGGTGGTCCCAACCCAAATAGGAAATAAAATCCCTTCAGCTGGTTTTGGGTCGCCCCACTGGGACGTCTCACTGCTAAACCTCCAAGGACGAGCAATTAGATGGCATCTCGAGCCAAAGCCTGAACCTCTTCAAGCGTTTCTCAGCTCTACTCAATCTGACCCAGATTTGATCTATTTCAAAATAGTTTTTTTAAAAAAAGAAAGCAAGTAATCAGTAAGACAAGAGAAAACATGTAACCAACAACAAAATAATTAGCTTAGCACTTCTTTTCTGTTTGAAAAGGAGGAGGAAGAAGTTAACTACTTATTTAATCTTAGTTTAATGAAATGTTTTACTTACTGACACAACAATTATCAGACATTTGTAATTAAAATCATGTTATGGTATTCATGTGCCTGTTCAATACACTGTGCTAAACAATAAATAATATTACATAAACAAAATTAGGCTCTTCAAAATTCATGAAATACAACTCTGAGAGGAAATATTTGGAGCGTAATAGATCCTCTAAGTGAAAGCAAACACCCTTTCCAAAGTTCGCTGATTGGAGCTTCCTTTCCAACAATGTGGTGTCACCTTCCCTGTAAAGGCTAGCCAGTGATCCCCTTAAAGAGTTGAAGCATGTTTGTCTGTCCTGCTTTTAAAAATTGGGACATGCGCGCAACTTGTCACCTGTGAGACAATGAAGCCGTAAGTAGTTTTAAATTCTTGGAGGTACTGACAAAAAAAAAGAAAATTATATATATATATATTAACTGATTAAGTCTGTTTTAGATTGTTCTTGAAAAACTAATCAGTCACGGCTCATTCGTTGGTGAACTCACGGCTGCACAGTGAACCCACTGATTTTTTACAGCAGACAGCCGCTCAACTCTTGCAGGTGCTGCGTACACCCGCTAAATCTTTTAGGGGTACGCAGTACCCTGCCGTACCCCCTTATTTTCACCCCTGGCCGTAACAACAACCTCACACACCAGTCCAGTAGGTGGCAACAATGTGTCTTTAAGTTGGGTGCTAGCCCGCAACCGTGAAGAAGAAGAGTGTTATGGAGATGGAGAACGTAGAGCATGTAATAATTTATTGTGAGAAATATAAGGTGAATAGAGAAACATTTAATCAAGAAATAGGGAAATATGGTGTGGAGTGAATAGTTAAACATGACAAAATAAATAAAACAATTGTTTTTAAAGGAAATGGGATAATATATAAGAATTTATTAGGAAAAATATAACGGCACAAGTAGATGGCGATAACGTTGGATGTCACCCCACCGCCGAAGAAGAAGATGTAGCAACAGCGGCTAGCATAAGCTAAGACGATTAACATTTATGGGGAAGGCAAATCGGGAAAATGCAAAGAAAATGGTGTAATTGACAAGGTAACAGTAAGGGGAAAAAAGCGACATTTAAAAGTTGAATTCACAATTTGACCGAAATATTAAGCAGCAGATCTACGGTAAAAGTTTACATTGATACTAGAATCACAGAAATTAGTAAAGAGGAAAGTGTGAGCCACGTAGATGTGAAGGTAAGACGGCCACCTGTGATGATGAAGGAACTGAAGATAAAGAGAGAGTACATTTATATATAGTTGTGTGAATTGTGGCAAAGAGTGGATCATCTTTTTTTTTTTTTACCTGGTTACTCTCTTTATTGTAGGTCTCTGCACTTTATTTTAATATTTGAAATAAGACAAGATGCACATGCACCCTGTGTGTCATGTGCATTGCATATCACACAAAAAATGGACCACCATGATCAGTTTTTAGTCCCAGTTCAGCCCAGTCCTATATATGCATAGGCCTGTTAATTAATCACATGATAAATTAAAACAAACTGAATAATTTTTATTTGCTTGATTTATTGTCTTTCTATTTTCTCTCTTTCTTTCTACCAAAAACTGGATTATAAGAGTCTGGTGCTTTGGTCAATTTGAACAATTTTGTATACAGAGACTTCATAATTCATTTTATTTGTTAGGCTGCACAGTGGCGCAGTTGGTAGAGCTGTTGCCTTGCAGCAAGAAGGTTCTGGGTTCGATTCCCGGCCTGGGGTCTTTCTGCATGGAGTTTGCATGTTCTCCCTGTGCATGCGTGGGTTTTCTCCGGGTACTCCGGTTTCCTCCCACAGTCCAAAAACATGACTGTCAGGTTAATTGGCCTCTCCAAATTGCCCCTAGGTGTGAGTGTGTGTGTGTGTGCATGGTTGTGTGTCCTGTGTGTCTCTGTGTTGCCCTGCGACAGACTGGCGACCTGTCCAGGGTGTACCCCGCCTCTCGCCCGAAACGTTAGCTGGAGATGGGCACCAGCACCCCTCCCGACCCCACTGAGGGAAAAAGGGTGCAAGAAAATGGATGGATGGATTTTATTTGTTGCTTCTGTTTATTTGTTTTGGATATTTAAAATGTCTTCCAGTTCCAGTGTTAAATGTTCATTAGAATGTAAAGTTTATTGATATTGAAGAATGTGTTCTTGCATTATTTTACCATTACCCTTATATTAATTGAAAATGGTGTCATAGCAACAATATTATTGTTTATTGCAATAAATTACAGGACAATTTATAATCTAGCAAAATGTGTTATCGTGACAGTCCTATGTATAAATCAACTGTTTGTTGCTCGGTTGGCTCAGGACTATGAGATTCTTGCAACAAATAGTATATTTTGAGCTTTTCTACCTAACCGGATCTAACAGATAAAACTCCGCCGTTCACACCAAGCATATGACAGATCAGCCAGCTATCATTTAACAGGTAATGCTAGTGAGGCCTATGGAAAATGCATTTATAACATTCAGGTTTGTTTTTGCGAAGCTGGTATGAGTAGAAACAAACATTGACACACCTGGACGCCCCAGTTTGTTCGCTGATACCACCACCATTTCATCCTGACCTACCATGAGGATGAGGGGGGGGGGAATAAAATATTTCAGTACAATTTTAAAATACTTATGAATTCTGATTGGTGGTTCATTGCCTGCTAGCCAAGTTGCACCAAATCTTAAGCTTTCCCCTTAACTGGCGCCTACATGGAGTAACATAAGAGCAGGTCGTGGTAATGATCCAACGAACAACTCCACCTCACTGCTACCTGCTTACCCTTACAGTAATCTTAGCTGAAGTCTTTGTACCAGAGCAGCTGCTTATGTTGAAGGGAGTTTCCTGAGTGTGAAAGCAAAGGCACTGACTCACAGGATGTCCAAATAACAGCAACACACACACAACACACAGATCTGCACTCCACTTGTTTCCATTTAAAAAAGAGAGAAGGTGACAAAAGGTGTGGGTAGCAATATTAACAGGGATGGTAGTAAAATACACAGATACACACCAATAAAAACAATGTTGATAATTAATCCAAATATCAAGTTACTACAATGATGGAAACAAGGATTGTGACAGATCAGCCAGCTATAAAATAGCAGCAAATCATGCAGTTTTTTTTCAAATCAGATGAGAACAAACAGTAACACGTATTTGTCCTGATTATCATGAGACTTCTCTGTTGACACGACACACTGTGGTTGGTCAACAGTGATGCTGACTTTATGGCAATTTAATTGGAAACACTCTGTAACATGGGTATATGTACTTTACATCTTTCCTGTTGAGGCAGTTCAAGATTTCACTCTTACAATGTTGACTGTAAACATGTTTTATGTGTTTGTGTGTCAGCTGACATCTTTTTTATTTCAATGCCAAACGCAGCTTAGCCCATAACTATTCATACCTACAGATTTAGATTTAATTGTTTCTGATTGGAAATGACGCAAATATTTCCCAAAAGACAAAAAAGTATATAAATTCTAGTTTCTATTTACATTTTTACAAAAGCAACTCCAAAAAAAGATTTATACTGAATAATTATTGAAACATAACTTAGTGACATTACTTCAATCAAACATCACTTTTAACAGCTGACCAGCTTTTTAATTTTTATTTCTACTTGTACTGTTGATGCAGATTTCTTTAAGCTAAGCAGGGTTTTGCCCAGAAAGCTTGCTGTGCTCGGTGGTCAGGGTTTGAGGGCAGTCATCCAGCGGTTCGCCTTGTTTTTGAGTTAATAAATGTGTTATGTGTTACTGGAAGACTGGAAGATTAATACCCAAACCCTAAAAATAAAGTGTTTTAAAAAAGAAAACTGTTAAAAAAAAACACCCTAAAATAAGTAAACTATGCTTAGGGGGCACAAGTAAAGCCTGGAGGCCCGTCAGGCTAATAATACTCTGGGGGAAAGCCTGGCTAAGATTTAAATCTTTTAGGTTGGAAGGCCTCCCTGCCTTCACCGGTAGGTCCCTGTACAGACTCTCTATCAGACTTAATTCCTGGCCAAGCCAATCCAAAATGGCAACATTACAGTCAGATGAAATATGTTAGTAAAGTTGAGCTTAACTATTTTGGAAAAAACATGCTTTGTTTGAACCACTTTGGGGTTCTGCAATGCCACAAAAGATGGATAAATCTTGAAAGATATTCTTGTATTTGTGTATTTGTGCCACTTGATCCTCTAACTTAGGTACACATGATGTCAGGCTCTGACTTTCTCCAAGCCTGCAGACTAACTTCACACAGTCACTGACTTTCTTTAACATTTCTGCCAGTAGCTTTAAGTAATCGGAGAAACGGATAGAAGCCGTCTTAACTCCCAGGAAACATGAAACACTCCCATTCTGGAAAACAACAGGAAGGGGATGCATGACTGGAATACATGCATATCATAATTAATACAGAGCTGCATGTATTAATTATCCAGAGGAAAAACTCACTTGTTGATACTGCCTGAGCCCTTCAGCGAGCCGTCCTTGGTTTTCTTCGACTTTGACATCGCGGAGGAGGTGGAGATCCTAAGAAAGCTTCACCTTCTCAGTCGTACAGCTTCTTTGTCTCCAGCTTCCACCTTGTCTCCCTCTCTTTCTCTGTCTTTGGTTGTTCTTAAAAACACACAAACACTCTGACACATGAGCCAGTATAACTCTAAACACTGCTGACTCCTCCCAGACAGGGTAACAGGTGTGTTAACACCCAGGTATCCTCCTTGTGGAAGAAGACTAGACTGACCTGTTCTTCACACTGCCCCTGTGTTTGTCCTCCTCCTTGTTTTCCTTTTCATACGGGTCCATGACTGTCTGATCTTGGACCAGCACTTCTCAAACTACTTGGCAAGCTTTCCCTTTATAGGAAAAAACTATGGCAATAAAGTGTTATTTTGTGATATATTTCCTATCATTGGCCTTCACTGAAATTACTTTAAAAAAGAAACCATCTTTAAAAGCAAACTACAACTTTTTTGTAAATGCCTATGCAGCTCTACAGTAATGGCCAAAAGTTTTGAGAATGACACAAATATTATATTTTCACATGATCTGCTGCCCTCTGGTTTTCATGTGTGTATGTCAGATGTTTTCATCACATACAGAAATACAATTGCAATCATATTATGTGTAACAAAAGCTTTTATTGACAGTTAGAATGAGTTAATGCAGCAAGTCAATATTTGCAGTGTTGACCCCTCTTCTTCAGGACCTCTACAATTCTCCCTGGCATGCTCTCAATCAACTTCTGGACCAAATCCTGACTGATAGCAGTCCATTCTTGCACAATCAATGCTTGCATTTTGTCAGAATTCCTAGGTTTTTGTTTGTCCACCCGCCTCTTGATGATTGACCACAAGTTTTCAATGGGATTAAGATCTGGGGAGTTTCCAGGCCATGGACCCAAAATCTCTATGTTTTGTTCCCTGAACCAGTTAGTTATCACCTTTGCTTTATGGCAAGGTGATCCATCATGCTGGAAAAGGCATTGTTCATCACCAAACTGCTCTTGGACGGTTGGGAGAAGTTGCTCTCGGAGGACATTCTGGTACCATTCTTTATTCATGGCTGTGTTTTTAGGCAAGACTAAAAACACAGCCATGAAGGCTGTGTTTTTCTCAGCCGACTCCCTTGGCTGAGAAGCAGCCCCACATATGAATGCTTTCAGGATGCTTTACAGTTGGCATGAGACAAGACTGGTGGTAGCTCTCACCTTGTCTTCTCCCAACAAGCTGTTTTCCAGATGTCCCAAATAATCGGAAAGGGGATTCATCAGAGAAAATGACTTTACCTCAGTCCTCAGCAGTCCACTCCCTGTACCTTTTGCAGAATATCAGTCTGTCCCTGATGTTTTTCCTGGAGAGAAGTGGCTTCTTTGCTGCCCTCCTTGAGACCAGGCCTTGCTCCAAGAGTCTCCGCCTCACACTGCGTGCAGATGCACTCACACCTGTCTGCTGCCATTCCTGAGCAAGCTCTGCACTGCTGGTAGCCCGATCCCGCAGCTGAAACACTTTTAAGAGACGGTCCTGGCGCTTGCTGGTCTTTCTTGGGCGCCCTGGAGCCTTTTTGGCAACAATGGAACCTCTCTCCTTGAAGTTCTTGATGACGCGATAGATTGTTGACTGAGGTGAAATCTTTCTAGCTGCGATACTCTTCCCTGTTAGGCCATTTTTGTGCAGTGCAGTGATGACTGCACATGTTTCTTTAGAGATAACCATGGTTCACAGAAGAGAAACAATGATGCCAAGCACCAGCCTCTTTTTAAAGTGTCCAGTGGTGTCATTCTTACTTAATCATGACAGATTGATTTCCAGCCCTGTCCTCATCCACACCCACACCTGTGTTAATGGAGCAATCACTGAAACGATGTTAGCTGGTCCTTTTAAGGCAGGGCTGCAATGAAGTTGAAATGTGTTTTGGGGGATAAACTTCATTTTCTAGGTAAATATTGACTTTGCAATTAATTGCTGTTAAGCTGATCACTCTTTATAACATTCTGGAGTATATGCAAATTGCCATTATAAAAACTGAAGCAGTACACTTTGTAAAAATTAACATTTGAGTCATTCTCAAAACTTTTGTCCAGTTGATGGACAAAAGTAGAGGTGATGATGGACTGCCCTTAAGGCCATGGAGGTACACCAAGTTAATTTATTCAAAGACTTAAACACGAAGACAAAAACACGACGGGCCGCTGGATGAATGACTGCCCTAGCACCCAACCACCGGGCTTAGCAAGTTCTCTGGGGGAAACCTTGGAAGACATACCCAACTGACACTTAAAGTATGAACATTAATCTTCATCCTTGTTAAATTATCCTAAGATTTGTAGTCTGCTGTCCTATTTAGTCACTGGCGCTGTTTTTCGTTATAAAATATTTTGTCAGTACTGGTCAGAAATGTCGCACTCCAAAAATGTAATTCATCCTTATTCTCTGCTGGTTCCTCAAATTAAACAGTGAAGGCTATATTTAGAAGGATGTTTAAGCAACTGTCATTGCTTGCATTTTTTTCCTAACAACATGGATGCTGCTGGATTCTCGGAAATGCTAAAAACAAGTGGTAGTTTAACGAAAAAACATCCAGAAGTTTCCCTCTACCACCACTCCCTATCCGTTTTTTCTTTTCAACCTGGTATGGTGATATTTGCCCCTATGCTTAACTGTGTTGCTGGTACAAACATTGTGCTTCTTCGGAGTTCCATCATGGAGCAAAGTAGCTTCTTCATGGACTGGAAATATAAACTGGAGTTACATAACATGATTCTGTAACTTGATCATTGTCTTTATGAATTTAGCTGTGCTGTTGTTTAGCTCTAAGGGCAACAGCAGTCCAGCCTCTACAGCTGTTGTACTGTTCAGTAATTATTTTGTCCATTTTAATGTTTTTTTTTTTTTTTTGCTTGTTTGATTTAATGCCTGATTTGAAAGTCATTTCCTGGGTTTTCTCACTGCCTACAATTATGTAATTATATTACGTAAGCTGTATGTATTTATACAGCACCTTTCACAGATAAAAGTGCAATATGTTTGTGACTACATCTTCATCCTTAGTGTGTGGATAGTTCTATTTACTATACTTTTCTTGATTGGCCCTGAGATGGAAAGTTGAAAGTGTCTTTCATACAATGACTTTCAGAACAGATTCCAAGCTTTATTGTGAGTCTACACGATTAAGTGAAAATTGCAAATGACAGGATCAATGGCTTTTGATGTGAAATTTTGTGATAAATAAAATAAAGCAATGGAAGTGACTAGTGGTTCTCTTTAGGAAGTGTCCATATACATCAAGTTTCTTCCACCAATCACATGTTGGATTGGTGACATAAGTCCAATGAGTGAGACTATTCTAAGATATCCCAAGACCTTAATCCCAAGCTGGTCTTTCACTCCTGTCTCAAATCACTCTTCTTCATTGTCCAAAATGTTTTCATTTCTGTCTGTGTGAGAACAGTCATGGGGGACTGAGAATCTAGAGCAAGTCCCCTAACAATCAATCAACAGTGACATTGTGACCCTTCAAATCGGTTGTTCTCAGAAAGCATTGCCAATGAACGTAGAGTGTGAGCAGCAGTTTGCTATAAAGACACAAATAGTTTGGACTCACGATCAAGCTTTGAATGTCATTTAGCCATATCCCATAACAACAACGTCCAGTGGAACAATATAGTGAAGGTCACCTAACCTTCACTATACCATCATAAATCACTGAAATCAGCATTGCTTTTATGCTATACTGACATCAAGGGCTTGACAATGATAAAAGGTACAGAGGTTTTCATCTTGCATGAGTCGGAAAGCATTTGCACTTGACAATGAACTTATGAGCCTCAGTGTTGTTCTAGGATGAATGTTCTTCCACACTGAGCCAGATTTATGGGTGAAGACTAGCTGTAGTATCAAGGACAGTGCCATGCAACAGACACTGTGGTCTGTGTCTGTAGGATGTTTCGAAGGACTATACACACTGGGCAAGTGTGTATGGTCAATACAAAACTGCCCTCCCCTTTGTGAATGGTAGTGTGACAAACCAAAAGTACCTGAATAACCTCATTAGTCCAGTCACTGTATCTCTCCACGACCGAAACATACTGGATTTGATTCGTATGGATGATAGTGCATAAACTCAATGTAGGAGACAATAAAGACTAATAGAGGGTTGACTGTTAAACAATTAAAGATGTACCTATAATATTCAAAATCCAATCAGTCTTACGAATCTTATTTATTTCAGTCTCAGATCTATCAAGATCAATCTGAAAGGTAAATTCTCTTTTTGAGTGAGCCATTTCATAAATGTTAGAAATTAGATATAACTCAATATTTCAATTTAAATTATTACATTTGAGATATTTACTGATTGAGTGAAAAGACGTAGCATTTGGTAATCACCCTAATGTATTCTTTTATGACAGTGAATTTCTCTAATTCGTTGTTCATTATTTGCAGATTCATTTATTTGCATATTTATTCTGAAGAACATAACCTCAATTATTTGCAGAAAATACCCTTATTTATTCCAGAGAAAATGCAGCTTTGGAAGATGAAATACTGAGGCTCAATGCTACTTGATGAGCTATTGGCAAGCATTTGCAAAGCAGCCAATCAGCAAGTGCCATTAATTTCCCTTGGCACCAATTGGCTGTATTCTGAAGAGGGGAGATAAGGAGGACTTTGGACATTAGATTCTGTCTTCCTATTCTTTACTTTGTAGCTTAGCTGAACATTACTAGCATAGTTGAACAGTTTGTTGAAGTATTTTAACTAGAAGTTTAAGTATTAAGTTTAAACATTGTTTTAGAGAGAAGTGGTTTATTATGTGAATGTGTGTGGTAATGTGTGTGGATCTTCCCATCTATTCTATAATACCTCACCAACCAGACAGGTATTCATAAAGCAATAACTGACAGAGTGTTTGGCTATAAATTCCTTATTGTCAGGTGGTTCCTCTTATTTGTTAATTTGGATTAAAATAAAGAGTTATTCATAACACACAATATTGGTTTTGGGTCTGTCAGAATGATCAAGAAGGATGCTTGATCATTCATATTCACATTATGATGAACCACTCGTACTTCCAAAATTCAGCATTGTGCTTCTTTCCTCTGTCGCAGGTAAAACTTTATTACACAAAGGAGTTCAAATATGTTAAAATAAAAAGTTTACAAAATAAAGAGTTGGTGCTCTTGAACCATTATAACTTAATTTTATTGATATGTAATTCTTCAAACAATCAAACCTTGTTTAAAGTTAACAGCGAGTGAAAGAAATTCATTCAATTTTAGCAAATAGTATTGCACCATGTCCCAATATCCCAACCAAATAAAATATCAAAGAAAAACAACATTTCTCTTCTTCAGTTAAATCATAAACATGAAACAAAGATAAACAAATACACCCACATGAGACCTTTCAGTAAACAAATGCAACTCGGCAGCAATTATTTTGTTCTGGCAAAAGACTTGGAGTTTTTCCTTTCAAAATATATCTTGTAAATACAATGAACTCTCCATGCACTTTTGGTATTTGACAGCAACATTTTTCTGTAATATGTTTCAGATCAGAAAACTTCAAACATTTCTAGAAACGTGCATATTTTGAAGAGTTGGAAGAGGCGAGTAGCATAGGTAAGCCAGTTGCTGGGTCTTTCTTACAACGATCCAGTGCTTGTTTGTAGTTGATCTTCTCATTTGTTATAGGGTCCACAATATCTTTGATATAGGCCGTCTCGGTTTGGATGTTCCTTGCAATAGAATTGTCAATCATTTTGGATCCAAGGGCATCTATGAGGGTGACTCTACGACCAGTGGCAGGATCTACCAGCCCCCCAGTCAGGTGTTGTGCCTCCATGTGACGAATAGCTGAATCTTTTGGCATCCAGCCTTTCTGAACAGCTTCTCCCACAGACAAACGCTCTTTGGTCATGGGGTCTTCAACTCCAGTGAAAGCTTTCTCTGCATTAAGCAGCCGTTGGACTTGGCTGTCCTCGATAAGGCCTCTTTGTGCCGCCTTGCTAACTTTGTATCTTTCTTTGTTGCTGATGTCAGTGATGCCACCTGTTGCTGCTTGAGCCTCCAGCAGTCTTTGGGCAGTGGTAGGGTCGATCAGTGTGCGCAAGGTGGCATTGCGGATTGTAAAGCAGGTGCCTGTATATGTATCCATTATTCCAGCAATTGGCTGTGTTTCGGTAGCAGTGGTAAGGTCTAACGAAGGAGATTTTGCAGATGAATTTGGTGTTTGGGTGACTGAGGTGAGTTTGGGTTGGTTGTTTTTGTCACCTGCAACAAGGAGGGCAAATTCCGAGATAGGGAGTTTGCCTTGTTTGTATTGTTGCAGATCATATTCTGATAGCCTTCCTTCCTTGATAGCATCTTTGATAGAGTACTGCTTCCCACTCTTGCGATCCAGCAGCACAGATGTTTCTCCATCGGGGCCCTTAGAGGTCACCTCTTCCCAGTCACATTCCAGCTCCTGCAGATGAACATACTGCTGGCGATCAATGAGGCCCCCAAGGTAAGCATTATAAGGAGACATGTCTTTACCAGTTTCTGGATCCAAAATGGTGATTTTGGTTGAGACATTGGTTTCTTTGGTTCTTGTCTCTGCCTGTTCCTCTTTCTGCAGGTAGATCAGAATCTCACGAATTGTGCTGTCTCGTTCATGAATCTTATCTTTCTCGTCCAAGATCTGCCTTTCCAGTCGCTGGACATCTGACTCCATCTTAATGCTCTTCTGCCTGTTCATCTGTGTTCTTTCAGTCATCAGTCGAGTCTGTTGCTGGAAAGAAAGACTTGTGTCGTGTTTCTTTGCTTCAAGAGTTCTGAGTTCTCGGGTGAGGTTGTCATTTTCCCTTACTAGAGCATCTTTGCTCATGTTAAAACTTGTCACTTCTCTTGAATTGTTAGATTTGGTGCTCATTAAGAAATTGATTTTGTCATTGAGACGCCTGATTTCATCCTCCAAGTCTTGTCTGGCAAATCTGTTCTGAGACACCTGCTCCCTCAGACGATCCCTCTCAGCTTCAACAGCCTGATCTTTCTCCACGCGAACAACCTCCTTATACACCGTCTTTTCACCTGACTTCTCTTTCTGCAGAATCTCGAGCTTTATAGTGAGATTACGAATGTCCCTCTGAATACGTAGGATGTCATGGGTTTCCTTGTCCATGTCAGAGCGTAAACCACTTGTCATCCTTTCCAGTTTTGGATCTCTTTCAACCTTCAGCACTTCCTCTACTACTATGCTCTCCTCAACAGGAGGCGGGGCATTTTCCAGTTGTGTGATGCGTAGTCGGATCTCTCTAAGTTCAGATTCAGCTTGGATCCTTTTTTGGTGCTCATCACTCTCTCTGATGATCCGCTCCTTGTCTTCCAACTTCGTTCTTAGTTGCTGTAACTCCAGATCTATCTGACGTCGTCTTGTTACTTGTTCATCCAGGTTTCTGCTCAGCCTGTCATGCTCCATTGATAGCCTTGGATCCTTTTGAAGTCGTACAACCTCCTGCACAACAACTTTCTCTTCAGGTTTCTGTCTCTCCAAAAGGAGGAATTTGTTTTGAAGGTCAAAAACCATCTCATCAATGCTTCGCCTTAGCTGTGCTTCATCCCGCACTTTTTTTCGCAGGCGTTCAGCTTCCTTCTCCAGCAGTGGATCAGGTTCATACTTTATTAATTCTCTGTTGACCAGTTGGGTCTCTATCTTGGACTTTTCTGCCTTCCATTCATCTCTTTCTTTTCGCAGCTGTCTAACCTGGTCTTCAAGAGAAGTACACTGGCTGTCTAATCGGTTCACCTGATCATTTAACCTCTGGATCTCTCGCTCGTTTTCCGGGCTTCTTTCTTCTTTCACCACCTCTTGGGTAACCTCTTTGAATTCTACTTTGGGTTTCTCTGACCGAAGGGCATTCAGATCAGTGTTGACCTGCCTGATCTCCTTTTCCAGATCGGTACGTTGTTTATTCGAATCCTGTATTTCTTTGCGGAGGCGTACAATTTCGACCTCTGTATTCGGGTCAATCCGGTATATCTCATTTACAATTTCTTTTATCTCAATTCTTGGCTTCCAGTCTTGAACTTCTCTGTAACGCTTGTGTAGCCCAATCACCTCTTGGGACAAAGAGCTATTTCCAACTCTCTCCTCCTCCACAACTGTTCGCAGCTTAGCTGACTCTGTAATGAGGTCAGGGTCTTCCTCAATCTTTTTAACCTCCTTAACAATGACTTTAGGCTGAATGTTGGGGATCATTCTTTCCAGCGCATTGATTTGACTTCTTGTTTGGAAGATTTCATCATTGAGGAGCTTGCACTTGTTGTTCTCATCAAAAATGTCAGTCTCAAATATTTTTAATTCTTTCAACATCTGTGGATTTTGTTCTACTTTAACCACTTCCTTCTTAACCACTCTCTCCTTGATAGTTGGTCTCTTCTGCTGGAGGATAGAAACTTCTGTCTTCATTTGGATCTGCTCTCCATCTCTTACTCTGATCTCATCTCTCATCCTTGCCATCTCATCTCTTATCTTTGCAGCCTCTACATCCAGCTGTGGGTCTTTTTCAAACTCAGTCACCTCTCTAGTTAGCAGTTTAGGGGTTTTGTTGTTAATGGTTTCCTCCAGGACGGTGATTTTCTTGTTTAAGATCTCAACCTCTGCCTGGACGGTGGTCCGCTTCAGGGCCTCTTGATTGAGAACATTGCTCAGTTCAGCCAGATCAGCTTCCAGTTTAGGATCCCGGTAGTATTGCAGTACTTCTTTCTCCTCAACACGTTCCACTCCTCTGCGGCTCTTAAGTGACATCATTCTGGTTTTGTAGGTTTTTAGCTGTGTCTGAACAACGGTTGTCCTCTCCTTCTCTTCGTCTAGTTCTTTAAACAGACTGTCTAATTCAAAGGCATTTTTTTGCTGGTTTTCAAGCTGCACCTGTTGCTGTGCCACCATTTGAACTTTTTCTTCACTCTGCGATAGAAAAGGCAATTTTTTTATATCTAAACACTTTATGATTTTATTTTCAGCTTAGCTTTAACAAGCAGTTACAGTTTCAAGGGCGTAAATATATTTTTATGACTTTCTTACCTGTGAAATTAAATTCTTTGCCAAGTTCATCTGTTTTTGCCGTTGAATGTTTTCCGATGTTGCTTCGGCATAACGTTTTGTCAGATTTCTTTCCTGTAACAAAAAAGTTTTTAAATAAAAAAACTTTTTTTAATAAAAAAAGAAACCTTTGTGGTAAAACCATACATACCTCTTTGTCGACAGCGTCACAGAGTGTGAGCTTTTGGGTCTTCTTTGGAACGGTTGCGCCAGCTTGTTCAAGTGTACCGTTGTATTTGTCAACATCAGCCTCATATTCCTACAAAGACAAAAAAGGTTAACATTTTAACTTATTAATATCTTGGCATATCAAATTATTAATAACATAAGCACTGTATTTTCTGTTTTGTTCTTACATTGAGTAGAGCCTGCAGGTCTAGAGAGAGGTCAGCCACTCTTTCCATGTCCTCTTCCTTCCGCTTCAGGTCATCCACCACTCGCTACAACATAAATCACAAATTCAGTTAAATTCTATTTATACAGCACCAAGTCACATCACATTGTCCTACTGGCCTGTCTGAAAAGTTGCCTAAAAGATCTCAGAAAGGAACCAATCATGTCCCAATCTAAAGACAATCAAAATGAAAAAAACGGAGTCATTGATCAGTCTGGAAAGGGTTACAAAGCCATTTCTAGGAATTTGGAACAAAAGTGAATCACCATCAGAGCCTTTGTTTAGCAACAAAGAAAACATGGACAGTGGTGAAGGTTCCCAGGAACGGCCATCTTACCACTTCTGGGAGGGGTAAGATGGCCGCTCCCAGGAATTACTGTGAAAATACGTCAGTGACTCAAACAGGAGGTCAGAACAACAATGAAGAAGAGAACAATGATCCAAACCTTAAAGACAAATCCAGCTCTTCTGGCTCAGAGAAAGGAGAATGATTGGAGATGCGGATGTTTAATCACCTTATTTCTCTGATGTGTGTATTAAAACAACTCCACAGAGTTGGAAAAAATTAGACTGTTGTTAGATTTAGGGGGAAATAGTTTTGAACATTGTTTTACCCTTAACAAATGAAATTATCACTTGAAACTGATTTTTTTATTTATTATTATTTATTTTTGGAAAGATAATAAGCGTTGTATTTACTTTCAGATAAATAAACAAAAAGAAAGCGTGACGAGGTAGCTCACTCTGCTCCTGCTACCATTACTACCCTACTTTTGCATGGTTCACATCTTGCCTCACCTTTTGGGAGCTCTGCTTGGCAGTGAGCTGGGACAGATCATCGCCGGAGTTTGTCTGATTTGTCGGCAGGTTGTCCAGGAAGGAGTTGAGGGATTGGCATGTGTTCTGGAAGTCCTTGTGCTTAGCTGAAGCTTCTTGTAGCACATTTTCCCTAAGAAAACACCCACAAGTGTAAGTTGTGTTAACTTGTGCAGAGTCTTTTTGTCATCTCAGGCTGTATGTTTATACACTGCTCAAAAAAATAAAGGGAACACTTAAACAACACAATATAACTCCAAGTAAATCAAACTTCTGTGAAATCAAACTGTCCACTTAGGAAGCAACACTGATTGACAACGGGGACCCTCGTCGGGTCAATTAGTGTTGCTTCCTAAGTGAACAGTTTGATTTCACAGAAGTTTGATTTACTTGGAGTAATATTGTGTTGTTTAAGTGTTCCCTTTATTTTTTTGAGCAGTATGTTAAAGTAACTACCGTACCTTTCCTTCAGCTGGTTGGCGACATTTGTGTAGCGACTCTGCAGCTGTTTGACGTCGTTCCTCTGGCGCAGAATGTCAGGGCAGTACTCCTGGTGGTTTTTCTGCAGGGAGCTGCACAACCTCTCAGTCGCCTCCAAATCCTGATTCAGCTTTATCATGTCATCCTGGGCAGCTGCCACAGACCGCCGCTGGCGCTGAGCACAACAAAGATGGCACTCCAGTTAAAATATTTCTCAGGATAAGGATTTGTGCCTGTCAACTCGTGTTTGCGTGATTTTACTCACCTGAATGTCATCAGATCGGGCTTGAATTGCATTTGGTATGTCAGGAATTGGACCATCTGCACTCAGGTTTCTCTCGAATCCAGACACAAGGCCGTCGACCTTCTGTATTTGATTCTCCAGGTTGAGAGACGCATTTGCTCTAATAAAATAGAGGAAAGATGGATGAAGTCTAAGGCAACAAATCAGAACATAAACGTGGGAATCAAATGGATTTTGTTACATAAAAACTGTCAAATTTAGCACCACCTAGCACAAATGTAAGTTTTTTAGTTCATGTGATAATCACAGATAAGATTGTTTCAATGCAATTATAATAAAGTAACATTTTTGTGAAGGATCATCATAGTTTTAAATACTGAGTTATACCTTCAATATCCAAAATGACTGATAAATGGCGATAAAGCTGCAGATATAACCTATTTATTAGCACTTATAGCAGTTTGAGTCTCTTCAAACTACTAGCAGATAGCTCTGTGAAACCAGCATGTTCCTTTGGTAACAATAAGAGACTTTGGAGAAATTCAATGTTGTTAGCTTTTGTTAGCTAGCATCACAACCACTCTCACCTCTTGTGGGGCATCATTCCCATATTCTACATATTCCAACTTGCTTGTCTTACAAATAATTTTGAACTTTATATCAAATATCATTTCTCAATTGTAACGTTATTGGTCATAAGTTCACTAATAGCTATCTTATCATAGCTAATATTAGCTTAAAAACAAATTGGTTATTTATATCTGTGTGTGGATTAATAAGGGTTTAGGTTACTAAGATTTAAGTAGTGTAAATCACTGAAAAATAAAATGTTACCATCTAATTTCTTGTTCCAACAGTTTTAATGAAAATAATTACAGAAATGACAGTTTCTAAACTCTAAGCAACAGGATGAAACCTGAACCCAGCATGGCGGTGTGATCTCCTCCATCAATTTAGATCTTCTCTTAACTTTTTTTATTCTATTTCTGTGGATATGAATCACATCTGCTTGTCTTATGAGGTGTTTGTTTTTGAATTGCTGCTGCATAAATAAGCTAAATTGGATTTATTGAATTTGCCTTTTGTGCGAGTGTTTCCTTGTCTTTATAAAAGACTTACTTCTTATTGTAGAGATCCGCCAGGCTGGCCAGCTTGTCGTACTTGTCATTGGCGGCGCTGAGTTTCTGCGGGAGTCCAGAAGACGTGCCGTTGGGATCTTTGGACAGCAAAGGCTGCAGGTTGGCCTGGGCTGTCTGTTTCTGCTGCTCCAGAGCGTTCAGCGTCTTGGCAGCTTGCTGTAGAGAGCAGTTAGTTTGACATAAATTAATGACATATCACATATCAGATCATCTCATCTATAAAAATTTAAATTCTACAAACACTTTACAAAGAAAACTGATGTAGATCATTGGGTGTAAATGCACGCCGTCATGATCTGCAGGTGTTTGGAGCTGTAGCTTAATCTGTGTTTTTGGTTTTCATAATTTTTTTTATATTTACAAAATTTGGTCTGAGTTGATTCCTCTTTGTGTTTACTTCTTGGATTATTAATATGAGTTAATTCCTGTTTCTTAATGTTTACTTTTTAAGTTAGTTTCAGAGTTTTCTCCTTTTCGCTCACCGTTTTTTTTATTTCTCCCTTCATCTGTCTGCCAGTATGCTTCCCGTTGCAGCTGTTTTAAATCTCCTCTTTTCATCTGCCTTCCCTCTTCCTCCTGCTGCAACTACTCACCTCTGATTAGCTCTTCAGGTTTATTTGCATATTCTCCAGTTTAGTTAGTGGCAGCCATGCACTTAAATTAATTTGTCACTTCTACCTCTCTCTTCTCGTTTTCTTTTAACTCACTGCTGGATTCTCCTGGTGTCTCCACCATGTTCCCAAGTGGTTCTACTCCAATAATTTCCCAATTCTGGGTTGAATAAAGTACATCTTATCTTATTTTTTATCATGCATTGTATACCTCCATTCAATATTTCTTTAACAAAATCCTTTAAACATTACATGAATCTATATCATTTTCTATTTGACTCTATTTTAAGTGTTACAATCAATAAAAACATACAATTATAATAGTGTGAATTATGATTTTTTTCTCCTTGCTTTTATTTTAAACCTCCAAAAATGAAAAGAGAAACCATTGAGTGAAAGCTCTACTGAAACCAGTGACCAGGACTTCATTCCCACTGAAACCATTGGTGTTTGTGTCGACTCACCTCCTGCTCTCTCAGCTTCTTGGCCAGATCTCCGGTTGGGTCGGTGCAGCTCACCGGGGTTCGCAGGCGGCTCAGCAGGCCCTGCTCCGTGTCGGCCAGGCCGGAGTCCAGCTGGTTCAGCTGCTGAGCCACAGCTGCCAGTTTGGGGTCTTTAGGAGCTGAAGAAAGTGGAACTGAGTGAAGAAACAGTAAAATTATCCTCTGATCGATCTGATTTTATTGGAAACTGAGGCGTTTTTCACAGATTAAACATCTGAGTCATGATGGTAAGAAGTGAAAGACAAACACCTGACTGTAGAGCCTGAGAGATTTCTGGTTTATTATTCTTCAGGGACGCTGCCAGAGCTGCTCTCCTTCTCTTGGTTTCTTCAAGCTCGTTGCCCAAACTGATGAGGCAAGAGCAAAGTGGAGAGGATGAGTGTCATATTTACCCTTTCACTCTCTTGTGACTTATTGCTGAACAAGATAGGATAGATCTATGTGCTACACAAACATGCTCATTAAATTTTTTGCACACAATCATTCTTGGATGATGAGATTTTAGTCTGCTCAGTTCTGGCTGTCACTTTAAATCCTAATAAGCTGCTGCTGTCCACATCCCTAATTCAACTCTTACATGTGAAAATGGCTGCAAATAGATGTACAACTGTGCATCTTTGAAAAGGAGAAGTGGAACCTTCCGCACAACCAACAAGAATGCATCAAGTGGTTTCTGAATGGCAAGTCAACAACAAAACACTTCTCTTTTCCAGAAGCCATTGTACAGCGCATACAGCGATAAAACCAGTTGGCCAAACTTGCTGGAGCTACGCTTGGGTTGCTAGGTAACAGTGCAGTGCCCATTGAATGTGACTCAACATTCATAAGGTTTTTGAAACAGCTCGTTTTCCAGACGCCAAGAACCATCAACCTATCGCCACAAAATGGATGGTTGGTTTTTACAAGCAGTTGAAACCCAAATGGAAGCATAAAAACATTCAAAAAGTGAATTTTGCCAAGCAGATCCCTTTAAATACAGCGCAGCTTTCCATTACTTACAGGTCAACAGTATAAATGGCATCTGGGTTGGGAGGTGGGATTGTGAAGCAAACTCCAGGGAAGGTTTTAGTTGCTCCATCAGAAGAAATAACTTTCCAGTTGTTGTTGTCGGAGAAGGATTTCAGGGTGAATTTTTCCTGTCTTGAAATAGAGCCCTACACAGCGATAATAATAGAAACGCACTGTAAAACACAGCTCATGAATTGTAAAATGTTTCTAATCCACTGTTTAGAAACTACTGAGGTATTTGACGGCGGTCAGGGCTGCACCTCGTCAGTCTCCCAGTCGCACAGGGACTCCACTGTGATGGGTTTGTTGGTGGGAGTGCGGCGCAGCTTCAGAGGAGGAACAGTTGTACTTTTTCGCCTCAGGTCGGCCAGCTGCTGCTCCGCGGTGTGGACAGTATTTTCCTCCACCTGCAGAAAAACAAAGCCACATGAAAATCCAGAGGAAGAATGTCCTAACCCGATCTTAATCTGTCACGTCTGAGGTGGTCCTGCCATATGGCAGCAAGCTTGTAAGACAGATGTACGTCATTTATTGGTGTTCATTTTAAAGCCTAATGCCAGCCTTCTCTTTGAGTGCCTTCGCATTCTTTCCCATCACAAAATGCATTGTTCATTTTAGCTCAAATTTCTAATAAAGACATCTCTACTGGTGATAGAAAAGCCAAAGGATGTGCATCCCTGTTTGTGTAATAATTTAGGATTCTCAGGCTTCCAGGATGGGGCTGAAACGGTTAATCGGATGAATCGATTATTAAAATAGTTGTCAACTCATTTAGTAATTGATTAATCATTAACTGGAGTATACAAGCTAAGAAAATAGATGATTTCTGGAAGAACACCACACTCAGAGAAGCAAGTAAGTCAAAACTGTATGAAAAAATAAATACATTTTGCATTTAAGATTTAAAAAACCGGGCTGCACAGTGGCACAGTTGGTAGAGCTGTTGCCTTGCAGCAAGAAGGTTATGGGTTCGATTCCTGGCCCTGGTCTTTCTGCATGGAGTTTGCATGTTCTCCCTGTGCATGGTGGGTTTTCTCCGGGTACTCCGGTTTCCTCCCACAGTCCAAAAACATGACTGTCAGGTTAATTGGTCTGTATAAATTGTCCCTAGGAGTGAGTGTGTGTGTGCATGGTTGTGTGTCTCTGTGTTGCCCTGCGACAGACTGGCGACCTGTCCAGGGTGACCCCACCTCTCGCCCGGAATGTTAGCTGGAGACGGGCACCAGCAACCCTCCCGACCCCACTGAGGGACAAGGGTGTAAAGAAAATGGATGGATGGATTTAAAAAACCCTTCTTGGTGCGTAAATATGTTCTACCCAAAACTGCTCAAATGGCATAACTTTAGCTTCATCCAATTCACATTCTGTAAAGAAGATCTCTTTTCTTTCTGTCAAGTTATTAATTGGTTGATTAAAAAAAACAAACAGATCAGTCTTACACTTTATTTATGCTAAGTCAAAGCTGAAGTTTTGACGTTAGATGTAATTTTTAGCTGCAGGTGCATCCTTTGCTAGAAATGTAAAAAAACATACACTAAAGGAACGCTAAGTTGCTTTTTAGGTAATAAATGAATGAATGCATTTTAGGTAATATGTGTTTATCTTCAAAAAACAAGAGAAGTCCAGTTGCCTTTTATTTGGACGCCTTTTATTACCACAAACACTAATGTAACTAATATGAGTTCCACTGGCCGATTATTTCACTTAGAACAAAATATATTTCTCATGATATTAGTAAAGTAATCTGTCAGTGGAACTGGTACTTTTCCCCGTCAATATTAAATTGTTGACTTAAAACAAGCTTCTATATCTGGATGAAAAGTTACTTGTGAGTTAGTTTTGTCCCGTTTTAAGATTTCTGCACCAGAAACCAAACAAGAACAGTTGGTAAGGCTTTGTGCTTTTGCAGTGGTTAGGAAGTAAATGAATGCACAGCAGTATAAAGTATTCGCACAAGTAAATTCACAATGACAAAGACAATTCCTTTTCATATTTGACGTCAATGTTGGTGGCAGGTTTGCGGGACAAAGTATAACAAGCAAATCCAAAACCACTGCAGTCAAACCTCTTTCTTTTCTCATTGTCTCACCTGAAGCTGCAGCAGCGACTCGATGTTGCTCTTCGTCTTTAGAGACTCTGGACTCATGGTGCTGCTGAGTTGACTCAGCGTCTCTGACAGCTTCTGAGTGTCATTTTGGTACTGGAAAATGGACACTCACTTGTTATCATTTATAAAAACATGCTGGACAATTAGAACATCTGTCCACGTACACACTGTAAAACATTTGAGCCACATTTAGTTGTGTCTATTGTCTTCTATTCTTTTAAGTCAAATCAATTACCGAGTTTTAGATTTTGGACCTAAATGTGAGTTTGTGAAAACTTAGTAAATTGTGTTAAACTTTTATTAATTTTGTCAAACTTTCAAGAGTTGAATAAACTAGAGTTTTTAGCAAAAGCATCTAAAAAAACTGAAAGAAGAAAAAGACAGGAGTGGGAGCTATTTCCCAGAATGCTTAGCGGCATGTTTCTGTAAATGTTATTTTAAAGCTTGAGGATAAAGTCCTGTTCACACTAAATGTTTCTGAGCTGAATTCATTGTGACGTTTAATAAAATTCATTATCAGATCAGAAATTTTGTTCATGCAATTTGAAATGAATTTAAATTATTCTAAAGTAAAATAAGTAGATATTTTAACCTGATATTGTGAGTAAAATAATAGAGAAATGTGGCTCTTTATCTAGGTGAGGGCAGTTTCTTTTATTGCATATTGTGAAATAATTATTTGGTTTAAATTGCAGCATTAAGTTATAACTCACAATTCAAGATTAATGAAGTTAAAAAACAATGTTTAGACAACTTGTCTCTTGTTGTTAAATCACCTTCAGGAACTTTAATTTCTGAGTTAAAACCAATAAAATTTTCTTGTCAACTTAAATTGCATTTTCCAGGCAGCAGGTGGGCTTTCATTTTCAAGTTAAACCAACTTCAAATGTTTTACAGTGTAGCATGCCCTCCAATATTGTGCTTTTACAAACTTTACCTACCTTATTGAATTTTTGCATATTTTGCAGATGTTCTTCTTGACATATGCAAAGATTCAGGAACTTCTGCCACTCGTTTTTCACAGCTCTGCTTTGGACCTTAAAGTAAAGAATGTATTTGTATTTAATTTTCAGTCAACTTAAAAGGTTTAATTTAGATGGAATCTTTGGTTTCAGTACCTCTATTAGGTGGCTGGCTGGGTGTTTCAGGGAAATGTACGTTTCACCCTCATCCTCGAGTCTGTTCACTTTGCCCTCGTGATCCAAAAGCTCTTTGTTCTTGAAGTTCTGATTGAAAGAATATTACAAGTTGTTCTCAACATGCAATGCCTTGAAATTAGGATGGTTGTTTGATTTATATGCTACCAAATTAGGCAGCCAGGTACAGGGGCACTGGAAAAATAATAAAACAGTTCTGACTTTAATCTCAGAATTCTGAGAAAAAAAGTCAGAATTCTGACTTTAATCTCAAAAATAATAATTCTGACTTTAATCTCAGAATTCTGAGGTTAAAGTCAGAATTTCTTTTCCCCAGTGGCCCTAATCCTCTTCCGTAGCCAGGAATTTACACAACAAGCAAAAGTCTAACATTTCTACAAGTTTCTGTGCAGATCAGCAGCAGACAGATTATTGACCCTTTGCAACTATGTCACTAAATAATTTGAGGCACCATGGGACGTCGGAAGTGAGGGACGGGAGCGACTAAAACTGTTTTCCAAAGTTGTTGTTTTTTTCCAGTTCATTCATGGCTTCCACTTGTTCGAGTCGAGATAATTAGACTGTGAATGTAACACACCTGGTTGGGGCTCATAGACGGAGGTATTTACAAAAGAGCAGCATTAAAAATGCACAAAAGACAAGATGCTAACCTTTTTTTTCCGTACAATGCTAGGCTACATGACGGTGGGGCACTGTTTCCATGGTTACTAACGGTTAGACGCGCACCTTCTCCATAATGCGATATTTAATATATTTCTTTACTTATAAAGTATATGAACATTAATCTTCTTATGTTGTATAAAGTCTTCGCTGCAAATCCGTGATTACACCGAGGGCTGACAGTCATCATTAGTAACAGCTGCCTGCCAGTCGTTATGATTAACGGCTGCTATCCGTCGCCGCTGTATCTTTCCTCATTAAGAGTTAGAAAATAAAATGACAAGTTTGGTTTTCATCCTTTTCTGTTTGTACAGCCGATCACGTAGCACCCTATGATGAGCATTTTTAAATTGAAATCAACTAAATAAAAGCAATATTAAGTTACAGACGTCTGTTTTTAGACTAGCTTTAAAGGAGCGTATTGGTTGTTTTGACGTCCGTCATGGCGGCGTGGGCGGAGTTCTGGAGAGCGTGACGTCACGTGCAAAGGGTCAACACATGAGATATTCAAAAACCCATTTTGTTCCCTTTAACTCAGTCCTGACCTCATACTGCAGGCGAACACTAGTAGGATCCGCCATTTGATCGCTCCAGTCCTGCTTCTTGATCTTTTCCTGCTCTTCTCCCAGGAAGCTCATCTCCTTGTTGCAGTCTCTCATGTGTTGGTAGAGGCTGCTCAGATACTGGCTGCGTAACTTGGATTTTTCCTGAAGGAAAACGGCTCCATTTAAACACTCTCCTTTGACTTAAATAAACATTAATCCTAATCTAAACAATACAGCTATAATCTGTTAAGCCGTATACACTGCTCTAAGTTTTAATGTAATGGCTAAAATACCATACCAACTTTATTTATAAAGCACTTTAAAACAACCACAGCTGATACAAAGTGCTGTACATTAAAACACAACATAACAATAAAAAAAACAACAACTCTTGCAGTTTAAAAACAAACATACAATTTAAAACTAGATCCCACTGGAGTTGAAAGCCAAGTAAAATAGATGGGTTTTAAGACAAGCTTTAAAAATAAGGTCAAAACGTTATGCTCGTTTAATTTCAGAACTATCCAACCCAATTCAGTCATAAAAATAACATCAATAAATAAAAATAAAATTAGAAAGCTTCTATAATCTCATTTTTAACCTGAATGTGTTTGGTTTTAAAACAATCAACTCACCAGCATAGTGTAATATTGCCTTTTCAGTGGCGTGAGTTTCTCCTGAAAGACAAGGCAGCAACATGCTGGGTAAACTATCCGTCTCAAAGGTTCAGCAAGACGGAGGAAAACGGAAATGCATCCTGACAGTGTGTTTTGGTGAGCACCTTGCTGCCGGCAGAGCTGACGCAGAGCTGTGAGTTGTAAGCCTCCAGCTCTTTATGCAAGATGTTCTGAGCAGCGATCTGCTTCTCCAGGTCCGCCAGCGTTGGGCCGTACTCCTCTGAGCTCAGCGCTCTCTGATAGAATAAGCAGCACAAGAGCTCAGTTAATAAATGCTTCTTTTAAGCAACACCATTAAACAGAAATGGATGTTTCATTTGATGTTGGAGGAAGTGGCCAGAACTTACTTCCTTCTGGGCGAAAACAGGCTCCCAGTTAATTCTGGTCATCCGAGACACGTCTTCAATTTGCTCATAGAGCTTTACATATTCAGCTGTGACTATTGACCATCGCTTGTGTAGTTCATGAATGCTGGAAGGAAAAACAAGAAAGGTTAAAACAAACCAACAAGCAAAATAGACTGCAAAAACAAAACGTCTTTAGTACTTTTGGTCTGATTTCAAGAGCAAATATCTTAGTAAAATAAAACCAACTTACTAGTGACTTTCAGAAAGAAATGTTCTTAAAAATTTCTTACTAGTTACTAGAAACTTACTAGTGGTCAAAACTCGCTTCTGACCACTAGTAGGTTTTAATTTTCTAGTAACTAGAAAGTTCTTTTAAGACAATAATTCCACTTGCAAATTATTTTATAACAGGGAAAATGTTTTATTTTAAGTGGAACTAGCACCTTTTAATCAATATTTAAGAATTATATAGAAATATAGGAATTATACTTAAAACAAGCTGCTATCTCTTGCTGACAAATTACTGTAGTTTCATGTTGTCTTATTTAAAGTGCACTAAAATATTTGCACTGGAAATTAGACCAATAATACTTAGACCAGTAATACTTTGTATTTTTGCAGTAAACTGATTTCTGTCTTCTTATCAAACTGAATTTTCTTTGTTTTTGTCTCATGCACTCACTCGTTCTCAACATCTGCAACGGCAGGGTAGTTGATTTCCCTGAGACTGCCAATGTCCAGGAAGAGTTTCTCCAGCAGGCCCTCTGCAATGCCCAATATATGATTGATCTCAGCCTTGTGCTCAAATTCTTTCTCTTTCTTGTCATTTTCAATATCCTGGTGAGTAAAAATAATAATAAAAAAATCGGAAACAGCTTGTGAAAGATGAAAAGTTCTATTTGCACAGCTTTATGTTGAAGCAGGTTTCCCTTCTCACCACTTTCAGCAGTTTTTCAGCCTTGAGGATGCATTGCACCACTTCGTCAGAATCCTTCTGCATCTTGCCAACCAGTAAATTTGCACTGGTGGACTGAGACCTGCAGACAAAAAGAGTCCAGTTAAACTACAAACACTCAAAATACACCAACAGTCACTGATTAAACAGTATCTTATAAATATGCTACATATTTTCGTCTTGTTTGTTCCTGTCTTTGCAATGTAACATAAAGAACATTCAATGAACAGCATCATTTTATAAAGAAAATAATTGTGAATTGTTATGATTAAGGATGATTTTTGTCTGAAAGCATTTGTTATAAATAACTTTTTAAAAAAATCATAAAACATCCTACAAGACCATGTAATTAAATCTTTACTCAGATCAGTCACCCAAACTCAGACTGAAAATATTTCAAAGTTTCATGAATGTTTTTGCTCAGACTATGAATATTTTGGATAATTGATCACTTACAGTCTGAACTAAATTAGTTTATAAAAAGAAAAGACAAATCAGTGTTGTGCATGAAAAGATAAAATTGTAAAACATATTGGTAATGACCAACTAACATTAAGAGTAACTTGAATTCCAACTTTCTTAAAAATTGACTGAATAGATAGTACATTTCATAAAAACTTCAACAATGTTTACAGAAATGCAGAGGGAAAATTAAATGGTGAGCAGAATCTGCTGGTTTTTAACTTGATTTGTACTAACCAGCTAAATATGCTAGCAGGTCATTTTACAGCCCTGTTTGGAGTAGATGCTATAACTGAGCGAGGAAGACTACATCATATATCAGTAAAAAATGTTAATGACGTCAGAGAAAGAACAGAGGTGTGAAAAACTCATTAAAATGAGATTGTATGCTGTTTATTAAGGCGGAGAAAGCAACATTTTAAACTGATAACAGGAAGGCTAAACAGAGAACAGCTTGTTTGATTCTTTTGCGCTTTTAACTTACATCTATTATGGAATATCCTCAATTTGGAAATATTTTCAGCCCTTTGGAAATCTCATAATTAAGGTCTAATTTACAGGAACTGCTGTTAGTGAAGCTAACTAGGCTAATGGCTAATTTATGTTAGTTAAGACAATTAAAATTGTGAACTTAGTAAAAAACTTAGCCTTTTTAACAGCAAACTCACTGAAACAATCTGTTGCAACACGCAATAAATCAATTAATCGCATAATAAATTTTAAAAAGCTAAATAATTCCCATGTGTATAATTTATTGTTTTTCTCTTTCTACCAAAAATTGGATGTAAAAAGTTTTCAGTCTGGTGTTTTAGTCTCAAGTTTATTTTTTGAGGACACTTTTGTTTACAGAGAATTTCATAACTCCTTTTATTTGTTGTTTTAATTGTTTATTTTGTATATTTAAAATGTCTGCAGTGTTAAATGTTCATTCGAATTTAAAGCTTATTGATTTTTTGAGAACATATTCGTGGATCATTATCTGAAATTTGCCCTAAAACAACAATATTATTATTATTCACAACTTCTGGGATACTTTGTTTAAAATAATGGATGAATCTCCAAGAACGTTACTTTTCTCTGATTTATCGGAGGACATACGCAGCTCAAAAACGTTCAAAATGTGAAAAATTCAGATTCAAACAGTAGAAAAATTACAATATTCCATAAAACTTGAAGAAGGACGAGTTTAAATATTTATTTGTCACAGTTCTGTGGTTAACAGTGGGCAATTATTCACCTGAAAATTAATATGAAATGTTGCAAAATATCAACGGAACACGGCTCCCTAACGTAACCACGGCAACAGAAACCACAGCAACCGGTTTCAGAAAGAAGAAAAACTAGTTTCTTCCGTTTCGAGGTTAATTCCTGCCGTTTCTTCCGGTTCAGGAGCGAGGAGCTGCTGCCTTTCTGTCCCCGCTCCCTCTGCGGGCCGGTACCGGTCCCGCTCACTCAGCAGGAAAAGCCGGTATGAGAACAATGTCGGTGCTCTCCCGGACCGAGCCGATTTTCTCATGATTTCAGCACGACAACGTAAGAAGAATGTGTTTGTGGTTTTCACAGTTTGGAAGAAATGCTAGATAACGAAATGTAGTTTTTTTTTAAATGTTACAAATCTGCTCTTAATTTTACCTTAGTTTGAATCTGCATTCTTCTGTTTACCTTCAACCTAATTTTCCCCATTGTGGGACGACACAGAATAACAGTGACAAAACATAAATATATATGATAATTTATTCTAAACAGTGACAAAGCATAAATATATATGATATTTTATTCTAAACAGTGACAAAGCATAAAAGTCAGATCTTACTCTTGTTCTTATGAGAGGCATCTGACAGATTATGTAAACCAAATTTTCATTTCTATCTTAGCTTTTGACTGAAATGCTTTCACTCCTTTGTGTTTTTGCTTGAGTTTTATTAAAAATGTTCTTTTTCGCTATGCGGCTTCATGTTCAAGGACACAGTCCGTATAATAAATGATGTGGAACAAAAAAATAAAATTAGTAAAAAAAACTTAGATGCATGGAGCCAATAAATAAATAAATAAATAAATAGAAGTATTTAGTGTAATTTTATAAAAGTGTATCTTTAAGGAGGCGCAGCTGTTTGGCTGCATGGTGGATGAGGAACAGAGTTACAGTTCACACCCTCAGACATCGCTGCAGAAACACAGTCCACCTCAAGGTTCTTCCTGTTTTCACACAGCGTGTGTTTTCCTCAAATAAGGGTGAAAATTTTGTCTTTTTCAGGATCCCCCATGATTTTAGTGCAAAGAGTTTAAATTTAAAACAGTACTGATTACAGTGAGGCCTCTGTTAAGCTGCTTACACATAATTTTCCATGTTGCCATGTTTGTTAGTGTAGAGAAAAATGTGTTTTGTGTTTTTACATGTGCATAAGTTATCATTGTGTGTCCCTTTTGACACGCCCCTATTCCTGCTCTGCTGTTCACTAATTCAACTTTGTTTCATAAAAAACTGCATATTTGAACAAAAATGTTCATTTCCTATCAGGTTTTTTATATATATTTATATTTTAAATGTCTAATTCCTTGTTTTTGTGCACAAACCTGGTGAATGTGTATACTGGGGATCAGATGAGTGTAATTAGGAAGGTTTTTTTAATACTCTCTTTTCTTCTTTTAGACAAATTAATCAGAAAATAAACCATGCCATCTATTTTACTTTTATTTTCAAGCAGCCAGCATGCAGAGGTGAGCATCCAGCTAGCGTAACTTAAGATTCAGTGATATTTTTATGGGGTTGTTGTTGTGTTTTCCAATGGCATCATGTCTTCCTACACACTGCAAAAACATAAAATCTTACCAAGTATTTCTGGTCTAGTTGTAAGGACAAATATCCTAGTACACATAAAATATGACAAAACTAACGTACAAGTAACTTTAGGGCAAGATAAACCAGCTTGTTAAGTATATAGTTCCTTAATATTCATGAAAAAGTACTACTTCCTCTGGAAGATTAATTCAGTTTTAGCATGGGGAAAATGTCTTGTTGTTGAACAAGATGTAAATGATCTACAGTGGTACTAGTACTTTTTAAAAGGAATTATGTACTTAAGACAAGCTACTAGAAAGTTAATTTAGTCTTATTTCAAGTTTACTAAGATATTTGCACTAGAAACTAGACAAAAATACTTGTTAAGATTTGTGGAAGATAAGCAACAGGGTGACGTCCGTGTAAGGAGACAAGCTGTTCTCAGTTGTTTGATTTAAATCCATGATTAATTAAAGATGATTTAAAAAAACATAAGATTTAGTTGTAGCATTTATGAATGGATGTGGGTGGGAAGTTAAAGTGCCTGAAAGTAGGAGAACAAGACGAGCTGCATAACTGAGAAGGGCTGGCCTGCATTTCTTTAGCCGTAGTAGTTGCGAGGTCAGAAAATCTGGTAGAGCAAACACTCCCTGGTTGGGTTTGGCTCACTTTCCCCTCCTCACTCACAAGGGAAGATCCTTCAATGAATCGCTACAAAAAAGTTGGTGTTTTAATTTATTTAATGTCAAAGTGACGCTTGTAGATTGTAGGAATATTTGATTTTGCTAAATCATGTCGTCAGTGGGGACAGTGATGCAACAGAGAGATAAAACACACACACACACGTTTGCGTGGCTATCTTTGTGGGGACTTTCCATTGACTTCCATTCATTTCTACAGCCTAAACCTTACCTTTACCCTTTTCCTAACCCTATCCATCACATACCTAACCCTAACCAAAACTCAATTCACACCATAGCCCTAACTCTAACCCCTGACCCATAAACAAGGTTTCCCCTTGTGGGGACCAGGCTCCGGTCCCCACAAAGAGCAATTGGACCCCACAATGTAGTATGTGTCAGGAAAATCGTCCCCACAAGGTATTACACACACACACGCGCACGCACGCACCCACACACACACACACACACACACACACACACACACACACACACACACACACACGCACACACACACACACACACACACACACACACACACACACACACACACACACACACACACACACACACTGGTGTGTTACCATCACATCTGAGAGCTGATGTCCAGAGACACACTACACTGCAAAAACACAAAATTTTACCAAGTATTTTTGTTTATTTTGAAGTAATTGCACTTAAATTTATTTCATTTTTGTGTTATTTTAACTTTTAAACAACACATGCTAGCCTGTTCTAAGCCATAAATTATTAAGTAATGATGAAAAAGTACTAGTACTAGTTAGCTGATTATTTCACTTGTAACATGAATTAGTGGAACTGGCACTTTTTCATCAATATTGGGGAATTATTTACGTAAAACAAGCTTCTTAAATCATGCAGAAAAGTTACCTGTAAGTTAGTTTTGTCTTATCTTAAGTTTAATAAGATATTTGCATTACAAACTAAACAAAAATACTCTGTAAGATTTTGTGCTTTTCGATTTTGGAGATCGTTACTTTAGTTTGTGTGAAAACATCATTACTGATTGATTAAAGTTTAATCCAACGTTATGATCCTGCTGAAATAACACAGACAGAACTAGAATATGCAAAACACCAATATATGGTTAAACGTCATCAGTGAGAAATACACAGATTTACCTGCTTTTACAGGCACAGAAATATTAACTGTATTATTAAAGGATAATGTTATTTTAATGATAAGGATCGAAGTTTAGTGGTTGAAGAACAATCATAAAATGATAAAGAAGCGATTAATTATGTGACTATAGAAACCACAGCCAACGGCTGGAGAACCAACACCCACTAAGGAGAAAGGAAAGCAGCCCAGCCCTGTTCACATCACAGCAGGTCGAAACCTTTGTGAGGTTGGAAAGCAGAATAAAAATAATAAAATATGAACATTTTGTTTCCATCAGGAAACACGCCTCACACTGTTCACACGGAAAGACAATCAGTGCCAGCCACTCTCCAGAAGCTGCAGGGACATTTACACTTTACTGCTCAGTTTTTCTTTCTCTAATAAATATGTTCAGTGTTTGAATCACAGCTGCTGACGTATTTAAATGTCAGATTAGATACAGAAAGCTTTAAGTAAACGGTTGTTTCGTTTAGCCTTTCTGAGCCCCATCCCACAATAAGCTGCATAAGGACAGAAGATGAAATATACACACATTTCTGTGTTCATCAGTTATTATCCAGAGGAAAAGCTCACCTGTTCATCTTGCTGGTGCTCTTCGTGTCCTTTGACTTAAACATCTTGGACATCTTGGAGGTGGAGAGGAAGCGTCTCCCTCTCAGTCGTACTCCTTCTTCACTGCTGTCTTCCTCACTCTGCGTCTCTCCTCTTCCTCTGGTCCTCCTCAAACAGTCACAGCGGCAGTGTGACACACCAGTCCATATTCGGGGCTCGTCGCCGCTGGCTCCTCCCACGCAGGGTAACAGGTGAGCCGCCGCCCAGGTATCAGCCCTGTGCAGGAGGACCTGACCGACCTGTTCTTCACTCTCCTCCTTCACGTTTCATTTTCTCTGAGGTTCTTCAGTCCAGCAGATCTTAGATAGAAAACAGATCATTAATCCTCTAAGGCCTGATAATATAGATTATTATCAGAAAATTCAGATTTTTCTTTTAAATTAACTCACCTTGCTTTTTAAATGAGTTTGTATCATAATTAATACATCAGACATTCATTGGATCATCATCACCAAAGATATCTGTTTGGTGATAACTATTATATATGTAAATCCGGATTTACATATACATCCATCCATTTTCTTTACACCTTTGTCCCTCAGTGGGGTTGGGAGTGTTGCTGGTGCCGATCTCCAGCTAACGTTCCGGGCAAGAGGCGGGGTCACCCTGGACAGGTTGCCAGTCTGTCGCAGAGCAACACAGAGATACACAATGCACACACACTCACACCTAGGGACAATTTGGAGAGGCCAATTAGCCTGACAGTAATGTTTTTGGACTGTGGGAGGAAACCGGAGTACCCAGAGAAAACCCACGAATGCACAGGGAGAACATGCAAACTCCATGCAGAAAGACCGGGGCCGGAAATCGAACCCAGAACCTTCTTGCTACAAGGCAACAGCTCTACCAACTGCACCACTGTGCAGCCCTGACATATATATCCTGTTACCCTGGATTGAGTAAATATGTTGCATACATATGCAAATATATATATATATATATATATATATATATATATATATATATATATATATATATATATATATATATATAGTAAATATGTTGCATATGTATGCAACATATTTACTCAATCCAGCGTAGTTTTGATAAAAACACCTTACCAAGTCAATAATTGTATCAAAGATGATACATTTGTCATTAAAGGGTTTTAATGTAGGAAAGTTGGATTTTGCATAAGTTAAACAAATCTATTGTTTTGCAAGAACAAAAAAACAGGAGAGTCAGAGTGAGTAATTCTGAGTTAGGCTCACGAATGGGCAACATGCTGAGCTAACCTCTGATATAAATAAGAACCTTTGATATAAATAAGATTTACTGTAAATAATACTCTGAAACATCCCACTTCTCACCCAACAACCACATGGATGGATCAGCTGATTTTTTATTTAATTTATCAGCTCTTTAATTATTAATAATGTGTGGGTTTTATACAACACCTTCTAAAAATATTTGTCGTTTTACAACCATTTTGTGGTCGACCAAAATAAGTTACTGGTAATTGTGAAGTGGAAACAAAACTTTGTTTTCAAAATCCAAAAACTTTGGCATTCGCTTGTAATCTGATAACCCCAAGTAAAATCCGGCCTTCAGAAGTCCCTGAATCAGGATGTAAATTTAACCTGCGTGTAATTTAACCTCTGTATAAATGAAGACGTTCTGTTTCTGGCCTCTGGGGTTTGATACAGAACATTTGTCACAAATAATTTAGAAGAAATTTGAAAGAAGTTGCTCTTTTCAGATAAGAAATGTGTGCTCAGGTTGATGTGCAGCGTTAGCATTCACATATTTCTGTGTTAGAATGGCCCAGTCAAAGTCCAAGCCTATTATTCAGTTGGAAATCTGTGGCATGACTTTGCTGTTTACGGTCTCTCTCCACTGAAAGTGACAGAACGGAGGTTGTTTAGCAAAAGAAAAAATAAGAGGAGTAAATCTCTGCTTCCTAATCTGGTAGAGAGAAATCCTAAAAGATCTGCAGCTGAGATAAAGCAAAAAGTAACCAAGACATTGAGATATCGTCTCAGGGGTGGGGAGCCTCGTGCCGAATACTGAACATGCATGCCACACTTTTAAGATTCTGAAAATTATACCGTTTCAAAATGACATGCTACTTTTTACACTTTTGTTAAATTAATTACAGTGAGGGCTGCACAGTGGCGCAGTTGGTAGAGCTGTTGCCTTGCAGCAAGAAGGTTCTGGGTTCGATTCCCGGCCCTGGTCTTACTGCATGGAGTTTGCATGTTCTCCCTGTGCATGCATGGGTTTTCTCTGGGTACTCCGGTTTCCTCCCACAGTCCAAAAACATGACTGTCAAGTTAATTGGCTTCTCTAAATTGCCCCTAGGTGTGAGAGTGTGTACATGGTTGTTTGTCCTGTGTTGCTCTGCGACAGACTGGCGACCTGTCCAGGGTGACCCCGCCTCTCGCCCGGAATGTTAGCTGCAGATGGGCACCAGCAACCCTCCCGACCCCACTGAGGGACAAGGGTGTAAAGAAATGGATGGATAGTAAAAATACTCCTAAAACAAAATTTTTTCCAAAAATAGTTACTCTAGTGAAAGAAATTGCGTAAATGTAACGAGTTACTCTCCGACTCTGCTGACACGCTGTGCGTACGGTCAACAGACGGTCAGCGCTGTTACGTAATCCCGTTATCAGGAGGTTCGGGTCGCCTGGAGCGGACCGACGTTTCACACCTCCAGCTCAGACATGTCAGGCATCCAGGGCGTCTCTGCAGCCCTTCATCAGCAGAGGAATGCAGCCGGGCAGCTTTCACACACAGCAAACACACACGGCTGACTGGTCCGGCCACACAGCCGGGCTCTCTGGGTGTGTTTACCTGTCTGGAAAAACATACTTTTAATGTTGCTAAGATACCACATGTTATACTGTGGTTACTCTGAAACACAATGGAGGAAGTGGTCAGCGGAACCACATGTGGATTTATGAAGGTTTCTCTGCAGGCTGCAGGTTTCATCTCATTTATACCAAACCTTTGCAAATCATTTAATTTGTTCTTTGGGGGGATTTTCTTACCCTACATATGTGCTGTGAAGTTTTTTCACTTCAAAAACAAGGCGTAGCTTTTGTCTAGTTTCCCTTAGTGCACTGAGCGCCTTCAGCCAGAGACTGATGATACCAAAGAGCACCACAGGAAATAACTTCTGCCTGCAGCCGTTTGTTAATTATTTAACACTAGTAGCTTGTCAATCAATAGTCAATTTCTCAGCAAAATATAGGAACTTATTTTTCATCAATGATTCCTTAACATTGAAGAGAAAGCACTGGTTTCACTGGCAAATTATTTCACTTTTAACTTGGGGAAATGTATTGTTATGAGTGAAATAATCTGCCAGTGAATCTAGTACTTTTTAAAAACAATTTTAAGGAATTATTCACTTGCTGAAAAGTTACGTGTAAGTTAGCTTTGTGAAAGTCTGCCACTGGTTTTCTTTCTAATGTAATAAAATATTTGGACTAGAAACTAGACCAAATATACTCTAAGATTTACTGCTTTGCACTGCGAGCCGCAGTGAGTCATCATCTATAAATGTTAAAAACAGTGGAGGACGTTCCCAGGCGTGGCCGGACAAGCAAAATGATCCAAAAACGCAGTGATGATTCATCCAGGAGGAAACAACAGAATCAAAACGAACATCTAGAAATGCAGGCCTGACCTACTTCAGTTGGGGTCAGAGGTCACGATTCAAAACTAAGAATCCGAACAAAAATGGCCTCAACATCACACATAAGAAAATGTATTAATCATGTTTGTGTAAATGCTTTGTTTTTTTTTAAACCCACACTAATTTTGGTCTAGTTTTAGTGCAAATATCTTAAAACACTTGAAATAAAACAAAACTTTTACTTTTCAGTAAGAAACAGGAACCAATTTTAAGTCAATAATTCCTTAATGTTGATGAAAAAAATATTTCTCCCACATTAAGAGTTCAAATTTCTCGTACCACTGGCAGATTATTTCACTTATAACTTGCACTTTTTCATCAATATTAACGTATTATTGACTTTAAAAAGCTCCTCTGTCTGGCTGAAAAGTTACTTGTAAGTTAGTTTTGTGCTAAGATATTTGCAATAACAACTAAACCAAAATACTTGGTATGATTTTGTGTTTTTGCAGTGCAAAAACAGAAAAAGAATGGTGGTTATTTAAAAAATACCATCCATTTCCTGTAGAAGATATTTATAAAAAATGTTTGAGTCTTTTTACTAAAGGTCATAATGTAACATTTGCGTCTCTAAATGAGTTTTTTCAGTAATATTCTGAACTGAGGGCAAAAACGTCTCTTTGGTTTGTTAAGGTTGCAAATATTAACTTCACTATACATGTAATGCATTCAGATAAAGGTTTATTTTTTATTTTAATAATTCCTCACTGTGGTTGATAAAGTTGTAAAATATACATGAGAATAATAAGAGTCTGACTCTGTTGAGTTAAAAAGAGCAGAAGAAAATCAGCGCAGAAATCACAGAGATGGTAAAGAAAGCAACATGTCTGAAAACTGCCAACCCTGAATAGAAAGGAGTAAAAAAATAAATAAAAAAATGAGGGTGTGTCACTTCAAAATGGCTGGCAGGTTCCCAGAGCTCAACTAGTGTCAAATGTTTAGATCAAATCTGATAGATTTCAATAAAACAAACAAAAAAGAAACATTGTGCAACAGGAACTAAGACTGTGAATTAAAAGTGTCATTTATATTCTCCTTAAAGATATTTCACACATTTCTGTTATCAAATATGGCGGATCTAAAGAGCAGAAAGGGCAGCTGGGTAAATATTCTGGGTTTTGTTTTTGAGAGAAGGTTAAAGGTAACAGAGTTGAGCAATATTTTTTTTTAAATGCAGGTAAAATGATGTAAACCATCACACACACACACACACACACACACACACACACACACCCTGCTCAAGCATCCGCTCGTCCTCACACTCCCTGCATCCCCACAGAGGTTCATACTGAGACACACCTTCCTTCACAAATGGACTATTAATGAATTAAATCATCTAAATGCCAAAGATATGGACGGCGCTGTGCAAAAGTCCTGAGTCATTTCTGAATTCTTTACATGCTGCTTTGATTTGACAGACTTTTATTTTGTCTTCTCAAACTTCCCTCAGGCTTAAAGTTTTGGACATTTTCTGCTTTTCTGCGTCAGTTCAATTCAGGCAATTCACAACGCATCATCTAACTTTACAAATCCAATCACACATTTAATCCAATTGATCCTAGTTGTTAAACATTGGATGGAGTTCAGGTAATTATTTAAATTGGCTTAAAACGATTTAATCTTGGGAAACCCGGCAGATTGAATTCACCGCTTTGTCTCTTTACCTGCGTTTCCATAACAAATGTGCGCAAAACCTTTTACACTCCTTTTATCAAGTAATAATGACGTATAAAAAAAGAATCAGAAAACAGATTTTGGTGCCGATATATTTTATTTCTGAGCCTGGAGAGAAAATGAAGACATTCCCATCATTATTTTCAGATGTTTCCAACAATCCTCAAGACTCTTCACTGCAAAACCACAAAGTCCAACCAGGGGTGTTGGTCCGGTTTCTGCTGCAAATATCTTATTACACTACAAATAAAACAAAACTAATCTAGAAGTAACTTTTCAGCAAGATATAGGAGCTCGTTTTAAATCAATAACTCATTAATTTTGATGAAAAAATACTAGATTATTTAGCTCATGAGTGAATTTATCTGCCAATGGAAATGGCACTTTTTCTTTAATATTAAAGAATTATTTACTTAAAACAAGCACCCATTTCTCGCTGAACTTACTTGTCAGTTTGTTTTTCTTATTTCAAGTGTACCAAGATATTTGTAGTAGAAACTAGACAGAAAACACTTGGCAAGATTTAGTGTTTTTGCAGCGTTAGAAGCCGCAGGAGAGGAATCCATCTTACTTCAACACAAACGATGAGAGAAGAACAAAAACATTAAAAAAGACCAGCAGCACAGATTCATGAAGGTCATAAAAAAAAACCTCATCTGCTAAGATTATCACAAGGAAATCAGGTCCAGAAAGGAGGAGAGGAAGTCAGCTGGTTGGGTTTAGAGGACAAACTGCTCTTTACTACAAAAACAATGGGTAGCAACAGATGTTGTAACAATGCTGAACTTCCAGACATGCTATTCATGTAGTAAAAACATTTATACTATGAGGTGTGGTGGTGTGATGATGGAAAGGCTGCTAAAACCTTCCGGATGGCTTAATGTCTGCTGAAGGTAGAAACAAAACTCCAGCAGGAGCGTCGAGGCTGAAAATATGATCAGGGCGATTCAGTCTGATCTGAAGTAAATTTATAACAAAACTTGGGAGTCTGCTGCATAAACCTAACTGGACCTGAAAGGTTTGAATTACAACAATCTGGGAAAATGTCCAAAGAAAATCAAAAAGCAAAGCTGACATTTTCCTTTTAATAGATGGTAAAAATAGTTTTTTCTTAGTTTTATTGATTAGCTCTCATATCACCAATATGAACAAACTGAAGTATGGAAATCAGAAGAAAGTTAAAAACTGAAAACACCAGTTCATATTTAATAATTCAATACTGAACATATTCATTAAATATCTCCACTATAGGGCTTATAGGAGATATCAGACTGGTTCTGAATCATATTTCTTGATCTAATGGGTCCAATTTATCCAAGAGCAAACAGATAATCAGAGTTAATTGGCCGGTTTCAGATCCATCAAACAGGTATTAAAATAACTCTTTTCTAAGTTTCAGGTGTGAACATCCTGGCACTTCCATTATAGAAACAATAGAAACGAAGATCATTCTGAGTCACCTGTTGGATTTATGAATATCCAGACACTAATGTCTGGAACTATCCGGTTTTATAGAATCCAGCTGAACATGGGGTCATATTGCTACTTGAAGCTCGTCTATAATCTCAGTTTGAAGGTCGGATTCACTCTGCAGACTCCACCAATTTGGGGAAAAATAGGCACGTTTTTTTGATCGACCTGGAGCCCCGTCGCCTTCGGCTCTTCGGCTTAGCTGCCAAAGCCAAATATGCCCTTGATGTAGCCGGTCAGGCCGCCTTTGCCCTTTTGCTCCACCTTGTCATCCAGCGGTGGGAAGGCCACGTGGTTGAGGGCGAGGTCGAAGAACAGAGGCTTACAGGGGATGGGCTGGAACTCCGGCGGGAACTGGACCAGGTTGGGATGCTTCCCAACCAGAGTCTTGTCCAGGTGGAAGTTGTCCAGGTGTTCACACAGAGGCTGAGGAAAACATTCATTTATTACTGCACACGAGAACGAAGCTCGCAGACATCCATCGCTACACACAGATTTTGAGTGGACTCGGACCTGAACCCCCAGAGACGCATAAAGACAATTACAAATTCAGCCTTCCGTCACCTGCTTTAACCCAACTTTGGTCTGTTTGACTTGAAAGTCCGGTTCATTTAGGGAACCGATACAGATCAAAAGTGTGAGCCGTGGTCCGGAGATCGCTCCAAAAGCAGGAAGAGAACTGCAGCACAAGGCATTCTGGGTAAATACAACCAAAACAAACGCATGTCTGGGTTCTAGCGGGAGAAATTACTCATGCTGAGCCGATTGTCGAGTATTTTTTGGCTCATTTACCAAAGAAAAAAATAGAAATCCTACAACTGCTAAAATCTGACGCTACTCCATGTTTGTTTACATATTATGAAGAAGGAAGTCGACTTCTTATGAGGTTTTTGTCTCGTTTCCTTCAGTGGTTCTTGGTGCAGCGCCACCACAGGTGAAAATGCAATAAATGTCATTTTGGTCCCCAATCAAACAGAGTCTATGGGAATAAAATAACTTAGTTTATAAATAAATATCTTAGTACTAAAATGGATCAACCTTCCACTCAGGTCTTCTGGGTCTAGTCTGCTCTGCAGGATTCAGCCTTTATGTTCATCTAATCTTCAAAAAATAAAATAAAAATCCAGAAAACTGCAAAACAGCTGAAACACAGAGTTCCTTTAAATCAAGGCTAGAAACGCAGCTGGTTAGAGGCACTTTTGATTAATAACCCAAATATTGATTAATTCCAGTGTGAATTACAACTATTTTGCCACCGTTATGTTTTTTTTCTCTGGATCTCCGTGTTGCTGAGAGTTTACAGATAAACTTGACATATTTAATACTCACTATAACAATACATGGTAACAAAAAGCTGTTGGTTTTATTGGAAACACATCCAAGTTCCGAATCTTTACAAGATTAATTACTGACAATCCAAATTTATTGGAAAACCAGTACAGAGATAAAAATTAGACATGAATTATTGGCTGCATCAGGCACTGTAAAACTGTAATGTAGCACTTTTTATATAAATGAACAGTAAAATCTAACCTGTCTTACCGTGTTATCCTTCACCTGCTGCTGAGCGCTCACTTCAGGTGCTTCATCAGTGTCTGAAACAAAATTACATTCCCTCAGGACTTGACATGAAAAACAGAGGAACGAATCTGTACAATCAACATAAATCCATCTGGAGAAACGAGGTTTTCTGGAAGCTGTTCCCACCCAGAATGGCAGCAGCTTGCAGTGAGTATTTCTCAGCGTTGACCTCGGCGATGAGCTCCTGGACGTCAGGGAGATCCTGAAAACGTTCGGAAAGACGGTTTTACAAAGATCTCTAAAGAAAAAGAAAAAGAAAACGCTGCTGGTTATGAACAAACCTTGAGGCTGTTGTTGAGACTTTTGGACTTTGACTGGACCTCCTTGGCATATTTCAGGACTCTCTCGTACAGAACCAGCGCCTCGCTCCACTTCTTCACCAGAACGTAAGACTGAGCGATGAAGAAGCACCTGAAGAAAGAGAGACATGAGTCCACTGTGACTACAGGAGCTCATTTAATATTAAATATGACCATTTATATTAAATTAGACTTTAAGCAATCAATACTATTAAAACTGCAACTAAATTATTTTATCAATTATTCTATTAATAGGATAACAACTGGAAAAATCTGCACTTTAACCAGATTAAAGTTAAAGTGCAGATTCAATTTTGAATCTTGGCCTGTCAAGATTAGAAATGCAATCAAAATTTAAATAAATAATTAAATTCCTTTATTTTTGAATAAATATTTACTTTAGTGAACATTTGCTTGTTTGTAGCAAAGGATGCATCTGCAGCAAAAAAACACTTCCAACATCACAACTTGGCATCAATGCAGTTTGGGATTAATCTGTTGACCATTTTTCAACAAACTGATAGAAAAAGGAGCTTAATGAGAGTTTATCTTTTGCATCACTTGAACCAGATGAAGCCGAAACTGCCACTATTTACAAAGTTTTCTTTTTTATCTTTAATGTATATAACTTTTGTAAAGTTTTAGCTTAATTGCTGCTCTGAGTGAGTCGCTCTTTTTTTTTTATTATTTGACCTTTTTGAATCTTACACAAGTCACCAATTAATCAACTAAATTAGTTGATCATTTCAACAACTGATTCATCACAAATGATCATGTCAGCTGTAAATGCTTTAAAACCTAAAAACGTTTGTAACTAATCAGACTTTGCAGGATTTAAGTAAAAATCTACAAAGCTTTTCCTGCAGAAGATTAATTTTAGAGATTCTTCTAGTAGAAATTTGAAGCAAAAACACAGTAAAAACTAACCTGTAGGCCTTGTAGACCAAAGTCTTGAGGGAGACTTCCTTCTGGAAGGTGTGGTCGTCCTCCAGACCCTGCAGGGTGGAGAGCTCAGCCAGACTCTGCAGAGAGAGAGAGCAGATATCACTGAGGGCGAGCGAGGACGACCATCGCATCATGACACATAACAGCCAATGTGAACAGTCTGTCACATTTAAGGTGGAAATGCAACGTTTCTGGGTCCGGTGCCGACCTGCAGGATGATGTCGTAGAGTCGGATGAGGTCTTGTGGACGGGGGCCCCTCTTGTTCTCGTCAGCGCCGGTTTCCTTCAGTTTCGCCTGCAGAGTGTGGGCCATGCTCTCGTTTCTCTTCACCAGCGTGCACAGCTTGATGTAGGTCAGATAACTGGGGAAGAAGAGCAGCAGCAGGGATATCGGGTGAAAACAAGGAGGAAAAAATAAAACCCGGCACAATCCTCAGTGTTCCCAGGCCGGGCTCAGGCTGCAGCGGCGCATTGTGACGGGTTTGTCACTTAACACATCGACACAAACACGTCAACCAGCAAAACGGCGGCTGTACAGGGGGGATCTGAGGATTGTGGGAATGTTGATTTACATCCAACTAATGAAGTGAAGTGGAGCGATTTGACTGACGCACAAGCCTTTGATTTTTACCTGTGCAGGAACTGAAGGTTGGACACTTTCCCACTTTCATTATCGGAGCTCCTCTCTCGCTGTTTCTGGAATCAGAAGAAGTATCGCTTTTGATTTTCGTCCGCATTTATTTTAAACAACGCACTTCAAACCAACTTCAGGCCCAAAATCCATCACAGCAGATTCTCTGGGTTTTCACTAAAAATAAAACATTAAAATCTCTGGCATCTCTGCTGCACCAGGAGGATGCGATAAAATTCAAAACATGAAAACTTATAACTAGCCTAGCACTGCTTCAGCCGTGCTGTGTCTCATGTTAAATCTTAGATTACATTCACACAGCACATCTCGATGCTCACTTCAGATTATTTGTTGAATTTGATTATTTTCATTTGATTATGGTTGTTCATGTTACTAATTAAATGTGCCGTTTCCTGAATAATGGACGGCGTCGTTTATAGATCGATTTTAAAATAGTTTTTCCATCAAGAACTGAAGGTTTGGTCACATCATAAGATGAAGGAAGCCATGACTGCTGAAACCAGAGGTGGGGATTTATCGCATCGTTTATCATTTTCACAATAAATTCCAATTAAAGCCGTTTAAACCCTCCAAAACTGTCCATAATCATCAGGATTGTTAGTTTTACTATTGTAAAAAGTATAAATAAATATGAAAATATGATTAAATGCAGTTACTGTGTGCATTTTAGTGATAAAAATCACACTTTTCTCTCTAACTGGTTTCCTAAAGAAACATTACAAATGGTAACGTTTTTATGACTTTTATGAGAAAAAAACAGTTTTTATCAGAATAGTACCACAAAATATTGTGATAAAACGATGTTGAAAATGATCGGATACATTTAATTTAGTGTTGCATATGGAAGTCAGAATTTTTAGAAGGTGAAAAGTTTTTAGATTTGGGCCGTTTCAGTTTGCCCTGAGGTAATAAAGAAATTAGAATAAAAGTAGGATTTGGGTCACATTTGTAGCCGTAACATTTTTAATCGACGTTTGAAGGAAAAGGTAGCAGCAAACTTGGATGTAGATGAAAAACACAGGAAAACCTGCTCCACTGCGCTTCCAGTACATTATGTCTAAAGTGGGACTCTACCTAATTATTCTTTAGTAACGTTTGAACATCCAAACCACTTCCTGTGTGCTGGGCCTCAGTTTTCAGATTGGTAGGACCTCGGCGCGCCTCTTACCGCCTCGTTCTTCAGTTCCTCCCTCACGGCCTGGATGGTGTCTCTGCACTCGGCCAGCAGCGTCTCGTACAGATGCTCTTTGGTCTCCTCGTTGACGGCCTGCGCAACAAAAACACCAGGCCGGACCTGCAGAGTTCATCTCCAGGACGACAGAACAACGTTCTCCAAAATGACACCAGTTCATCTACATGAAGGGTTGCTTTAACTCTATTTAATCATATTAAAGGACGAGGAGTTTGTAGAGTTGTAACTATGTGAAGTTTGCAACAATGAAGCAATAGTAAAGGCAGGAATGTGACGGTGATAAACTTCAGGAGACGCAGGTATGTGGCCCGGCGGGCTCATCGTACATTCCTGCACATCACTCATGCGTCGCAGCGTAGTTTCAGGGTTCAGATCGACAGAACTGGTCTCCTTCCCATCGACAGAAAATCTCAGAAACACTCAGATATGAGAGGAAACGTGTGGCGCATTGTTTTCATGTTCAAGAGCAAATTTGTTTTACTGGAATCCAGTTACTGCAGCTACTCGTGACGTTATTATAAAACGAGAAGCCATTTTGGATTTACAGTTTTTGTTAGAATTAAGAGTTTAAAGTAGAAGCCCAGAAGTTACTGTGATAAAAGATAATATTGTTGTTTTTAGACTATTTTCAAGTAATGTTATGGTAATGCAAGAACACATTCGCACATATCAATAAACTTTAAATTCTAATGAACATTTAACACTGGAACTGGAAGATGTTTTAAATACCCCAAATAAATAAAAACAACAAATAAAATGAATTATAAAGTCTCTAAACAAAATGAGCCTTCAAAAAAATGAGCTTGTTGAAACCAAAGCAGCAGATTGAAAAGTTTATCCAGTTTTTGGTAGAAAAAGAGGAAAAACAACAACAAATGTAAATTATTGAGCTTGTTTCAATTTATCATGCGATTAATTGATTTATTGCAACAGGCCTAAAAGCCATGGTATTAAATAACCCCTGTAAGAATATTTAACAGAAGCAGAAGTTTCTGAGTGCAACTCTGAACAAATGAGCAAAGATCTTCATTTCCCCCACAATCTTGGAAGAATAAATACATTTTTATAAAGTAGCTTTATAACTGCTTTTAGGATTACAATACTTCACATCCTGGTTGCTGTAATTGTTTTGTTTTTGGTAAATAAAATTCATCTGAAGTTGGATTCGTCTAATTTCTGAACTGGGTGAAAACCAGATATTTTTTTAAATAAAAAAAAAGGTTTATGCTCCTGGTTAAAATTTATTGAAACTCTTAGAAAGCTCAGAGTTTGGTTGAGAAAAAAATAAATAAAATTTTGATTTTCACGTTTCTGAGGTCAAACAATGGAGAGGAAGCAACAGGTTAGAGGATTTCACCAGAACATTCCTGGATGAGTCAAAAGCTGCTTCCATCCACCCAGGATTGTGACGTTTGTTTGAGCTGCAGACTTTCACCAACACCCAGCCGGAGCCCCGCATGACCAGCAGAACCAGTTGGACGTCCTGTTCAGAGTCAGGGCTGGACACACAATCGGATCGGAGATGGGAGAGGCTCTGCACTTCAGACTGATGTTCTCTGACCCTAAAGGGAGTTTATCAGCCGTTTCCTACTGGGAAGCAACACCTCTGATACAACACGGTGATATAAAGTATAATTTAGATGCATAAAATAAAAAAATAAAAACGCAGAACGGTGCTGATTAGAAAGCAGCTTCGGCTCACGTTTTGAGCTCAACATGATAGACTTTAATGCTGCAGGTTTTTCCCCCAAAGACTCTTTTTAAGACTGAAATGTGTTGGGGAAATAAATCTGCTGCATCTCCGTCCAGAGACCTGCTGCTGGGTGTGGCTTTGTGAAATGCACAGAATGCAGCTGCACGATGAGACGCGACGTGCCAGAGAGCTGAGTGGTGGCGGGCGTGACAGGCGAGCCGAAAGAGGAGAGCCAGGAATGTTTGGCTGATCGGGCGGGGGATTCACAGCAGAGGACAGCGCCACGCACTGGTGGCTCCAGGAACTGCGTATAAAGGAAGGCCAGGAGCGCTCCAAACTTTTCAACATAGACCAGAAACCAAACGTTTGAAATACTCAGATCAATTTTCCCGATTGCAGTTTTCTGGACGATCTTTAAAAGGGCTGATCTACCGATTGCGATTTGAGTTGATACCATTTGTCGCGGACTTCTAGGCTCCAGAACCAAAAATGTCCAATGGAGGTCGTGGTGACGTACTTCTGATTTCATCGTTTTAATATATATATATATATACTCAGCGAATGTCTCAGGCAATGGAGAACAGAAGACAAGGTGCTGGAGGTACCATCATGGGAGGACAAGCCCCTACATGGGATGTACCACCGACAAATAACTGAAGTGGCTGATGTCAGGAAAACCTACCAATGGCTGGAGAAAGCTGGACTCAAGGACAGCACAGAGGCTCTCATCCTGGCCGCCCAGGAACAGGCCCTAAACACCAGAGCAATAGAGGCTCAGATCTACCACACCAGACAAGACCCAAGGTGTAGGTTGTGCAAGGAGGCCCCTGAGACAGTCCAGCACATAACAGCAGGGCGCAAGATGCTGGCAGGGAAAGGGTACATGGAACGACATAACCAAGTGGTGGGCATAGTGTACAGGAACATTTGTGCAGAATATGGACTGGAAGCCCCGAGATCAAAGTGGGGAACACCCCCAAAAGTGGTGGAGAATGACCAAGCTAAGATCCTGTGGGACTTCCAGATCCAGACAGACAAGATGGTAATGGCGAACCAACCGGACATTGTGGTGGTGGATAAAGAACAGAGGAAAGCCGTTGTGGTGGATGTAGCAATACCAAGTGATTACAACATCAGGAAAAAGGAGCATGAGAAATTGGAGAAATACCAGGGCCTCAGGGAGGAACTGGAAAAGACCTGGAAGGTGAAGACCACAGTGGTGCCTGTGGTCATCGGGGCAGTCACCCCCAAACTGGAGCAGTGGCTCAAACAGATCCCAGGAACAACATCAGACATCTCAGTCCAGAAATGTGCAGTTCTAGGCACAGCCAAGATACTGCGCAGAACCCTCAAGCTCCCAGGCCTCTGGTAGAGGACCCGAGCTCAGAGGATGAAACAGACCACCCGCGGAGGGTGAGAAGGGAATTTTTTATATATATATATATATATATATATATATATATATATGTGCTTTATTTCTTATAAAAATGTAGACAAAATAATTACTAAAAATCTCTTACAACTTAGTTGAAAACAAAAGTTTACTTAATCTGACAATTCAAGTTCAAAAAGTGAAAAAAAAAAAAAAAAAAGATTTTACAAAAACCTCCTCATCACACCGAACATTCACCAAACCTCCACCAAACACCCGGTGTGTTCTTAATCACTTTATCTAATGGAAGAGTCTAAAAGCTACCAAAGTCATCTAAACAATTTCAGATATAAAAATTCATTACCAATTTTGGTTTTGAACCAACTTCAGTTTATTCCAACTGTCCAAAAAAAAAAAAAAAAAAAAAAACTCATAGAAATGACTGTTTACAAAATTTCAGCATAAATGGCCACAACACCATTTTGTTTCCGTATGAAATGTTGCTAAAATATAGCAAGAAAGTCGCCGAGTTGGCAACAGTTGGGTGACATGACCTGGTGGGCCGGTCCGTCAGTCGGACCTCTCCAACAGGAAGGACAGCGGCTGATTTTTAAACTTCACATGATCACCAATCTCCCAAAATTAACAAAATTGGCGCCGATAAATTGGTGCACCCCTAAAAAAATAATTTTGAGTTTTTTTTTTAATTTTATATGCAAAATATTAAATTAATCATACCATTATGGAGCTAAAACAGTCTCATAATTCGCACATGACGCGTTTGTGAATTATGAGACTGTTTTAGCTCCATATACCACATTAAACAAAAAGGGACTTTTTTTGTCTTAATAAAAGGTGAACAGTTTCTTTTTTTATTTTCAGTTTATTTGGTCTGACTGAACAAATTTAAGTTGTTTTGTTTTTACATGTTTGACCACGCTGGTGAAGCTATTAGTGCATTTAAATGTGCTGAACTGGCGCAGAGTTGACAAATACATTTGTACTTCTGTACATTTATGTCTGCGTAAAAAAAAAAAACTTTAAGTGAATTCAGCTGTTTTTCTGTATCTGATCATATTGACTCTCACTAAACCTCAGACCTCTGTGTTGGTACCAGAAGTTAAAAAAGAGAATCGGTGCGTCCCGAGTAGAAACTTAGAGACGTCAAATGACAGAGGGACCGAACTAAACTTTGTCATTAATGAGCCACTCATTTGGTCACCTGCTGGATGACCTCACATGCCCTCTGCACAGACGATGAGCCTGGACCTAAAGGTCGTCGGTTCAAACATCTTCTTTCCTTTGTTATACTTACAAAAACAATTTTGAAAAAATATACAAAAAACTTTAAGTGAATGCGTCTTTTCTATTCCCAGAATTCGTTTTGAAGATTTTTATATTTTACACAAAGTGAGAGGAAGCAAAGGAAAGACAAGCGTCTCAAAGTGAGCCCCCTGGTGGCCAGTTTGTGTAATAACCAGCAGAGAACGTTCATATTGCTTCAACTACATTTAACTGCAGATTTTAGCAGCTTTAGTACAAATTAGTGATGCACCGATATGAAAGTTTGGGCCAATATTGATATCCGTTATGGCAGATAAACGACACCACATGCACTTCTCTATTGTTTTAACACCTTTGAAAAAAGGACATTTAACTTAAGAACATCTGTTTGTTTTAAAGGGTGCTGTCTGCGTTGAGATTATCACGCTTTTAAAAACATGTTCAAGAGAGAGAGGCTGACCTGAGCGATGGCGGCCTCGTTGTCCGCCAGACCCAGGAGGAAAATCCGAGCCTTGTCGATCTTCACAGGAACGGTCCGGCCTCGCCACTCCACCTCGCTCATCATGGCCGCCTGCTTGGTTCTGGCTTGAGTGATCAGAGCCTGAGGGGAACAAAACACTCTGAATTTAATACCACCTCTGTGATTAAAGGACTTTTTAAATGTCTAATGACTGAACTCAACTCCCAAAGCGTCCAGCTGCAGCATCATCTGTGACGTCGTCAAGGCAACTTTTATTTTTTTATGGACTGCGTTTTGTTTTTTATAAAACCAACCAACTTTACAAATCCGCTTTTTTTTTTTACACCTTATTATTTTCTCTTTTTGTTGTGATCAAGAATAAAAAGTAGAGATAGTTAAAAATTTGCCGTGGCCGTCCAAGACTTCGGAATACCTTACCTCCAACTTTCATTTAAATCTCAGCTTGTTTTGTTTTGATCCAACTAATCTGGGCCGTTCACAATAAAATCATAAATCTTTCTACACCATTTATAAGGGCTTTTGTAGGAAAAGAGCCAATATTTTGCACGCTGCAGCTTCCAGTCTGAGATTGTGATTGTGTCCAGAAAGCTGCTGCCAGGCAAAGAGCAGCTGAAACGACACTTATTAAATGTTATGATGTCCAAAGCAAACCCGTTTCTGAAGTAAGCAAACAAACTTATTCATAAGATTTGTCTTTTGATTAACTGGAACTTCACGGAAATATAAATTAAAATAACATCAAATATTAGACCGAGCTGCTCTGAATGAAAACATCATCAGTAACAACAAAACTTGAGTTTGATTACGACCATCAAGTCAGATGCATTTTCAGAAGTATAAACATCTGATGTCATGAATTTAAAGAAAAAAAGCTTAGCGCTGCATCACCTCCAGCTTTTCAGCCATCATGCCGCCTCCTCCGCCGGTCAGCCTCATCTGCATCAGGTCATTGATGGCATTCTGGTCACCTGGAGGAGGTTCACCGTGAAAAGCTGTCAGAAAAGTCTCCCTACCTCAGAATAACCTGAAGCTGAGGCTCGGTAGCCAGTTACTCACCTATGTTGTAAGCACAATAGCGGATGTTGGGCGAAATCTCATCCACACGCTGGCGATACAGAACAGCCATCTCCTCGGTGAAGGCGCTGGCCAGTTTCTCATAAATGGTCCTGGCAAACAGCAGAGGAGATTACTTTTTTTTTGCTCTTCTTCGTACATTTATTGACATAAATCCAACACGAAGCCCATTTTTCAGACACTGTACTGCAAGTAAAGTTGGATTAAAACTCACTTGCACTTGTTGAAGGCCTCCATCGCAAGTTTCCACTCCTGCAGCTCAAAGTGAACCATCCCCGTCAGGTACGCCATGTAAGCCTGGAACAAATCGATCAGCAATGACTGAAAACAGTTTCATTCCTCTCCGTTTACAAGTTTAGTAAGAAAAAAAGAAAGGTTAAGTGGAACACAGGGAACTTTTAATTCAGAGAAAAGTACAAGACACTTTATATCTGGCAGCTCCAATCCTTTATTTTCAGCATTTATTCCACACACTCTCATCATGAAAGTGTTGTGAAGTGTTAGCAGGTCTTTAGCGAACCTGTGCTTCCAGTTTGGTCTTGGCGTCGACACGGGGGCTCTCGCAGAGCTTCTCCAGCTTCTCGCTGTGCTTGGCGGCTTTACGTAAACGAGAGAGCAGGTGGAACTTCTTCCTGGGCTCCGTGTTGGCCTCCTGCTTCAGCTGCATGGCGTAGCTCCACGCGCGCTCCGCCTCCATCAGGACGAGCAGCAGGTACCTGCAGGGACGAAGGGAAGCTTCACGCATGCACTCATTTACCGGCGGACATGAACTTTGCAAGAAAACAGCCAAAGTAGTTTGTTAAACTGTTGCAACTTCCAGGACCTTTAAATATGATGCCATAGACGATCGAGGATAAAATAAGGAAAAACTTCTATTCAAGACAGCGACGTTTAAATTGTCGTCAGTGGTTACATTAATCAGGGAATTTATTTTTGCTCAATTATAATGAATAACTCACCTGTCCATGGTGTTAATTGGCTGTATGTAATATAATGGAAACCTGACCAACATATACTCTATATCTACTTTTTTCATTCAGTCTTTTTTTTTATTTAAAGAACTCTTGTACTCCCCCAAAAAATGTGAGAAAATAAAAAGAATTACACATGAAAACACACTTAAAGTCCAGAAATAAACTGTTATTTGAAAATAATAATAATTAGTTTCATAGCAGAATTTTCCCAATTGCCATTTTATTTTTATTATCAGTGTAATTTTTTTAATTGGGTTTGATGCAAATCGAAGGTCATAAATTCTGTATAATTTTAAACTTTTTCTACAACCATAGTAAAAATTGCTAATGTATCTATTTAACCAAAGAAGATGTATTTTTACTAGATTTTGTAACAACTTGATAAAACACACAATGCATTGTTGTCCTGTAGAACAATTTAAAGGGGCGGTATCATTATTCTCCAGGCACATTGTGCTACAAAATGGAATGATTAAGAAACTGTCACTAAAACAGGTTTATATGTCAAACATAAATTAAAAGAAATTGCTTTGTAACTGGCCTCTCTCTTTAATTGCTTTGTGGAAATAGACGCATTGTGAAACCAAGCGTCAAGACACACCTGACTGGTTGCAACAGGAGATTCAATGATTTCTCAAACATGCATGAAAGAATCAAGGCAACATTATGATATGATGTACAGCTAAAATTAAGTCAATTTTACAAAAATACCCCCCCTTAGGAACTGATTATATTGTTATTTTTTCTTTAAAAAAATGACATATTTAATGACCAAAAGCTACGACTTGATTAACTAGTGTTGCACCAGGGTCCAAGTTCACATCAGCCGTCACCAACCTGCTGTCAGAAAGGATTTCCACTGTGATTTTCTTTCCAACAAACTTGTGTCTGTTTCCCATCTTGAAGCCAAGAGTCTTTCGGAGGCGGCGCAGCCTACGAGAGCAGTAGCCCCTGCAAAGAATTAAAAAAAAAGGTATTTACACTGACATAAAGTAAGATAAATGTGCATTCACTTTAAAGCAACTCCATTTAGAGACAATACAGCAGATATATTCTATTTTCACCTTTGGGATTCTCTTCGGTTAGCTCATTTGTTTACATTGTACAGATTTCTATGACAAAAAGCACAAAACATTTACTACAGTAATCTATTAGAAGTACTTTAAAGAGCAGTTTTACTGCACAATACTTTTTATTTCAGTAATAACTAGATAAAGTAATGCTACGCTCACTTAAGTTACGTTTTTGCATACTTAAGTTACTTCACTGAATGAGGATTAATCATATTTTAACTAAAAATGCACCAAATAGACTGTATACTTAAAGTAGGACTCCTTTGTACACTAGATTTGTTTTTATATCTGCAGCTCCTTTAGGAAATGAAATGAATAGAGTAAGCAGCATATGTTGTCACTGGGACTATTTTACACTATTCTAATCTTATATATATATATATATATTCCTTACTGTAGTTCTGAGCTTAACAGCTTCATGCTGAGAAACCTCTGCCTGAATTTAAACCTCTGCCCTTTACCTTGTACCTGTTCTTTAAAATATCAGAATTTGCACATAACCTTATATTTTGAGCTCGTTAAGTTTTCTTTTTTTACAAATTTAAATAAAATGTTATGTTCACAACTACTCAACGTAGCCTTTTTTAACCAAATACTCTTACCTGAGTACAATTTTTAGCTTCTCTACCACCTCTGACTGTACTGAACCATAATATTTTACATCTGTATATTAATAGAGGTATGAATATTTGTTTTCCAAGTTTGTAAATGCAGTTTGAATAGAAACTGAGCTACATAATGACCCTGAAGGCCAGTTTGTACCCAGACGTAATCTGGCTACTCACCTGTATCTTTGGTAGTCTCCGTGCCTGAGGCCATGCTGCTGCTGGGACTCCTTGATGATTTGAAGAACTGCGATTCAGTGTTAAGAGACAAACTTTATATATATATATATATATATATATCAATAGACAAATGTGACACAATCAAGTCTGAACGTGTGTGCAGCGCTGGCACCAGATGAATGAACCAACAGTGAGCCTAGAAAGCGCAGAGCTAATGAAACTTAAAAGATGGTACACGTTTTTTCTTCTTCAATATTTTAGCGTTACTTTTCTGTGACAAGCTGAGTTTTACAGGTAGACAAAATATCTGCTGATTAAATAAATTATTCAACGTTCTGCGATGTCAAAAATAAAACGTTTTCATGTCCACCAATAGTAGTCAAATGACACGTAGCCTAACCAAGCTAACCCTTTCAATTGCGTTACCAAGCAGCTAACGTTAGCTTAGCTTTGATGAACTAGAAACAGCTTCGCTCATTAAAAAATCACCACTCCGATGAGAAACCCCACAATGTGAAGGATACTTTCCAAACCCAGCCATCCTTCTCGTACATTCTCTTTATTTTCTTCCGTAGGAGGGAGTTTAGTATCGATCTGCTTGTCCGCAGTCATCTCTGCAAGCTAACAGCTAATCTGAATCACACACACCAACAGCAGACCCACTAAGAGGCATGAGAAATGGGTTAATCTCGCGAGATTTGGAGAATGGCCTATCTTTAAAGAGATATAAAAGCAAATTAAACAACTTTACTGACTAGTGCGACTTCAACATATTCAGATACATTTACTTGAGTAACTTTATAGTAATACTCGTTTTCCTTTGCGGTGCTTTTTACTTTTACTTGAGTGTTATTATTATGAAATACTGATACTCTTAATAAAATTTCTGGATTCTCTACAAACTGCGAGTAACTGAATAAAACACAGTTTCTTGTTTCTTCCTAGTTCCCTGCTTTAACACACCTGATACAGATGATCAGTGGTGGGAAGTAACGAAGTACAAGTACTTTGTTACTGTACTTAAGTACAATTTTCGTGTATCTGTACTTTACTTAAGTAGATTTAATAATGGATACTTTCTACTTTTATTCCACTACATTTTACAGTAAGTATCTGTACTTTCTACTTCACTACATTTCTACAAAACCGTCGCGTTACTCGTTACATCCAAGTCGCGTTGCTCTTTTTTTCCGTTAAAATGTGAAGTTCCGGGACTTAAGGTGGCGCCGTAAAATCCGAGCAATAACGTGACTTACGTGTCTGTTGTTACCCATCTCCACCTTTACTCGCACGAAGCTCCAGACATGCGCAGTGGTTTCCTCTGAGCGAGTCTAATAATCAGTAATATAATAGCGCTGCATAAATTGATATGGCTACATGTAAAATCAGCAGCACTTCGCTTTCACAGACGGTGGGGACTTCGTCTAACTTTTAGCGTCACTTGGAAGGAAAGCTTAAAGAAAGGTAAGCTCCGTGGACGTGATGCTAGCAAAGCTAGCTGTACTGACTGAGACACATGTTGCATCTGTGATGAAAAAAAGTTGTCACTCATGCACTGAATTATTGTGTGGAGGTGTTGACTGAGGTGTTGCAAATATGGGACAACGCTGGTACATTCAGGAACAATCCGATTCTTGTGGACTGATCTTTACTGATTACATTTATTTCAGCTCTAAGTATTTAATATCTAGTTTTTTATGGGAATGTGGATCTTTCAGATCAATTTGAGAAGCAATTTTGATAAGTAAAAGTTAATTTTTTTGTGTCACGAGCGGGGAGTGTTGGTCTTGGGCAGGTGGTCTTGACTACAACTCTGCTACTGGCTCATTGGTTGCCTGTCCTCTCCCACCCACCTTCTTTCCATCCACTTTCTGTTGGATTTCTTTAAAAATAAAAGTCACTAGTAGCAAAAAAAAAAAGTGAAGTTCATTTTATGTTTGGACAGGAGACAAGATGTTTCCATCCCTGAAATTATGATGCATAGAATCACATATCCAAGTCTAAACCATGTTACAGAGAGTAAACAATAAAAACATGCTTCATCTGTGGCATTGTTCATTAAAATGGCACATTTCTAAAGTATTAAAATTAAATACGATCGGTACACTTAATGATATTAGCGATTAGGTAATCCATTCAGCAAGTACTTTTACTTTTAATACTTAAGTATTTTTAAAAGCCAGTACTTTACTTTTACTTAAGTACAAATGCTAATGTGGTAGTTTTACTTTTACTTGAGTACATTTTTGTCTGTGTATTTGCACTTTTACTTAAGTAAATTTTTTGAGTACTTTCTCCACCACTGCAGATGATTGTTACTAATTAAGTGATTTATGATGTAAATTGGTAACACTTTTTTTTCTTAAGATTTTTAAAAAATTTTAAAAAGAAAATTTTCATTTCACTCCACAATTGCGCACCTAGTTTGCATAAAAGCCAAATAAAATATGCTGAGTTTTGTAGTTATGCTACAAAATGAGAAAAGTGCAGGAATACTTTGCAAGCAATGTACATCAAATGAAGAAACTGCAGAGCTGATGGGATGTGAAGATGTATTTTCCACTTAATTTTGATTAAACTATCAATACGATGAACATATTAAATAATCATGGCTGAAAGTTCTAGAAAAACTGCAAACAGACTGATAATGTAGTTTATTTTTCTAACAACAGGTTTTTATTGAGAATACAAAAAAACAGGTCAGACTCCATTCTGTAATGCAACAATGCTCATAATTTCCCCTGAGAAATAATTACTTTGCATATTTTCTGACTTTAACTGGTCATCTGTTCACTGATCATCCTCTTTGTGATAACAAATCAACCATTGACTGGAAGCTGAGGACATTTTACTTCCAAACTGTCTCTTTAGCCGTTTCGGAAGAGTCCAGGAGTTAAAGCCCAAAAGTCTCTCAGTTTGGTTGCGACAGGTTTACTTATGGGACTGGATACTTCGCTCAGAGGGAAGTCCATCATGATTTTCACACATTCAGAATTTGTCAGCAGCAGAAACATATTTAGAGAGAAAGTTCCTAATTTCTGAAATGTGCATGGTCTCTCTGATGGTGGTGTCTCTGCTGCGGACTTGCAGTAGGCCACTCTCCAGAGTCTTTTCACCGATCACCACAGTGAAGAGAACGCCCATCTCATCATATCTGGAATCAATTTACAGAAAAACACAAGTGATGATCCATAATTTCTGCATTTCTCCTGATAGTGAACAGAAAGACATTTCATCAGTAAGAGGCATTTATTTACTTGGCATTCAGAAGCTCTAATGATGTCGGCACAGATTCAAGATATCCAGGCCACGCAGAGATCTTAGCTTCCAGAAACTCCTGCAAGAGGCCCTCACAGATCTACGATAAATGTTCAAGCAATTAACATTCTTCCTTTTATGCATGCTGATTAGACAATTTCATATTCCGGGATCAAAGGTCAGCAGAATAAAGATCTGACCTGCCTCATTTCCACAGTGGCTCCCTTGCCGACATCTAAAGCCACTTTAACAGGAGCCAAAACTGGATGCAGCTTTAAAACCTAAACCAGAAACGGAAAACCGGAGCTCACTAAAGAGAGAAGTGTGTGTATTCCAGGTGAGATGCGGCGCAGCCTCACCTTTCTCTGCTGCAGCTCAGCCTCACCTTTCTCTGCTGCAGCAGCAGCAGCCTCACCTTTCTCTGCTGCAGCAGCAGCCTCACCTTTCTCTGCTGCAGCTCAGCCTCACCTTTCTCTGCTGCAGCAGCAGCAGCCTCACCTTTCTCTGCTGCAGCAGCAGCAGCCTCACCTTTCTCTGCTGCAGCAGCAGCCTCACCTTTCTCTGCTGCAGCTCAGCCTCACCTTTCTCTGCTGCAGCAGCAGCCTCACCTTTCTCTGCTGCAGCAGCAGCCTCACCTTTCTCTGCTGCAGCTCAGCCTCACCTTTCTCTGCTGCAGCTCAGCCTCACCTTTCTCTGCTGCAGCTCAGCCTCACCTTTCTCTGCTGCAGCAGCCTCACCTTTCTCTGCTGCAGCTCAGCCTCACCTTTCTCTGCTGCAGCTCAGCCTCACCTTTCTCTGCTGCAGCTCAGCCTCACCTTTCTCTGCTGCAGCTCAGCCTCACCTTTCTCTGGTGCAGCCTCTTTTTGCCGTCTTCTCTTCTGAGCTCCTGGAGGGAGTTGGACAGGAAAGCCATCGCGCCGCGGTCCATGTTGCCGCTCACAGACACAACGTGGGGAATGGACTTTCGACCATCTCGAGTCTGGAGCGCAAGCAGCGAGTCAAAAATTGGTTACATGTTATCTGAAACAGCAGAATAAAATAATTATTTAACCTGACGGACTTAAAATATTTCCCTGCAGTCTTTTTTTCTGGAAGAACTTTAGCTTCACCTTAGAAAATGGTGGAAAGCTGCAAAAACAGAAAATCTTACCAAGTATATTTAGTCTAGTTTCTAGTGCAAATATCTTAATACACTTGAAATGAGAGAAAGCTGACCTCTTTACTTTTTAGCAGGAAATATGAGCTTGTTTAAAGTAGATAATTATTTTAATATTGATGAAAAAGTACCAGCTATAAGTGGAATAATCTGCCAGTGAAACAAGATATTTTTCCCATATTAAAACTTAAAATCTCCACTGGCAGATTATTTAACTTACAACTTAGTGCTTTTTCATCTATGTTAATGAGTTATTGATTTAAAATCGGCTCCTAATTCTTGCTGAAAAGTTGTCATTTAGTTTAGCCCCATTTCAAGTGAACTTAGATATTTGAACTAGAAACTAGACAAAAAACAAATACTCTGCACAATTTTGTGTTTTCACTACTGATTAATACTGCAATGACAACATCAAAAGCAATAAATATAAATTTATGATGATGATGTCTCCACTAATATTCCTGATTTTTATCATCCAGGTCACTCAGATTTAAATCTGGTGTGTCCATCCATCTGGCCAAATATGTAATCGATAAGAAGCACAAAATGAATATTATAGCCTATCAAATAGTCCATCCAATACTGTGATGGTAACAATGACAACATTTATATTGTCTAAACAATTGTGGCTAAAGAAGAAGACAAAAAAACAAACAAAAAAAACCTTAGAATTCCACAAATGTTAAGATTTTTCCTAAAATTATGTCACCAGACATTCCTTTCATAGCTGACCATGTTTAAGACATGACATCATTTCATTTAATTAGTTGCTAGGTGTTCCCCCAGCTGAATCCTTTCACACTTTTCGGCATTTTTAGCCACTTACTGGCTCTGATCCACCTATTTTCAGACCTGTAGCAAGAGCTTCACGTCTGACACGAGTTTATTTTGGCATAAAATAGTCAAGTTTCTCAGTTTAAACATTTATTATGCTCTGTTCTTAATAAAATGTTGATTAGAAAGTCTTTCAGTTTTTATTTTATTTGGGTTGCATCACAGAGTTAAGAGTGAAACAGCATTGCAGAAAGAACCTGGGGAGGAAGAGGGCCTAAAAGGTTCAGGCTGACCTGCAGTTTGGAGCGGACGCCCTTATGCGCCTGCAGCAGCTCTGCGTCTCCTCGGCACCACAGCGTCTCCAGCGATTCGAGGCCCCACGGAAACTTGTACAAGATCTTCACCCCACGAGACGTTTTCTCTTCAAGCTCGTTTTCAGGCACCTCAGCGCTGCTGAAGTCGGAGGGAGACAAGGCGAACTGGACGGGATGAAAGGAGACGACAACACAAAATGGATGACATATGACAAAGAGTCATACCAATGACTTTATCATCATCATCAACATATTCTGGAAAGTCTAAATTCATACAATAGTGTCCGGTTTTCTTATAAATTTAAATATTTCTGTTTTCATATTATTTCAACTCATTTCTCAGCGGGACGTTTTTCCACCGTGTCTTTTATTTGAGTTTCTGTCAGCACTCACCTTCCTCCACCACTTCAGCCTGTGGCGGGCCCAGTGATCCAGCCACTGGGACGAGGAGCGAGGAGCACAAAACCAAACCAGGGACGTCTGGGCGACCTCAGCGGAGCTGGCAGGAAGAAGGAAACGAGTCAGTGAATCTAAACAGACTGTCGACATCTTGTGGAAGCCACAACCAGAAAAACCATCCGTCCTATTCTAGAGCTACAAATGTGTCTGTAAAATCAAAATCACTTAATTAAAACCACAACAAGTGCAGTCATAAAATCACTTGTTGATTCCACCAGATACTGCAGGGTCTCAGCCACAGGTGAAATAAATTTAAGGATGTTAAACTTGTAATCTGAGGGAGTAACCACAGGGCTGGACAATAAATCAACATCAATGTATTCTGTAATAGACACATGATCAATATCAATAGATAAGGCAGCTGATAGAATATTCAATAATTCCACTGAACTCTGAACCAGAACCGCACAGCATTCTGGGGAATGTAGGCAGAGAAAAGACTTTAGCTGCTCAACCTCTCACTGCTAAGCAAAGTTGGTGGAATCAATTAACTCACTCATTCTTTGGTTACCTAGCAACTCACTCATTCTTTGGCTACCTAGCAACTCACTCATTCTTTGGTTACCTAGCAACAACCTGTTCAGTTAACTGCCGCAGCAGCAGTTACACGCTTCCTAACTGCTTAAAAATAAAACGATAACAGCACGGGATGAAAACTGTGGATAAAACTGTTTTAGGCTACACCATCAGTTTTGCAGTATTTCAGATATTTGGAGTATCTGAAGCCTCACCAACCATCTGAAGGCTGGAAACACGGACCGGACTCAGCCAGGCCAAAGGGAAGCTTTTTGTTCACCATCTCCAGAGAGGGCACAAACTGCTCCAAGGCACCTGGAAACACATCGTGAGTTATACACGGAATAAATCCTGGAAGCACAAATTTACAACGGTGTATTAGGGCCATTGTAGATGGATGAAAAAGAAAAAAATTCAATTTTCACCAAAAAACTGGAATTTTTAGATTAATCTCACGAATTTTCAAGAAAGAAACTTGGACATTTCTGTTTCTGAAAAGCCAAAAAAGGTGTCAAGACTAAAAAAAAAAAAAAAAATAGACTTTTGGAAATCTCAGAATTCCTCAGTTTCTCAAGCAAAATTTAAACTTTGCAAACTCAAAATCTTGTTTTTTTAAGTTGTTTTTTTAAAAAAAAAGTTTTTTCTGGAAAATTTCTGAGATTAAGATTAAAAAAAAATTCTAGCAGATTTTAAACTATTCAAACTTAGCAATGACCTAGAACATTTCTGACATCAATCTTAGAATTTTTCATTTTCTTCTATAAAATATATTTCTTTAACTTTTTTAACTCAGGTGTTTCCAAGTTTTTCCTAGAAAATTTCTAAGATTAATCTCAAAATGCATGTTTTTTCTAGCAAACTTTAAATTTTTTAAACTCAGAAATGTTCAGATTTTTTTCAAGAGTATTTCTGAGGTAAATCTAAAAATTTCTCAGTAATTTCTAGTATTTTTTATTTTGTTTTTCAAACACATAAACTTCAAATTTTTTCAAGCAAAATTTAAAAATTTTCAAAAGCAGATATTTTAAACTTTTTCTAGACAATTTCTGAGATTAATCTAAAAATCTTTGAGTTCTTTTGGTGGAAATTTGCTCCTTTTTCTTGTCTACATTGGGCACATTTCCAAAACGTATGATAATGATATGATGATGCATTGTTTCTACCTTGAAGTAAACTTGTCCTCACAGATGGAGAGCTCAGCACCAGCCTGTTCAGCTTCTGGATCAGTTGCTCTCTGCTCAACTCAGACTGATCCAGTATCTGCTGGAAACGTTCAGATTCAATAACCCGGGCTCCTCCAGCTGCTCTGTCCGGGCTGCTGCTCACAGTATTCACCCCGAACACCCAAGCCCTGGACCCGGTCACCGAGTGCCACCACTGCTGCAGCAGGTTCCTCTTCAGCTCCACGCCCAAAGGTCCGTAGCTGCAGCTCCAGCCTCTCCGGAACAGCTCCGAGTTGCTCTCTCCGGGAGAAATATAGTATCTGTCCGCACAGAGCTGCAGTAAAGTCCGGACCCGGTCCAAAACATCAGGCGGTGCTGTGTCACAATGTCCTCTGGTGCTCTTCAGTGGAGGTTTAAGCTGTGACAGGATGCAGCGTCTGGCGCTCAGAGTCAACATGCTGAAGGTGGAGAGTAACCCCGGTCCAAATAACAAGCTAAGTCAGGATTAAATTATGATAAAATCATTTATGTGCACCTTCTGGGCCACAATCACTCCTAAATCCTGCTGTAACCGACTTCCAATACTGTCTGAAGGAAACATTTGCGGATGTTAAAACAAAAAAAAAGCTCCGCATTTAGCTAAGCTGAGCGGCGTCACAACCCGCAACATTTACGGTTTTTAGGGTCACTGCTCTCCCGGTACACATGCAGCTTTAATATCTGGAATAAGGTTTGTAATATACAAAATAAATTACACCAGGATCAAGTATCTATGAAGACACATGCAGCATGCTTTCCAGATCCGGAACTTAATGATTTACATCCGGGTTATGACGTGAGAGAATCTGGTTACTAAGCAACGAGAAGTCGTTTAATGGTAACATTTCCAATGCTCCAACTAAATGTGTTGACAACCAATTTTATTTTAATAAAATTATGATTTCTGCCGCAATAATACATAGTCTGTAGTTTAAATGATTGTATTAGATATTTTATAATCAGTAAACTCGAATTAGTTTGTTTTATACCACATTAGCCAGTCATGGCAACTAAGTAGCATACAGTAAAAAAAAACAACTGTATATTAATAAATAAAATTAGCAAATTATTAAAATATACTTCATTAAATACATGTAAAAACTGGACTTTGTGTGTGTCTACATTATGTTCTGGTTCTCTGAAATAGGCTTAAGTTACTTTATTTGCATGGTTGTGTGGATTTTGTAACTTGAAAAATTTGACTATACAGAAGTGTAACACTGAACATAAGCTTTTAGAATTGTAAAGGTTACAAACCCCTTTATTCAGTTAAAAATGTCAAATATGTAATCTGAAATGGACGTTTGTGTTTCTCTATGCATTTGAATTTTTATGTCATAAAAATGCTTTTTTTTTTTTTTTAGCCACGAGCTTAAAAAGGTGATCAAAGGAAGATTCTTTGAAGATGTTACTACATCCCTATTGAATCAATTTCTCTTTTCATGGCAAGTCGAGTAAGAAAAACTAGATGCATTTCTACAAAAAGAACACTAAATATTACACTATTGTTTTTGCTGAAAGTGATCCGTTTACATACAAATAGATCAATTTAGTCAGAAACAGTTTACATGTTAGTGAAAATCTGTGAGGGGAAAAAAACTGAAAAAATTACAAGTGAGAATTTCACCCAACCTGAATAGTTTTAATATTTATATACAGTACTATGAATGGATGCTGCTCTCAATGTGCAATGTTACAAATAAATGTCTCATTCCCTTGTCCTTCACACACCTGGCACAAAATGGTTGTAAGCCTCTAAAAAAAAATCCACACTCCCTTAAATATTCAACACCAGTCAGACAAGATTGGATTTTCTTATTTTTATTGAAAAGGTACCCTGGGCACCCTTCAGATACAATTTTCATAACATCACTTTAAACTGAAAGTGAAAACACAGGATTACCTAGTAAAAATAAATTACTGAGGAATGTAACAAAAAAAAAAAAACTAAAATAAAAAATACAGTCCAGGAAAAGTGCAGCAATCATGTTTACACTATGGGAGACTTATGATCCCATTTACTCATCTGGGTTTACTGAATAATTCCAACCATGCTGTAAGCAAAACAACGTTAAACAAGTACAAAGAATAATATGAGAATTGTACGGTAAGATTTCAAGACTCATGTTGGGGTCTGATGATGTGAATTTACAATATTTACTGAGGGAATGGCGGCGGCATCGGGTAGGGCACCATCGGTGGCGGTGGCGGCGGCTGTTGGTTCTGTGGCGGCGGCTGAGAGTTGAAGGGGAACGGCGGGTGGTTCACGCCGTTCTGAGCGGGCCTCTGCATGCCGCCAAACTGAGGGGGGCCTTGGAAGTTCTGGTTACCGAAGCCGCCACCGCCGCCTTGGTTTGGTGGCGCGCTAAAGTTACCCTGTCCGTTACTATTGCTGTAATTGCTGTTGCCATAGTTACCGCTAGAATTGCTATTGTTGCCTCCGTAATTCCCACCGTTTTGGGCTTTGTTTCCCCCAAAGGCGGTTTTTGGCCCATTGCCGAACCCTCTATCGCCGTCCCTGTCCCTGTAGCCGCCGCCGCCACCGAAGTTACTTCTGCCGCCTGAATACCTATCGCGACGGTCATCCCTGTAGCCACCTCTTCCCCCCCGTCCGCGACCTGCATCAGTGGAAGACAAAACAAGAGAGAGTGGTGGTACGTTAAATCCGAAGATGCAATGCTGAGATACAGAAATATGTCAATACATTAGAATATCAAACAGTTCAGTTTTTTTAAGTTCAAAATGGAAACCCCACATATAGATACATTATATAAAGTGATACAGAAAGACTGTGTTTACTCATTTTGATGAATATGGTTCACAACTAAAGGAAACCCAGATGAAAGTTTCTTGGAAAATTACACTTCAAAGTAGGCCTGTATTTGCAGGATATGGGCTACAACTATGGCTTTCCTTCTATTAAGCCATTTCAGAACCAAAGGCTGCTTCAGAAACCTAAATAAAGTACTAGACTGGTAAAACAGGAAGCAGTTATGTCACTATATTTTTCATGCAAAATAACTAATCAATGATTATCAATAAACTCATACGAACACTAAACATTTTACAGGTGTATTGTCCAAATAAAGTGACACATTTTTTTCCTCACTGTTAGAAGTTAAATCAGACCAAACTTCTCTTGTTTTAATTTGGTTAGGATTATGAAAACTTAGCGAGAATATTTTTTTAGAGACTGACTTTTTTTTTAATTCAGAAGTTTACATACAGGATATACTCTTCCCTATCTTTTCAACAATGTGAAAGTTAAACAACCCACAATCCAGAAATACATCATATTATTGAACAAATAAAAAATAACCAACACTCCCTCCCCCCTCCAGAAACACAATTGGCAACAAGATGGCTGTTAATATCAGTTTAGTTTTATTTGTTGGACCAATACCAATGTTAAAAATGGCAAATACAGCTCTGGAAAAAAATTAAGAGACCGCTTAAAATGATCAGTTTCTCTGATTTTACTCTTTATAGGCATATGTTTGAGTAAAATGAAAATTGTTCTTTTATTCTATGTCTCTGAAATTCCAAGCAAAAATTTAGTATTTGCAGAAAATGAGAAATGGTCAAAATAAAAAAAGATACAGACCTCAAATAATGCAAAGAAAACAAGTTCATATTCATTTAGAAACAACAATAATAATGTTTAAACACAGGAAAAGTTCAGAAATCAGTATTTGGTGGAATAACCAGGAGGTTTACAATGGGTGGTCTCAGTTTTTTCCAGAGCTGTATCTGACGTTAGTGCCGATATATTGTGCATCCCCAATAACAAAGCCATAAAACGCTCAGTACCTCCAGAAGCAGGTAAATTAATTTTAGTTTTACCTCCTCTGTCCTCTGCCATCTGGATGAGCTTGGGATTGATGGCCTGGTTAGCCTCGCGCAGCACAGAGATCAGGTCGCTGGCCTGTTTCATGTTGTTGGGGGTGAAGAAGGTGTAGGCTGTGCCCGTTTTTTGACTGCGGGCCGTGCGGCCAATGCGGTGGATATAGTCCTCGGAGGAGTTAGGGTAGTCATAATTGATGACAAATTTCACATCCTCCACATCTGTGAAAGTGTTGCAGTGTGGCAAAACAATACATAGGAGGCCACAGGATTTTGCACACCACAACAGCCAGATCAGAGGGAAAAGTTAGCAACTGGTCAATGCTGAGGGGAGAAAAGTGGTTATTTAGCTGTGGAGGAAAAAGATTAGAGGCAACAAAGGAGTGTGTAAACATCTATTCCATGGGAATACTACTGTGGGAAGAGAGAAACGATGCACACTCCTATTGCTTACCCTAATCAAGAGTCAAAGACAGTCTCCCTTGACTACAAAAGGGAGTGAAGATAGATTTAAGTCTTACCATAAAAGGAGTATGCATTCACTAGTCCTTTCCCAATGCAGCGAAATCCCCCACATATTGTCAAGTGACATCCAGGAGCTTCTACGCAGTTAGGCCAACCATATGCACTGGGACCTCCTCATGAGCCAATATAGGACCATTGAGTGGTACGTTTTTGCAGGTTCAGGTTTTTCCCCAGTACACTCTCATAAGAACCTTGATATTAAAGGCCGCACTGCACGTCTTGCCAAGACAAACTAGACTATGCACCAATTAAAAAACGGGACCCTTTCAAACCACAAACAAAAGAGTCCCAGCATTGAACCTTGCGGGACTCCGATGCAAGCGTAAAGTAAAGCCCTCCCCCCACTTCATCAGTTTCATCGAGGCAAGATCTTCCAAGAAGCCAGTGTTCACTTGAGAAAATGTCTCTCGTTGGCAGGTCTCGACATGACTATAAAACGCAGGCGAGGGAGGAACTTTGGTTTTCAGCTTTCTCATTCTCCTCTGTTTAGATGTTCCCACTAGTCCCTCAACACATGTGCCAGGTCTCAATTTTCAGAGACAAAAAAAATTTCAAAACTGCTCTCTCCATTTCACGAAATCCAGCACGAGAAACAAACCAGCCGCCAAATTTTGACAAGCTGACCCCCATGCTACATGAAACGAGTGCCTAGAGATAACGTTTGTTCCAAATCTCAAACAAAGGGACTTGCGTAAACTGCAACCTCTTACACAACATGCAAGGCCAATGTCACAGCATCGAGCATATATGTATATTTTCGTATGTTTGAGTTGGAACCAGCTGGATGGATACTTGTTGGGTGAAATCCATGGACAGAGAACAGATGTGTGTGTATTTCAACAACATATCAGAGACAAAGGCTTAGCCACGCAGCCTTTTGAGGATCACTGGCACACAAGAGCTTTCACCTCTCTAGGCCCACTGGGTGGCAAGCCAGTGGAGCAAATCCAATATGTCCTCCTTCTCCCTCTCGAGGCCTGGGACTGTCATGCCTAGCGCCTGCCACAAAGACTGCACCTTAAGGTGAGGAAAAACTCAGAAAATGCATAGAGAAGTTAAAGAAAGCAGAAAACTTTCTTTAAAATAAGGAAAACACTGATAAGTGGAGCAACTCAATGGCATACTGACCTAAACCACGGGAGGCCACGTCTGTAGCAATCAGAATTGGAGCTTTGCCAAATCTGAACTCTGTAGACAAACAACAGTTTCAATCAGCCAACAGATGAATCTGGACACAGTTTATATTCTATGGCTTTAAAGCTGAAGTATGTAACTTTTATTAAAAATATGTTTTTCCATATATTTATTAAAACTGTTACCATGTCCTGACAGTACAGTACGGAACAGATAATCTGTGATTATCTGTCTTCTCCCAGCACCAACTACAGAAATACACTGCTGAGCCAGAAATGACCAATCACAGCAGGGAGGCGGGACTTAGTGCTGTCAATCATCTTTATGAACGACTGATTCTGCTGTGAATGCTAAGGCTAATTACCATGGCCATCAATGACAGCAGATTGATAGTTTTTCTGCAATATTAAGTTGTTTCTCCATCATAAGCACATTGAGTACCGCATACATGAGTTTGATTGACAGCGCGAAGACCCTCCTTCTGGCTCTGACTGGTTGTTTCTGACCGGGAGTGGTGCATCTTTTCAGATGGCAACATCAGATTAGGGAGGAGTTGGAGGAGCTTGATATTTTCAAAGATTATCTGTCTCACATTATACAGTCATGATATGGTGACAGTAAAAAACATTGTCTATAACAGTTACAGACACCAGCTTTAACATGAAATGTAAAATACATTTTAAAATACAGCCTTACCATTAAGAACCCAGTCCCTCTCTTGCTGACTCTTGTCTCCATGGATACCCATTGCTGGCCACCTACAGACACAGATAACATAGAGACCCTTTAACTCAGGCGGTTTAAGGTTATTCTAATACACAAGCTAAAAAAAATGAGCAATTTTTGCCTAAAATAAACCATTCAACTGAAAATTATCCTCACCCATCTCTTCTCATTCTCCTGGTAAGTTCATCACAACGTCTTTTGGTCTCCACAAAGATAATGGTCTTGTTCTCCTTTTCGCTCATTATCTCCTCCAACAAACGGATCAGCCTTAAAACAGCAGAAAATAAAGTTTTAGCTGATCAAATCTACAGTAATAATCTTTGCAGGAATATGATGGGAAGCAGATGTGAAGGTGCTCTAACCGGTTTTCTTTAGATCTATTTGCTTGTTTGTATACTAACTCATCAAATGTCTTTTCCACTAGACCGGTTTCAGTGCATAACAGTTTCTAAGCAGCAGTTATTTGTATTTCCACAAAGACAAAATCCCTGGTTATAGCACAGAAATCTGGAGCCATCCCAGCCCACTGTGCTGCAGGTTCACTGAAATAGTAGCCAATTAAAACATGCCATGTTTAAAACTCCAAAGTTTTGTTTCTTTTTTGATTTGTCTAATAAAAACAAGCAGCAAAAACAAAGCACAACAATTATATAATGTTAGAATAACTGTCCCTTCCTCTTGTTTATTTAGAGAACGTGAATGTCTTGGTTATCTTTTAGTATCACCAGGTGGTTTTTTTAGATTCTGCTCTAAAAATGTCTCCATGTCACAGGTAATTGTTTAAAACCAGGTTCTGACATTACACATTACCACATATTATGGTGGTTGAACTGTCTTCATGCACTAGAGTCCCTCACAAACCTCCCCACCCCCCAAAAAACAGAGAGAGGATCAAATAAATAAAAGAGAGAGAAAAAGCAACCTGCTTCTTTTACCCAAAAGGTTAAGAACACAGGTTAAGAACTGCAGCCTCTTTGGTGGAAAAGCTCAGTTTTCTACTCACTTGTCCTCCTTCTCCAGGTCATTGCAGACATCAACTATCTGCAGGATGTTATGATTGGCACTGAGCTGCAATGCACCAATATTGATCTGGACGTAATCCTTCAGGAAGTCCTCAGCCAGCTGACGAACCTCTTTGGGCCAGGTGGCGCTCCACATCAGAGTCTGGCGATCAGGCTGATGAAAAAAATGTATTATAATGTCAATTCTACTTACAGATAAATAAAAAGTTATTTGTTTATTTCTTGCGTGGCAGTGATGCATGTTAAAGCTAACCGTCTCCTCTATGAAAGGCAAACTCACCCGAATTTGTTCCACTATTTTGCGGATCTGCGGCTCAAAGCCCATGTCCAGCATGCGGTCGGCTTCATCCAGCACAAGGTAGGTGCAACGACGCAGATTGGTTTTACCACACTCCAGGAAATCGATGAGACGGCCTGGAGTAGCGATGCAAATCTCCACTCCTTCAACAAAAACAAAGACGGCGATCAATAAAAACAAAGGAGTTGAGTTTCCATCATCACAGCATTAGAGCAGGCCTACCCCTCTCCAAGTCCCTTATCTGTGGCCCTTTAGGCGCGCCACCGTAGATGCAGGTACTCTTGAGACGAGAAGCCCTCCCATATTCAGCAGCCACTTGTTGCACCTGCTGAGCCAGCTCCCGGGTCGGCGCCAGAACCAAGCACTACGGAAAACAGAATCACTTCAGCTAATCGACCACATTATTGGTCAGTTACTTCACTCACACACAGCCGAGGTTTACATTTAGTCTTCACTCACACTGCAGCCTGAAGTGAGCCAGATCTGATTTTGACTTAATGCGACCCGACCCTGATCTTTTCACGACAGTCTGAACAGATCAGATTTTTAATGCGACCGGGTTATGTGTGGTCCTAAATCAGATACACATCTGATCTTTTAAAGGGTGACCTGAGCCTGAACGGCCAGGTCACATTCATCACATTGATACTTGACAAATGTCACTATTCTGCATCCTTATACGAGCAAGAGGGAAGAAAAACAACAACCACGACTGATGATAATGAGGATTAAGTTGTTAATGTTCTTAAATTTAAAATTGTAAGATGTACACTCTTTATGAGTGACGTTATTGCGCCCTCCACTGTGGGACACTTTCAGGTCATCTCCAGTTCACACTGGAGATCACATACAGGTCGCATAAACAGCTCTGAAAAAACTCAAACCACTTAAAATTATCAGTGATAATTTTAAGGTGTATATTTGAGTAAAATTAATATTGTTATTTTATTCTATGAACTACTGACAACATGTCTGAAATTCAAGCAGAAATTTAGTATTTGCACAAATGAGAAACATTCAAAATAATGAAAACAATGCAGTGCTTTCAGACGTCTAATAATGCAAAGAGAACAAGTTCATATTCATTCAGAAACAACAACACTAATATTTTAACTCAGTATAAGTTCAGAAATCAATATTTGGTGGAATAATCAGGTTTACAATGGGGTTCAGTGCAGTGGGCTTTTTACCAGAGCCGTATATGGAAATGTGAACAACCATGCAAAAATATTCAGATTTCACCAAAAACCAGAACTGAGCATTGAAGCCTGCAGTGTGAATGTAGCATTAGATTCAATTTTAAAGTTATTTGCTCCTATATAGCAACAAAAAACATCACAGACAATAACAGCTCAAGGTGTACTTACAATGGGTCCGTCTCCGTGCTCCAGGAACGGCTGATGTTGGATGTGAACAATCGCCGGCAGAAGATACTAAAAAATTAATAAAAAAATATGCTTAATACCCAACACATGTCATAAGACCCCACTTTCTTACATTATCGTTTATCATGATACATTTCTTATTATAAGACTTTGATTTATTATTGTCATGATAAAATCCAATTAATGTTTAAACTCCGCAGAATTGTCCAAATATTGTTAGCTTTGCTATTTTCTCTAGTTTGCTTAATAAGTGGTCAATACATTTAGAAAAAAAAAATTAAATGCAGTTTTGTGACACAAATCAAACTTCTTTATGTGACTTGTGTCCTAAAGAAGCGGTTTACAAATGAGCATCTTTTTCAAGAGCAGCGTTTGTGTTTGTGGGGAGAGTTGTCTTAAAAAAAGAAGTTGTAAACTGTTCTTATCATCACCTTTATTTTTATTAGAATAGTACCACAAAATATCATAAGACTAAGTCCATACTGCTCATTCCTAAGTTAAATAGGTTAAACTTGAGAAGAAAAAAAGTACTTGAAGGAAGTAAGAAGCGATCACTTACAGCAATGGTTTTCCCAGAGCCAGTTTGAGCGATGCCCACCATGTCTTTGCCGCTCAGAGCGACTGGCCAGCCCTGGGACTGGATTGGAGTCGGTTCAGTGAAGTTCTGCTTAACAATAACATCCATGACGTAGCCTGAGAAAATGGGATATTCAAGTTTACTTGCTGGTAGTATGGCAGAACGTTTGAATATATCGGGGGTAAATAATATCAGAATCGGTTTGAATCATTTTGGCTCACTTGGAAAAGCAGCTTCATGGAATTTAACGATCGGTTTGGGACAATCTCTGCCTTTCACTGTGACTTCTTTGCTTCTCCGATACTCTTCAACCTCTTGCTGAAATTGGAAAAGAAAAAACAGGAAAGATGAAATTAGTCTCTCACTCTGCTTCTACAAAATAAATTCACTTCGACTTACACATCGCAGAGGTAAATGAGAAACTCTGAAACGAATCCCTTTCTCACCAGAGGTCTGTGTGTGACGTCCAGGTGTTCCTGGTAGAAGTTCTTCTGAAACTTTGGAAGCTCATCCAGGTTCCAGTGTCTCTTCCTCAGCCGTTCTCCGGGGTTTCCAAACTTTCCCGGAGGAGGTCCTCCCCTGTTGCCTCCTCCACCGCCACCGAAACGAGGAGGGCCGCCACCATAGCTGAAGAAGAAACAAATCATTAACTGTTCGTGTTGAGGTCTAAAAAAATATCTACATTTATCTGCCGTTTTAACAAAACCTAAATTTGGAGCAGAAAAAATATATTCAACTGTGAATCTGTTGCTAAAAATTGCAACGACGATATCAGCCAAGAATAAAATTTGGTAATATTTTATTTGAAGAGGTGTGTATAAGACTGACATGAAACAGACATAAACATGACATAACAGCGGTCATGAACATGAAGGAGTCTTCATGAATGTTATGAAGCGTCATTCAGTAAATAATGATACTTTTAATGCAAAGTCACACTTAAAGTTGCATTAAAAGTCCAATAAAAGTGTAAACGTATCATTATTTAGTCAATAATGACCCTTTTAATAGAAAGTTCTATTAAAATCTGCATAAAAAGTCCATTAAAAGTGTCAACTTTGCATTGAAAGTGTTATTTACTGAATGACACGTCATGACAACAGTCAAACATTCATGAAGACTCCTTCATGTTCATGTCTGCCGTCATGTCCGTCTTATGCACACCCCTTCAAATGAAGTGCTGCTTAACAATTTTCTGTCTTTATTATTACATTTTAAAAATGTTGGTATAAAAACACACTTCCGGTTTGGGAGTTCATCCAACTGGCCAAACATGTTATCAGTATGAAGAGTCTGAATACATGAGAATAAATATTGTTTCCAAGCGGTCCTTTGCAAATGTGATGGTGCACACACCGACATCGCTATGGCAACTCCATATACTGTGCAGCTTTACTAACGATGCCTTTTGCACTCATTTGGGAAAGACCTTCCACAGTTGCTAAGAGCGAACAAATCATCCAGCTCTCATGCCAAGTAATAAACCTTAACAAAGCCCAGAAGCCAGTCCGTGTTGTTGGTGTAATCTGTGATAAGGTCAGCTGCAGAAGCAATCTATGATACAGTTCATGTTTTTAAAGATTCTGGTTTATTGTTGTTCAGACTCATGAGATTTGTATGAACCTTGGCTTTACAGCACACAAACTTTTTAATAAATACCGATGTAAAGCCATTATGGATTTATTTCTGTTGACCAACACACAATGTTCTCGCTGGGGAAACGTTGAATTCAAGCATACTGCAGGGTGGCTCAGAGACTAGGTGTACATTTCGATTTAAAAGCTCATTCTTACCAAAGTAGCTCTAAACTGGTTGTGTGATAAAGCTCTCATATTCAGAGCACTTCCTTATTGCGTCTGTTGTGAGAGTAGTTCATTGACAAGACTTTCTAGTTTTTCAACAACATTCTCTATATCTTCTCTTAGTAGATTGTGGAGGTTGCATGTGCAGCCATTGTTACACCTGTCACTTCTCCTTAAGTAATTTTAACCAAAATGGTGCATCTGTTTAAATGTGTTGTCAGGCAAATGTTACCAAATCTATCGAACCTTAGAGCATATTATGATAATCGTGTCAATAGTTTTTTTTAGCAATACAAACAAATGGAAAAGAGGCCAAATTTGGAATGTTTTGATCTGTCAAACAACCTGCTTTCATTACCTTTCGTCTGGAAATAGATTGTAGCTATTTTAAGCTATTCTTTTTACATAACAAGATAAACAAAACACCAATATGTAATTTTAAATGTCATTTTCTTGATATAAATGGTTGGAAGGGGAAAATGTAATGAGCTCAGGGCTTGCGTTGGTGTAATTACTGGATATACCGAACAAACTGACCGGGATGCAACATGGTGACCTACTTAAAAACACGGCGAATTAAGGGAGGGTCGTTTTGCCTCCAGTAAAATATATTCAGATTGAGAACTTTACGTATGAAATGAGCCTATTTGACAGGTATTTTTGCCTTGCAAACACAACCGCAAGCTAAGGGCAGACTGCGTCACAAGGCCGGAGAGAAAACAGCGGAGGCTGCCGATCAGCTGCAGACACAAGGCCGCCGTTTGCTGCCATTTTAGCTCCGATGACCAAACGGTGAATTATTTTCCAGGCTCCGCGAGCCGCACGCGTGCTAACCGTCAACCAACGGTCACAATTTAGCACACGAATCTCACTTAGTCATCCAGTATTAATAACTACTCTAGACGTCCATGAATTTTTGTGTGTGTGTGTGTGTGTGTGCAAAAACCACAGCCGTGAAACCGACGTCATCAGTGTCTAAACACTGAGCTGCGAAACACAAAGAACAATAACTGAAGGCAAATTGATACATACCCTCTATCTCTGCCCCGGTCTCTGTCTGAAAAGCCAGGCATTATTTAGAAAATTGCTACGCAAAGGTAAATTAAGTCGAAAATATTAGTCGGTCTATAAGTCTGGTGAGCGATAAGGGTGTTAGAAGAACTGGGTGAAAAGAAAATGCCGGCCGGCTCACAAACACAGAGCATCGAGGCGGAAATGACCTCAGAGGCGGCGACTAACAGGCATATCCATCCGCGTCCGATAAAAAACATTCGTTGTGGTCCTACTTTATGCCTGAAATTACCATAAACTATTTCCCCTCTTGGCTTTATGAATGGTGATGGTATTTTAGCAGTAAGCTTAATTTGTGATACTCAAGTTCCTTTGGAATATATATGTAATTAGCAAAAATTAATACAAACAACTTAAATCTGATGAAGCTGAAAACAGTGAAACAGGAAAATGCACCAAAGGTTATTGTATTTTCATAACTGAAGTCAAAAATTGAATTTATAAATTAAATCAACACAAACTTCGTCGTGTTCCTATTTCAAGTTCAATAGCCAGTTCAGTTCCCAATGAATATGCTCAGTGATCACTGTGACCATTAGCAGCAAAGCAAACAAATAATCTATTTCTTTGTAATTTGCAATTCAAACACTGCATCAACATGTTCACTAAAGGAGGGTTAGCCACAATGTGACTGATTTATTGAGATACAAATGATTAGATGTGTGAATCAATGTCTTTCTACTTCAGGTATCAGTTTATGAAGGTAGCCATTAGTTTTTGTAGTCGATGTTGATGGCTTTCCTACTTAGAATTATGAATTTTATTATTCTTTTCATTTAACTAGAAACTTGAAAATGTCAGCTTCTAAGTTAAACTGGATAATGTAATTAAATCACACCTTTCACTCAGTCATGCAGGGCCGATTTATTGTCATGACAGCACAACAAAATGAAAACAACAAACTGCTTTTTCTGTTTGTAACAGAGTTTTAGATTGTGTGTTAATGGTGCTTTCTTGCTAAAACAGTTTGAGAACCTGTGGAGGTGACTCTCTCTTTGCATCAAACCAGTAGAAGAGCCTATCAAATAGTCCCCACAGAGCCCAGGCACATCCCCAGGCTGGTATCAACTCTGTGGATGAGTTTGTCCCATTTTGGTTTTTTCACTTACTTCCCCTTTCTGCCCAATCTGATGCTTGTTTATGACTATAGAAAGTCATGTTCACCTCATCTAGATGTCTCAATGTTTTGGGTTGAGCCCAATGGTTGAACCATCTGATTGGCTGAGGCACGTTTTAACGTTAAGTAATTGAACAGTTGGCCTTTAAAGTGGCCTGTGAGTGTTACAGTTACCTGTCTGTTGTGTCTTTTTATGAAGTCCGTACACAGCTTATTATACTGTAATGTTTTGCACAGATGTTCATTAAACCAGGTTTTAAGAGTAGCTGTAACATTTATTTGAAAGGTATTGATGCTAATGTAATATTTTGTTTTCTACTTGTGAAGCTAAGAGTGAGAGAAAATCCTCATATCCAGCAAAAATGGATGCTGTCATTTTAGACAGTTCACTTTTGTTCACTTTTGCAGTTTTTGGTCAGTTTCCTGTCTTCTTCAGGTTTGAGGAGGAGCTTTGTGCTTTCTGCTGTGGTTTGTTTTGGCACAAAATGGAAGTAAGTGACGTGGAAATTGTCCCAACACCAGCAGGCCTCAGTCCCAGTCCAAAACATTTTCTTGGTTGATGTAAATTATCTCCTGTTCTTTCACCTGAAACAGAGAAAGAGACATGTGAAAACCCCAAATTTCACAAATAGAAAATTGAAAGATTTTCAAAGTTTCTTAAACACGAATGCAAAAGAGTAGATTTCTGTTATTGTTTCAGTAAATCTCTTATTTTGGAGGTTGTAATTTCCTTTTTTTTATGAGGGGGAACAAACAATGTCAAAACTATATAACTGAAATAAACCAAAAATGGAGAAATCTAATATAGTAATAAACTAGAGAAACCAGAATAAATGATGAAAACTGATCAACCAAGAAGAACAAATATTGCAAAAACGAATAAATATCAAAAACACATAACAGAAATCACACCTTAAAAACCAAAACACACAAGAATTGAGACACAAAAGCTTCAAATTTAAATACGTACTGGTCTAGTTGATGAGACGCCGGTTTAAGTTTGTCATTATGGACAGTTGTCTTTACTGTGTCCTGTGTGAAGCAGATGAAACATCCATGATCGGAAACTAAATTTAGGTTGGTGCTTTCAGAGTAACTGTATGATACGGCAACTTTAGATCATCACAAAAAAAAAAAGATCAAATAAAATCTCACCAAAGATCGAATTTCAACACAATTTAAGTATTTAATAGCAAAACTCAATCAATACATGATCAGGATATTAGTGACCTATCACAACAGTTAATAAAGTTAAATAAAACACTTCAAGGAGGAATAAAACCCATTTGATCTCTTCTTAAGTTTCTTTCTCTCTAAGTTTTGTTTTTTTCTCATCTGGCTTCTCCTCTTGGCAGGAAACATAGTAAAATGTTAGATTACTTGTTGTTTTCTCCTCACAGTAGTGCTGTTGAACTGGGGGATTTTTCATTCTGCTTTAGTTCCACTTTCCCTCAAAAGAAGGAAGCTGGTTTAATGTGTGTGTCTAATGTTTCGGAGAAACCCACTCACTCTGATTTCACCACTGCAAAACATGTGCTCCTTTTTTTTACACATGTATTTAAATCACAGCATGGAAATGTTACCTATTATTACCAAAAAAAAAATTGTTGGAGTCAGATAACCACATTTTCTTACAGTAGATTATAGAAAGTTTCTTTAAGCCTTCAGTTCTCGAACTGCTTGGTACGAGATGCCACAAGGTGAACGGCACTATTTTCTACCTGGAAGAGTCAGATAGAAATGATCAAAACTTTAAATGTAAAGGTGAAATAGCCACCATCCCATTTGGTCTTGGTACATTTTGTCCCTTCGCCAATCCATGCTCTAATTTCTGTATGGTTTGGCACCATTTCATGTCCAGAACTGCCATGAAACTGCAAAAGTATAAAAGCGAATGACCAGCAGAGCTTTTTAAAATGTCAGCCACCCCATTCTTTGATCTTTTTATACCCTGCTTGTTTGTATGTTATATCATGTTTTTCAACCTGGGGGACATAAATCGGTTGATTGAGGTTCAAGAGCCAAGAAATTAGTTGTTTGCCTGAGTTTTGGGTTTTTCGCAGCTTTTCTTGACAGATCATCTCAGCAGACATTTTTGCTGGTGTGGTATCCAACGATTTTTCAACTGTCCAAAGCCTGACTGTTAGGTTAATTAGTCGTTCTATATTGTCTTTATGTATTGGCGTGTCTGCCTGGTTGTCCTGTTTTGTCTGGGATTGACCCATCTCTCAACCATTGACTACTAGAGAAAAGCTCTTGCCCAAAAACAACATTTTAGTCATTATTTATCTCCATAATTCATGAAAATACTCAACTAAGAGATTAAAAGAAATATTCAATAAACAGGTACATGAGTACAAAATGGAGGCAGGTTGAAGGATGCAAAATTGAGGATGCTATTGACAGATATTATGAAAATGAAGTTTTTTTTACGCTTGAAAGCACAAGATGAAAATCACTGTGTTATTTTATTATTTAATCCAAAATGAGAAAGGAGAAAGGTTTGCAATTCACAGTAAAACAAGAGGAACCACATTTAAGTTAAAACCTTTTAAAAGAGGTTATACAGATCACAATAACTAACTGTTCTACTTCCTCTCTTTTTACCGCGTTTGTGATAGACATCTACCTAGAACTTAAAAACAAATATAATGTGATCACTGTAGTGTGTGTCATGATTTTTATCCTTACCGCAGAACTTGTTGCACAAGGTGTTTATGTTTTCCTTGAGTTTATTGTTAATAATAGTCAGGTTCCTATTTTTCTCCAGCTGCTCCTGGTCTGTTGCAACGCAAAGGAAAATAAAAATAAATACTCTTACAGTTAATATACAAATTTGGATATTTTTCACTTAATTAAAAAAAACTAATTACTTTGGACTGCGAGATAGATGTTTCCAGCCAGTAGGAGCAAACACACCACACCCATAAAAACACAGGCCCATTTGAAAGGACTCCTCTTCACAGACGTTTCGCTGACGAAAGACACTTAACAAACAGGCAATAAATACCTTAAAACATGTATCTAAAGTAAACTACCAAGGGCAAAAACCATCAAGGAATATTTTGTTGCTACAATACAGCAGCTTCTACACAGAATCAGCAGCGCTCTTACTTTTGGACTGAGCCTGTGAAAGTCCTGAAGGGTTTGGCAAAGTGACCTCCACCCAGGGGTTGTCGTACACTCGCAGGCTTTCCGTACTCACGTAGATGTCTACCATGCTTTCCCTGTTGTCCTGTTCAAAGTGAACATGTTTAACACAGCCAGGCTCTACAGACAGGCTACCTGACATTGTTTCTGCATAGATATTCCCAACATATACTGTTAGAAGCTGCTGTTCTGGCTTCAGTCTTTTGTTTTACTAATCTCAGATGGGGATGCTTTCCAAAAGAGGCAGAACACTTGGTATATAAAAGGGGAAGAGTTAAAAATAGGAAGTTAAGATTTGAGTATCTTGTTTGTTTTTCATAAATCTGCATGTGCATCACATTTTCCATTTTGTGATTGGGTTAGGCTAGGGTTTGCCAACTAATGATTTTAAATCTAATTATTAATTCAGTTTTTAGCTGATTTTATTGAATCATTTTGTAGAATTTCCACAACAGAATGGTATTACAAATTATCAATAATATATTTTTGGCCTATTTTCCTTTTCATCAGGTCAGAAAGTATTTGCTTTTTATTTAAATACAATTTTTCTATTTGAAATTTAAAAATTGAAGTCCAATTTTAGTTCTTCAAAAATGACAATTTCCTACTTCAGAAACCATAACTTGTCCTTTTTTTCTTTTTTAAATTATGTCACATTTGGTTCTAAACAAGTTTATTTTTCTGGACAGAAAGCAAAAATGGCTCTTTGGATTATAATGGTTGCAGGAAGACTCCTGCTTTTGTAATGCTGACCATGCTAACTGCAGTTAGCATGGTCAGTCAGTGTTAAGTGTGTAAGTGTGACAGAAGTTCCAGTTTTTCCTTGAGGCCTGAGATGAAGGTGTTGATAAAGGGTTCGCTCTCAGTGAACGCAGGAAATCTGGAATGAAAAAAAAAATATGATTAAAAAAATCCTTGTAGGTATTACTCATATTTGCATCAGACACAGAGACAAGTGTAGCATATGTTCTAAAAATAAGTAAAAATTAAAATTTGAAAGCATAAATATCTACAACCAATGTTGCAGAAATAAAAAAACAATCAGTTTTGTGGTGGTCCCATTCTGTGTGTCGGTGAGCTGACCCAGTTCTGACAGCAGGTGGCGATACAAGCTACACACACACACACACACACACACACACACACACACACACACACACACACACACACACACACACACACACACACACAGCGGTTTGTATTCCTACCAATATTTGGACTTTGTATGGATTTACATTCATTTAGTAGCTACATTTATGCTGAACAGAAACACTTTACCAGTCTATTCCTAAGCCCAACCCTTAAGCAAAATTTACACAACATCTCTAAATCTAGTAGAGCGCAGCAGAACTGCAAAAAAACGTTCTCACTAAATGACCTTCCTTTGTTGGTGAATATTGTGAAAGTGGTTCTCTATATGTACAATGAGCCAGTAAAGTTTGCCTGTTGTGCAGGTGGTTAGCAATCAATTTATGAGTTTTCCTTATTACAACAATGTTTCCTTCTTTCCAACAAAGTAAAACTCGTGTGCAGTTTTTTATTTAAACTTGATTCAAATCACTGTTCCTGATTTATTCAAGGTTAACAGCCAAAACACACAAATTATTTTAAAATTTATATTTTAAAAGGCTTCTTTAGAAATAGCTTTAAGTCTATTTCAAATGCAGAGGGCATGGAGATGAAAAGGGAAATGAAAAATTAAAAATGGATAAGAGGATGAAGGATGAGGAGTTACTTAAAATAATTTAGCAATGGTATGAATTTGCTGCGTAAATATACTGAGAAGTTAAAAACAACGGATTGTTAATGCACTTCAACTTTGTAAGAACATCAGCCACATTTTTTTAAAATTAGAAATGTTTCATCAGCATATTGAGCTCATGTGATCCCAGAAAGGTGGAGGTCTCTGGAGGTAAACACCGACTAGCAGTCAGGAAGACGGACACTACAACTCAGAGGAGCACGGAGAACCACGGTGGTCTGCAGTGGCAGTTTACCAGTGGTGGAAAAAGTACTCAAAAAATGTACTTAAATAAAAGTACAAATACACAGACAAAAATGTACTCAAGTAAAAGTAAAAAAGTACTGGCTTTTAAAAATACTTAAGTATTAAAAGTAAAAGTACTTGCTGAATATATTACCTAGTCGCTAATACAATGTCATTAAGTGAACCAATCGTATTTAATTTTAATACATCAGAAATGTGCCATTTTAATGAACAATGCCACAGATAAAGCATGTTGTTATTGTGTTTACTCTCTGTAACTTGGTTTAGACTTAGATGTGTGATTCTATGCATCATAATTTCAGGGATGGAAACACCTTTCTTCTGTCCTAACTTAACATGAACTTCACTTTTTTTGCCACTAGTGGTTTTTATTTTGAAAGAAATCCAACAGAAAGGTGGGGGAGGTCATGCAACCAAGGAGCCACATAGCAGAGTTGTAGTCGACCACCGAGACCGAGCCAAGACCAAGACCCCGCGCTACATGACAATAAAATTAAGTTTACCTATCAAAATTAGTTCTCAAATTTATTTTAAAGATCCACATTCCCATAAAACACCGAGATATTAAATACTTAGAGCTGAAATAAATTTAACCAGTATCAATTCAAACTCTTCTTCATTCTGCTTTGTTCTCATCTCTGTGCTACAATCCGCAGAGGTCTCCTGCCATCCCTAAAAAGATAACACCCTGGGCAGTTGCCCATATTGCCCATGTCAGAAACCACAACTGTCTGCACCATTAAACATAGCAATTAACAGTAAGCAACGCTCAACTATGAACACTATCCAAGGCGCAACAAGCAAGAAGTAACCAAGCAGGAGGAGCACCGTGACTGTTCTCATCCTCCCTCCTGCTGCAACGTCTGCCACCGTGACAGGAGACGAAAACAAAGAGCAATGCGCATGCTGTGTTCTTACGTTGTTGTTTTATTTAAATAAATCTATATATTTTTTAATTAAATAAAATATTAGCTACTGCAGTATACCAGAGAATCACAAGAACAAAGAACGGCTCTCAGTGAGGCTTCAGACTTTAGGACTAAGTAAAGATCCGTCCAGAAGAATCGGATCTTCTTGAATGTTATATCACTATACAGCAGACTTTGGTACCAGCGTTGTCCCATATATGCGACACCTCAGTCAACACCTCCGCACAATAATTCAGCGCATGAGTGACAACTGTTTTTCATCACAGATGCAACATGTCTCTGTACAGCTAGCTTAGCTAGCATCACGTCCACAGATCTTACCTTTCTTTAAGCTTTCCTTTTAAAATGACGCTAAAAGTTGGACGAAGTTCCACCGTCTGTGAAAGCGAAGCGCTGCTGATTTTACATGTCGCCATATCAAATTATGTAGCGCTATTATTTTACTGACATTAGACAGACATCTCCTCCGCTCAGAGGAAACCACTGCGCATGTCTGGAGCTCCGCGTGCGAGTAAAGGTGGAGCCGATGGGTAACAACAGACACTAAGTCACGTTATTGCTTGGATTTTACGGCGCCACCTTAAATCCCTGAACTTCACATTTTAACAGAAAAAAAGCGCAACGCGACTTGGATGTAACGAGTAACGCGACGGTTTTGTAGAAATGCAGTGAAGTAGAAAGTACAGATACTTACTGTAAAATGTAGTTTAGTAAAAGTAGAAAGTACCCATTATTAAATCTACTTAAGTAAAGTACAGATACACGAAAAATGTACTTAAGTACACTTCCCACCACTGCAGTTTATCAACATCTCAATACACTTTGAGTTATATTATGAATGAATTCTGACACTTTTAGGTTATTTGCAACACCCTGACTAACATTAGTGCAAGTATATTCGGCACTATTACAAGTTTTATAGTAGTTCGATACAAAAATCCTCTTTGGCTCATGTGCACCGTCTGACCCACCTGCTTTCCTCCCGCTGCAAGGCGGAGATCAGCTTCTCCTCCACACAATCGCAGCTTTCCTCCCACCGCGCATTTTCTTGAAGTCTCAAAAAAATCATAATCAGACTATAAAAGAAATAGCTCAAAAGAAGCTTCTTCTTCTTCTTTTGTATCATAAAAACAACTCGAGTTAGGTCGCATTGTAACGAAGCGCAGCAAATTGCGACTAAATGTGGGGCGCTATACCCCCCACCGGCAGGAGGCAGCACCGTGCTACAGATTCGAGTCTGGAAAAGCGGTCACTCCGAAATAGAGCCGAGCCGGGCTGCTGAAGTAAAGCCGGTGGAAAAGGGGCATTATATTTTTATTCACAAACAAGTCTATGTTGTTAGTTGGGAGCATACACATGAATAAAACGTAAATACGTCTGTAGTTGGAGGGCCATTTCCGCCTCCTAGTATCTTCAATCCGCTCCAACTCAAGTGACATGACGTTCGACAGGCTGAAGCCTGTCATGTGATTCACCTTGCTGACGTCAGCTGTCTTGGACCTACGTAACATATGCAGTGACGTGGCTAGATAAGAAAACTGTACTATGACGTCACAGATAGGTTGTACACATTCATATATATACATATAAGAACTCTGTTATTTGTATCCAGCTTGTTTCCTTCACCAATTGTTCAACAAGAAATTTCACAAATGACTTTTTTTCTGAGGTTTTCAAACTTTATTGGAGCCGGACTGGGGCTCCACAACCTTGACAGACCCAAACCAGCAACCTTTAAGGTACAGACATTGATGGACAACAGGACGCTACAAAAAACAGGAATACGTTGGTCCTTCAACCTGGTTGAGAAAACCAAAAGATTTTGTCCTGGAGTGCCATAGTACAGCCATTGGAAGTCCTGAATGAGAAACACCTGGGAAGCAATCAACGGGGAAGACAGGACAGGGACAGGACTAAACACAGAAAGCCTTGAAAACAGAGAACAAAACAGTGGAGAACAGTAAATATGTTCTCCAGCAAGTAGAATTTAGAAGCAGAATTTCAATTTTAATGAAGTTTTTTGTTTGTTTTGCAAGATGTCGCTCTGCTAAAACTCTGAGGTTTGAGAATCCTTGCAAGATGTCGCTCTGCTTAAACACGAAGGTTTGAGAATCCTTGCAAGATGTCGCTCTGCTAAAACTCTGAGGTTTGAGAATCCTTGCAAGATGTCGCTCTGCTTAAACTCTGAGGTTTGAGAATCCTTGCAAGATGTCGCTCTGCTAAAACTCTGAGGTTTGAGAATCCTTGTATGATGTCGCTCTGCTAAAACTCTGAGGTTTGAGAATCCTTGTATGATGTCGCTCTGCTAAAACTCTGAGGTTTGAGAATCCTTGTATGATGTTGCTCTGCTTAAACTCTGAGGTTTGAGAATCCTTGCAAGATGTCGCTCTGCTAAAACTCTGAGGTTTGAGAATCCTTGTATGATGTCGCTCTGCTAAAACTCTGAGGTTTGAGAATCCTTGTATGATGTCGCTCTGCTAAAACTCTGAGGTTTGAGAATCCTTGCAAGATGTCGCTCTGCTAAAACTCTGAGGTTTGAGAATCCTTGCAAGATGTCGCTCTGCTAAAACTCTGCTGCTCTGCTGAAACTCTGAGGCTCTGCTAAAACTCTGAGGTTTGAGAATCCTTGCAAGATGTCTCTCTGCTAATACTCTGAGGTTTGAGAATCAATGCAAGATGTTGCTCTGCTAAAACTCTGAGGTGTGAGAATCCTTGCAAGATGTTGTTCTGCTAAAACTCTGAGGTGTGAGAATCCATGCAAGATGTCGCTCTGCTAAAACTCTGAGGTTTGAGAATCCTTGCAAGATGTCGCTCTGCTAAAACTCTGAGGTTTGAGAATCCTTGCAAGATGTCGCTCTGCTAAAACTCTGAGGTTTGAGAATCCTTGCAAGATGTCACTCTGCTAAAACTCTGAGGTTTGAGAATCCTTGCAAGATGTCGCTCTGCTAAAACTCTGAGGTTTGAGAATCCTTGCAAGATGTCACTCTGCTTAAACTCTGAGGTTTGAGAATCCTTGCAAGATGTCGCTCTGCTAAAACTCTGAGGTTTGAGAATCCTTGTATGATGTCGCTCTGCTAAAACTCTGAGGTTTGAGAATCCTTGCAAGATGTCGCTCTGCTAAAACTCTGAGGTTTGAGAATCCTTGCAAGATGTCGCTCTGCTAAAACTCTGAGGTTTGAGAATCCTTGCAAGATGTCGCTCTGCTAAAACTCTGAGGTTTGAGAATCCTTGCAAGATGTCGCTCTGCTAAAACTCTGAGGTTTGAGAATCCTTGCAAGATGTCGCTCTGCTAAAACTCTGAGGTTTGAGAATCCTTGTATAATGTTGCTCTGCTAAAACTCTGAGGTTTGAGAATCCTTGCAAGATGTCGCTCTGCTAAAACTCTGAGGTTTGAGAATCCTTGCAAGATGTCACTCTGCTAAAACTCTGAGGTTTGAGAATCCTTGCAAGATGTCGCTCTGCTTAAACTCTGAGGTTTGAGAATCCTTGCAAGATGTCGCTCTGCTAAAACTCTGAGGTTTGAGAATCCTTGCAAGATGTCACTCTGCTAAAACTCTGAGGTTTGAGAATCCTTGCAAGATGTTGCTCCGCTAAAACTCAGGTTTGAGAATCTTTGTATGATGTTGCTCCGCTAAAACTCAGGTTTGAGAATCTTTGTATGATGTTGCTCCGCTAAAACTCAGGTTTGAGAATCCTTGCAAGATGTTGCTCTGCTAAAACTCTGAGGTTTGAGAATCTTTGCAAGATGTCGCTCTGCTGAAACTCTGAGGCTCTGCTAAAACTCTGAGGTTTGAGAATCCTTGTATGATGTTGCTCTGCTAAAACTCTGAGGTTTGAGAATCCTTGCAAGATGTTGCTCTGCTAAAACTCTGAGGTTTCAGAATCCTTGCAAGATGTCGCTCTGCTAAAACTCTGAGATTTCAGAATCCTTGCAAGATGTCACTCTGCTAAAACTCTGAGGTTTGAGAATCCTTGTATGATGTTGCTCTGCTAAAACTCTGAGGTTTCAGAATCCTTGCAAGATGTCACTCTGCTAAAACTCTTGAGGTTTGAGAATCCTTGTATGATGTTGCTCTGCTAAAACTCTGAGGTTTCAGAATCCTTGCAAGATGTCACTCTGCTAAAACTCTGAGGTTTCAGAATCCTTGCAAGATGTCGCTCTGCTAAAACTCTGAGATTTCAGAATCCTTGCAAGATGTCACTCTGCTAAAACTCTGAGGTTTGAGAATCCTTGTATGATGTTGCTCTGCTAAAACTCCGAGGCTGGAGAATCCTGGCAAGATGTCGCTCTGCTAAAACTGAGGTTTGAGAATCCTTGTATGATGTTGCTCTGCTAAAACTCTGAGGTTTGAGAATCCTTGCAAGATGTCACTCTGCTAAAACTCTGAGGTTTCAGAATCCTTGCAAGATGTCTCTCTGCTAAAACTCTGAGGATTGAGAATCCTTGTATGATGTTGCTCTGCTAAAACTCCGAGGTTTGAGAATCCTGGCAAGATGTCGCTCTGCTTAAACTCTGAGGTTTGAGAATCCTTGCAAGATGTCGCTCTGCTAAAACTCTGAGGTTTGAGAATCCTTGCAAGATGTCGCTCTGCTAAAACTCTGAGGTTTGAGAATCCTTGCAAGATGTCGCTCTGCTTAAACTCTGAGGTTTGAGAATCCTTGCAAGATGTCGCTCTGCTAAAACTCTGAGGTTTGAGAATCCTTGCAAGATGTCGCTCTGCTTAAACTCTGAGGTTTGAGAATCCTTGCAAGATGTCGCTCTGCTAAAACTCTGAGGTTTGAGAATCCTTGCAAGATGTCACTCTGCTTAAACTCTGAGGTTTGAGAATCCTTGCAAGATGTCGCTCTGCTAAAACTCTGAGGTTTGAGAATCCTTGTATGATGTCGCTCTGCTAAAACTCTGAGGTTTGAGAATCCTTGTATGATGTCGCTCTGCTAAAACTCTGAGGTTTGAGAATCCTTGCAAGATGTCGCTCTGCTAAAACTCTGAGGTTTGAGAATCCTTGCAAGATGTCGCTCTGCTAAAACTCTGAGGTTTGAGAATCCTTGCAAGATGTCGCTCTGCTAAAACTCTGAGGTTTGAGAATCCTTGTATGATGTTGCTCTGCTAAAACTCTGAGGTTTGAGAATCCTTGCAAGATGTCGCTCTGCTAAAACTCTGAGGTTTGAGAATCCTTGCAAGATGTCGCTCTGCTAAAACTCTGAGGTTTGAGAATCCTTGCAAGATGTCGCTCTGCTAAAACTCTGAGGTTTGAGAATCCTTGCAAGATGTCGCTCTGCTAAAACTCTGAGGTTTGAGAATCCTTGCAAGATGTCGCTCTGCTAAAACTCTGAGGTTTGAGAATCCTTGCAAGATGTCGCTCTGCTAAAACTCTGAGGTTTGAGAATCCTTGTATGATGTTGCTCTGCTAAAACTCTGAGGTTTTAGAATCCTTGCAAGATGTCACTCTGCTAAAACTCTGAGGTTTGAGAATCTTTGTATGATGTTGCTCTGCTAAAACTCTGAGGTTTGAGAATCCTTGCAAGATGTCGCTGTGCTAAAACTCTGAGGTTTGAGAATCTTTGTATGATGTTGCTCTGCTAAAACTCTGAGGTTTGAGAATCCTTGCAAGATGTCGCTGTGCTAAAACTCTGAGGTTTGAGAATCCTTGCAAGATGTCGCTCTGCTAAAACTCTGAGGTTTGAGAATCCTTATAAGATGTCGCTCTGCTAAAACTCTGAGGTTTGAGAATCTTTGTATGATGTTGCTCTGCTAAAACTCTGAGGTTTGAGAATCCTTATAAGATGTCGCTGTGCTAAAACTCTGAGGTTTGAGAATCCTTATAAGATGTCACTCTGCTGAAACTCTGAGGTTTGAGAATCCTTGCAAGATGTCACTCTGCTTAAACTCTGAGGTTTGAGAATCCTTGCATGATGTCACTCTGCTAAAACTCTGAGGTTTGAGAATCCTTGCAAGATGTCACTCTGCTAAAACTCTGAGGTTTGAGAATCCTTGTAAGATGTCGCTCTGCTAAAACTCTGAGGTTTGAGAATCCTTGTATGATGTCACTCTGCTAAAACTCTGAGGTTTGAGAATCCTTGCAAGATGTCGCTCTGCTAAAACTCTGAGGTTTGAGAATCCTTGTATGATGTCGCTCTGCTAAAACTCTGAGGTTTGAGAATCCTTGTATGATGTCGCTCTGCTAAAACTCTGAGGTTTGAGAATCCTTGTATGATGTTGCTCTGCTTAAACTCTGAGGTTTGAGAATCCTTGCAAGATGTCACTCTGCTAAAACTCTGAGGTTTGAGAATCCTTGCAAGATGTCGCTCTGCTTAAACTCTGAGGTTTGAGAATCCTTGTATGATGTCGCTCTGCTAAAACTCTGAGGTTTGAGAATCCTTGCAAGATGTCGCTCTGCTAAAACTCTGAGGTTTGAGAATCCTTGTATGATGTTGCTCTGCTAAAACTCTGAGGTTTGAGAATCCTTGCAAGATGTCGCTCTGCTAAAACTCTGAGGTTTGAGAATCCTTGCAAGATGTCGCTCTGCTTAAACTCTGAGGTTTGAGAATCCTTGCAAGATGTCGCTCTGCTAAAACTCTGAGGTTTGAGAATCCTTGTATGATGTCGCTCTGCTAAAACTCTGAGGTTTGAGAATCCTTGCAAGATGTCGCTCTGCTAAAACTCTGAGGTTTGAGAATCCTTGCAAGATGTCGCTCTGCTAAAACTCTGAGGTTTGAGAATCCTTGCAAGATGTCGCTCTGCTTAAACTCTGAGGTTTGAGAATCCTTGCAAGATGTCGCTCTGCTAAAACTCTGAGGTTTGAGAATCCTTGCAAGATGTCGCTCTGCTAAAACTCTGAGGTTTGAGAATCCTTGCAAGATGTCGCTCTGCTAAAACTCTGAGGTTTGAGAATCCTTGCAAGATGTCGCTCTGCTAAAACTCTGAGGTTTGAGAATCCTTGCAAGATGTCGCTCTGCTAAAACTCTGAGGTTTGAGAATCCTTGTATGATGTTGCTCTGCTAAAACTCTGAGGTTTGAGAATCCTTGTAAGATGTTGCTCTGCTAAAACTCTGAGGTTTGAGAATCCTTGCAAGATGTCACTCTGCTAAAACTCTGAGGTTTGAGAATCCTTGTATGATGTCGCTCTGCTAAAACTCTGAGGTTTGAGAATCCTTGTATGATGTTGCTCTGCTTAAACTCTGAGGTTTGAGAATCCTTGCAAGATGTCGTTCTGCTAAAACTGAGGTTTGAGAATCCTTGCAAGATGTCGCTCTGCTAATACTCTGAGGTTTGAGAATCCTTGTATGATGTTGCTCTGCTAAAACTCTGAGGTTTGAGAATCCTTGTATGATGTTGCTTTGCTAAAACTCTGAGGTTTGAGAATCCTTGTATGATGTTGCTCTGCTAAAACTCTGAGGTTTGAGAATCCTTGTATGATGTCGCTCTGCTAAAACTCCGAGGTTGGAGAATCCTGGCAAGATGTCGCTCTGCTAAAACTGAGGTTTGAGAATCCTGGCAAGATGTCACTCTGCTGAAACTCTGAGGTTTGAGAATCCTGGCAAGATGTCGCTCTGCTGAAACTCTGAGGTTTGAGAATCCTTGCAAGATGTCACTCTGCTAATACTCTGAGGTTTGAGAAACCTTGTATGATGTCGCTCTGCTAAAACTCTGAGGTTTGAGAAACCTTGTATGATGTTGCTCTGCTAAAACTCTGAGGTTTGAGAATCCTTGTATGATGTTGCTCTGCTTAAACTCTGAGGTTTGAGAATCCTTGCAAGATGTTGCTCTGCTAAAACTCTGAGGTTTGAGAATCCTTGTATGATGTTGCTCTGCTAAAACTCTGAGGTTTGAGAATCCTTGCAAGATGTCGCTCTGCTAAAACTCTGAGGTTTGAGAATCCTTGCAAGATGTCGCTCTGCTTAAACTCTGAGGTTTGAGAATCCTTGCAAGATGTTGCTCTGCTAAAACTCTGAGGTTTGAGAATCCTTGCAAGATGTCGCTCTGCTAAAACTCTGAGGTTTGAGAATCCTTGCAAGATGTCGCTCTGCTTAAACTCTGAGGTTTGAGAATCCTTGCAAGATGTCGCTCTGCTTAAACTCTGAGGTTTGAGAATCTTTGTATGATGTCGCTCTGCAAAATCTCTGAGGTTTGAGAATCCTTGTAAGATGTTGCTCTGCTAAAACTCTGAGGTTTGAGAATCCTTGTAAGATGTTGCTCTGCTAAAACTGAGGTTTGAGAATACTTGCAAGATGTCGTTCTGCTAAAACTGAGGTTTGAGAATCCTTGCAAGATGTCGCTCTGCTAAAACTCTGAGGTTTGAGAATCCTTGCAATATGTAGCTCTGCTTAAACGCTGAGGGTTGAGAATACTTGCAAGATGTCGCTCTGCTGCACATCTGAGGTTTGAGAATCCTTGCAAGATGTCGCTCTGCTAAAACTCTGAGGTTTGAGAATCTTTGTATGATGTCGCTCTGCAAAATCTCTGAGGTTTGAGAATCCTTGTAAGATGTTGCTCTGCTAAAACTCTGAGGTTTGAGAATCCTTGTATGATTTTGCTCTGCTAAAACTCTGAGGTTTGAGAATCCTTGCAAGATGTCGCTCTGCTAAAACTCTGAGGTTTGAGAATCCTTGTATAATGTTGCTCTGCTAAAACTCTGGGGTTTGAGAATCCTTGTGTAAGGTTGCTCTGCGAAAACTCTGAGGTTTGAGAATCCTTGTATGATGTTGCTCTGCTAAAACTCTGAGGTTTGAGAATCCTTGTATGATTTTGCTCTGCTAAAACTCTGAGGTTTGAGAATCCTTGTATGATGTTGCTCTGCTTAAACTCTGAGGTTTGAGAATCCTTGTATGATGTCGCTCTGCTAAAACTCTGAGGTTTTAGAATCCTTGTATGATGTTGCTCTGCTAAAACTCTGAGGTTTGAGAATCCTTGTATGATGTCGCTCTGCTAAAACTGAGGTTTGAGAATCCTGGCAAGATGTCGCTCTGCTAAAACTCTGAGGTTTGAGAATCCTTGTATGATGTTGCTTTGCTAAAATTCTGAGGTTTGAGAATCCTTGTATGATGTTGCTCTGCTAAAACTCTGAGGTTTGAGAATCCTTGTATGATGTTGCTCTGCTAAAACTCCGAGGTTGGAGAATCCTGGCAAGATGTCGCTCTGCTAAAACTGAGGTTTGAGAATCCTTGTATGATGTTGCTCTGCTAAAACTCTGAGGTTTCAGAATCCTTGCAAGATGTCACTCTGCTAAAACTCTGAGGTTTCAGAATCCTTGTAAGATGTCGCTCTGCTAAAACTCTGAGGTTTGAGAAACTTTGTATGATGTTGCTCTGCTAAAACTCTGAGGTTTGAGAATCTTTGTATGATGTTGCTCTGCTAAAACTCTGAGGTTTGAGAATACTTGCAAGATGTCGTTCTGCTAAAACTGAGGTTTGAGAATCCTTGCAAGATGTCGCTCTGCTAAAACTCTGAGGTTTGAGAATCTTTGTATGATGTCGCTCTGCAAATCTCTGAGGTTTGAGAATCCTTGTAAGATGTTGCTCTGCTAAAACTCTGAGGTTTGAGAATCCTTGTATGATTTTGCTCTGCTAAAACTCTGAGGTTTGAGAATCCTTGCAAGATGTTGCTCTGCTAAAACTCTGAGGTTTGAGAATCCTTGTATGATGTTGCTCTGCTAAAACTCTGAGGTTTGAGAATCCTTGTATGATAGGTATTTTCCTAGAACCTACATAAAAGAACCACAGACAACGTATATGAATTTATGACTAAACTTCTGCAAGCAAAAGGAGAAGACTCTGTCAACTGCTTCTCAGAGCTGTTCACAGAGCGTTCTGCCAATCTTTGGATACAGCTTGTCTTTTATTCTCAAACTTCAAAGAGGGAGGATAGGCAAGATAGACAGCAGAGGAAAAACAGCAAAGGTCGTAAAACATTTTACCTAAACAAAGCAAAGGTCGTAAACAATTTAACATCTGGCCCCTGATCTGAGCCCGGTTCAAATCTCGGTCAAACTGTTTCACATGAAGATAACAGGCAGCTGTGACTTCCAGGTCAGTTCACACATACAGTTTAAACAAGAGAACACTTTAACCTGAATATGAACTAAAGTAACAACAAAATGATAATACCAAAAATCTCTATCATTGTATGATGTTGCTCTGCTAAAACTCTGAGGTTTGAGAATCCTTGTATGATGTTGCTCTGCTAAAACTCTGAGGTTTGAGAATCCTTGTATGATTTTGCTCTGCTAAAACTCTGAGGTTTGAGAATCCTTGTATGATGTTGCTCTGCTTAAACTCTGAGGTTTGAGAATCCTTGTATGATGTCGCTCTGCTAAAACTCTGAGGTTTTAGAATCCTTGTATGATGTTGCTCTGCTAAAACTCTGAGGTTTGAGAATCCTTGTATGATGTTGCTCTGCTAAAACTGAGGTTTGAGAATCCTGGCAAGATGTCGCTCTGCTAAAACTCTGAGGTTTGAGAATCCTTGTATGATGTTGCTTTGCTAAAATTCTGAGGTTTGAGATCCTTGTATGATGTTGCTCTGCTAAAACTCTGAGGTTTGAGAATCCTTGTATGATGTTGCTCTGCTAAAACTCCGAGGTTGGAGAATCCTGGCAAGATGTCGCTCTGCTAAAACTGAGGTTTGAGAATCCTTGTATGATGTTGCTCTGCTAAAACTCTGAGGTTTCAGAATCCTTGCAAGATGTCACTCTGCTAAAACTCTGAGGTTTCAGAATCCTTGTAAGATGTCGCTCTGCTAAACTCTGAGGTTTGAGAAACTTTGTATGATGTTGCTCTGCTAAAACTCTGAGGTTTGAGAATCTTTGTATGATGTTGCTCTGCTAAAACTCTGAGGTTTGAGAATCCTTGTATGATGTTGCTCTGCTTAAACTCTGAGGTTTGAGAATCCTTGCAAGATGTTGCTCTGCTAAAACTGAGGTTTGAGAATACTTGCAAGATGTTGTTCTGCTAAAACTGAGGTTTGAGAATCCTTGCAAGATGTCGCTCTGCTAAAACTCTGAGGTTTGAGAATCCTTGTATGATTTTGCTCTGCTAAAACTCTGAGGTTTGAGAATCCTTGTATGATTTTGCTCTGCTAAAACTCCGAGGTTGGAGAATCCTGGCAAGATGTCGCTCTTCTAAAACTCTGAGGTTTGAGAATCCTTGTATGATGTCGCTCTGCTAAAACTCTGAGGTTTGAGAATCCTTGTATGATGTTGCTCTGCTAAAACTCCGAGGTTGGAGAATCCTGGCAAGATGTCGCTCTGCTAAAACTGAGGTTTGAGAATCCTTGTATGATGTTGCTCTGCTAAAACTCTGAGGTTTCAGAATCCTTGCAAGATGTCGTTCTGCTAAAACTGAGGTTTGAGAATCCTTGCAAGATGTCGCTCTGCTAAAACTCTGAGGTTTGAGAATCCTTGTATGATTTTGCTCTGCTAAAACTCTGAGGTTTGAGAATCCTTGTATGATTTGCTCTGCTTAAACTCTGAGGTTTGAGAATCCTTGTATGATGTCGCTCTGCTAAAACTCTGAGGTTTGAGAATCCTTGTATGATGTCGTTCTGCTAAAACTCTGAGGTTTGAGAATCCTTGTATGATGTTGCTCTGCTAAAACTCTGAGGTTTGAGAAACCTTGTATGATGTCGCTCTGCTTAAACTCTGAGGTTTGAGAATCCTTGCAAGATGTCGCTCTGCTAAAACTCTGAGGTTTGAGAATCCTTGCAAGATGTCGCTCTGCTTAAACTCTGAGGTTTGAGAATCCTTGCAAGATGTCGCTCTGCTAAAACTCTGAGGTTTGAGAATCCTTGCAAGATGTCGCTCTGCTAAAACTCTGAGGTTTGAGAATCCTTGCAAGATGTCGCTCTGCTTAAACTCTGAGGTTTGAGAATCCTTGCAAGATGTCGCTCTGCTAAAACTCTGAGGTTTGAGAATCCTTGTATGATGTTGCTCTGCTAAAACTCTGAGGTTTGAGAATCCTTGTATGATGTTGCTCTTCTAAAACTCTGAGGTTTGAGAATCCTGCAAGATGTCACTCTGCTAAAACTCTGAGGTTTGAGAATCCTTGTATGATGTCGCTCTGCTAAAACTCTGAGGTTTGAGAATCCTTGTATGATGTTGCTCTGCTTAAACTCTGAGGTTTTAGAATCCTTGCAAGATGTCACTCTGCTAAAACTCTGAGGTTTGAGAATCCTTGCAAGATGTCACTCTGCTTAAACTCTGAGGTTTGAGAATCCTTGTATGATGTCGCTCTGCTAAAACTCTGAGGTTTGAGAATCTTTGTATGATGTTGCTCTGCTAAAACTCTGAGGTTTGAGAATCCTTGCAAGATGTCGCTCTTGCTAAAACTCTGAGGTTTGAGAATCCTTGTATGATGTTGCTCTGCTAAAACTCTGAGGTTTGAGAATCCTTGTATGATGTTGCTCTTCTAAAACTCTGAGGTTTGAGAATCCTTGCAAGATGTCACTCTGCTAAAACTCTGAGGTTTGAGAATCCTTGTATGATGTCGCTTCTGCTAAAACTCTGAGGTTGAGAATCCTTGTATGATGTTGCTCTGCAAAAACTCTGAGGTTTGAGAATCCTTGCAAGATGTCCTCTGCTAAATGAGGTTTAGAATCTTGTATGATTGCTCTGCTAAAACTCTGAGGTTTGAGAATCCTTGTATGATGTCTGCTATTGCTTAAAAACTCTGAGGTTTGAGAATCCTTGTATGATGTCTGCTCTGCTAAAACTCTGAGGTTTGAGAATCCTTGCAAGATGTCGCTCTGCTAAAACTCTGAGGTTTGAGAATCCTATATGATGTGCTCTGCTAAAACTCTGAGGTTTGAAATCCTTGCAAGATGTCGCTCTGCTAAAACTCTGAGGTTTGAGAATCCTTGCAAGATGTCGCTCTGCTAAAACTCTGAGGTTTGAGAATCCTTTAAGATGTCGCTCTGCTAAAACTCTGAGGTTTGAAATCCTTGTATGATGTTGCTCTGCTAAAACTCTGAGGTTTGAGAATCCTTATAAGATGTCTTGCTGTGCTAAAAATCTGAGGTTTGAGAATCCTTGCAAGATGTCGCCTCTGCTAA